>NW_027361741.1:12657500-13042500 GCF_039654945.1 Dendrobates tinctorius | reverse complement strand
CAGCACCTTGTTGAATCTCTGCCACGAAGAATTGAGGCAGTTCTGAAGGCAAAAGGGGGTCCAACCCCTTACTAGCATGGTGTACCTAATAAAGTGGCCAGTGAGTGTATATATATATATATATATATATATATATATATATATATTCACAAATGTGTGTGTAACAAACATATAGTGTTTCTTTAGTATCCATATTTATGAATACTAGTAGCGCAGACAGGAGTTTAAACATGTTGGCAACCACCAAAATTATGCTCATTTATTGGGTCATTGGTTTAAGTCGGAGCAAAAGACATTGTTCTCAGAAGCGCATCGCCCGATGTAAACAGGAGATGTGCTGCTGATAATGCGATATGTATGAAGACAGGATAATCTATTAGAGATGGTTCTGTCCCCATATTTTTCGTAAGCCTGTGTAATGAGGCAGGTAAACAAGCATTGAACAACTTCCATTTGGGCGATCGCGCTCTTCCAACTGTCTGAAATCAGCTTGTGTAAATGAAACCTCTCTGATCAAGCAATCAGCATTTGGGGTCCCACAAGTGACTTTTACTCAGGGACCCCTCTTTGTCTAAAACAGGCCTTGAGCATGACACATGGTAGCAGATTGCAGGATACCAACAGTCTGAAGACATTTAGCATTAGTTGAACTCAGGATTATGGGGAAGTAAAATCTGAAAACTGACTCTTCGACAGTGTAACGTAATCGAGAGCTGTTCAGACATAGAACAGATGTCAGGACAGTAGCTTGTTACAAAATGCTTCATGCAAATATTCCCATACGGACAGACTATAGCTCATACTTGGTCCAGATTACCACTGTAGCCTGGGGCCAAAAAAGTCAACATCTGCCGCTCTGTTTGCATACTGCAGACCACTTGTTTATGTTCAGTTTATAGAATTTACGCTGCTACACTTAACCAACTGCAGCGTCTACTTCCCATATTACCACGGCTTGGGTTTAATACTATTCTTTAATTCAAAACTGGAGAAAACACATCCTGAAGGGACATTTCATAAGACTGATAAAGTGAGGAAATTACAGAACAGAGCATGCAATAAGGAAAATGCGGCAACATTAGTGAGGTTAATCAATTATTTATGTTTGGGATAGTACTAGTTTTTATTTTCTAGCAAAGTCTTTGGAGAGTGATTATTCTTATATTTTGTGTGTTTATAGGATCTACAGAAAATGGATATCGTTGACTAAATAGTAGTATTTCTCCAGCCAGAAAGGTTGTAGCAGTAATGCTACCGCTATACTGCTCACAAACCATTCATCATGGGTGCAACCTCCCATCACCCCTTAAAGGGAATCTGTCATCAATTTTTTTTGCCTATCAGCTGCGGCCACCGGCATCTGGGGCTTATCTACAGCATTCTGTAATGCTGTAGATAAGTTCCCGATGTTACCTGAAAGAGAAGAAAAATGAGTTATACTCACCCAAGGGCATTCCGGGTTCGATTCGGGTCCTGAGGGAGTCGCGGTCCAGTCCGGCGCCTCCCATCTTGCAGCGATGACGTCCTCTTTATTCCTGGTCGTCGCGGCTCAGGCACACTGCTCTGCCCTCAACAGGGCAGAGCAATGCGCCTGCGCCGGAGCTGCAACGGCCAGGAAAGAAGAGGATGTCATCGCTGCAAGATGGGAGGCGCCGGACCGGACCGTGACCCCCTCCGGACCCAAAACACCCCTGGGTGAGTATAATCTAACGTGTTTTTCTTCTCTTTCAGGTTACATTGGGGGCTTATCTACAGCATTACAGAATGCTGTAGAAAAACCCCTGATGCCGGTGGCCACAGCTGATAGGCAAAAAAATTGATGACAGATTCCCTTTAAAAACAGGTCTCATTTTAATCTTTTTTTCCTTTTAAGAGTTGTGTTCAAATATGTAATTCCATCATTGATTTTTCTCTTATACTCTACACTACATTGCAAAGTTAAAGCGCATGTTGTAAAAGTAAATCTGTCAGGTGGTTCATGTTGCCTGGACCATGCGCAGAATGTATCATGGACATTTTTCATAATTACTAATGTCCATTTCTTACTCTCCAATGCTATAGTGTTTGAACGAGGAGCCATAAATGAGGAGACTAAAGCACTAATCTCGGATGGAGTAGAGAAGAGGCCCTCGCCCTAAGCTCGCTCACATATGTTGTGATTTAAGTCACTGTCCAAAAATCTTTATGATTCGAACGTTAACAACCCATTTCTAATTATAACGGTGTAACATGAATGGGTTGAGTGACTGAACGATTTTTCCAAAATCAATTATTTCATGTATAAAACCGTTTAGGCAAGTAAAACAATTGTTGATCATCTCTTGAAAATTGTGTAAATGAAGATTGTTTGCTTATTCAACAATTAGATTGGTAAAAAGGAGCAGTGAATATTCAAGGCCTAAATAGATATGGCCTCCGGTGAATGGGTGATCATACTGTAAAGGTGGAGAAGATATCGAACATCCTCTCTGAAGACTTCTGATAAACTTTTGTAACCTGTTTGTTTTATGTATTTTACCCTCATGTAGGATGCAGTTTTCTGTAGTCAGGGGTGATAGTGTTAACTGTAAGGCCAGGCCATGGCTTGGGGAGGAGACACTAGGAGCTGTTTCTGTTTTAAGAGATAGTTCAAGCTCAGCTTCATAAAAGAGAGATACTCTCAAGCATTGACAGACATATTGGGTGTGTGCAAGAAAAGCAGACTTGCAGAAGGCAGAACGTTCCTTCAATATCCAGCAACAGTAGCAGTAGTTCTTCTCATAGCAGGCAGGTTGAACACCTTGAACCCGTAAGTGCATCACAGAATTTGATAACGCTGAGCCGTGACAATAAAAAAATTCATGGACGTGGCAATACCATATATGCATCCTTTTTTGTACATTATTGTTTTTACATGAATATACGTATTTGTTGGCTTAATTTTCTTTTATTTATTTTAGAATTTTTGAGTGCAATAATCCTCCGTGACATCGACAAGAAACATCCTAGTGCTGAGTGGTCTTGCCAACCTGTCTACACTAAGCAATAGACTTCTTGCACACCTTTCGGTAGTTTGTGTGGTGCTTACATTTCACTTCTGCCGAACTCCTCCTTCATTTGTAAACAATGTACAGATACAGTTTGGAGGAGCGTGGTTTCCATTGTGAAAACTTATTGGACAACTGGATACTTAAAGAGGTGCTAAAGTGAGTTTCTAAAAGAGTTTGGAGGTCGAAATCCACCTTCCAAACAGTGTATTCTGCCACTGGCGAATAAGCTGGAACGTACAGGAACATTACTGGATAGGCATGATGGAAGACGTCTGAAAATGTCTGCGCAAACTATTCAAGATGTGAAACAGGAACTTCTGGCATTTCCACGTAAATCGTTTCACAGGCTTTCCCAGCAGACAGGCATGTCGTATTCCACATGTCAACAGGTGGCCAAGAAAGGTTGTTTTATCCCGTACAGAGTCACTGTACGGATTTTACACCCATCAGGTTTTTTTTTTTGGAGGGGGGCCAATTGAAAGGTCAGGTGAACAGTAACAGCCCATGAACATTACAGGCACTCCGAGAGAACATACAGAGACAAATTCAGGCCATGACCCAAGATGTCCTACACAACTCATTCAACAACATGGAACAACACATGAAGGCATCTTTGGATGTGAAAGGAGGACATTTTCAACATCTGCTTTAAAACATCAGTTTTTCATGAACCAAGGTATATACAGGGTGGGCCATTTATATGGATACACCTGGGTGGGCCATGCATATGGATACACCTAAATAAAATGGGAATGGTTGGTGATATCAACTTCCTGTTTGTGGCACATTAGTATATGGGAGGGGGGAAACTTTTCAAGATGGGTGGTGACCATGGCGGCCATTTTGGATGCAACTTTATAAATGGCCCACCCAGATGTATCCATATAAATGGCCCACCCTGTACAGTCCAAGTTTCAGGATGAAAGATTGTCTCTTTAGAATTGACTTACATTTTTCTGGCTAAAGTAGCGAGTGAATCACCCTGTACAATAACAGTATTTTAAACCAGATCTGATATGTTACACCCCAACATCTTACCATTGTGTATCTATTTATGATCTCCTAGAAAAGAAGCTGACAGAGATTCACGTTTACTAGATAATGGAAACCCACATTTACAGATTGCCAGCTAGGCCGATCACCACATGAAAGTGACGGCTCTCTGAACACAAGTTTTGAAAATAGCTGTCATCAAATCCTCTGTTTGCTAGTCAAACATAATTTTCCAACAGTATCAATTATTCATGGCAGGCTTAGATCTTTCATTTATGGGAAAGGCTTTCTACCCCCAGCAGTATGAAAATACACAATGTATGTTACAAGTGGCTGTTCAGCAGTGTTTTCTTAATAAGCTGAACATCTGTCAGGTATATTAACAATACAGAGCGCCGAGGTAAGAAGTAGAAATGGACAAGCACTTGTTTTTTTCCATATGTAGACACTGACACGTCCTGTGCCTTTATGTTACTTAATATTTTTACCCATTTAATGAATGAAATGTGTTACTATTTAGAAAATGCCCATACAAAACATAAAAGAAACCTGTAGAAACTAAAGCTGGTCAAACATCAGGTGAATATCGGCCTCCCAAACACCCATACACATGCGCTCTTGGGAAAGTAAAGTTGCACATACAACCTTACGGGTTGGCCAAACAAGCATTCAGTTAAAGTGGTGGTCCGGCATCTAAAATGTATTTTCTAAATTATCCATTCTTTCACCCTAACCCATTTTGTAATTTGCTTTATTACACAGTACCCTACATTTTTCCACATCTAGTAAAACCATAAACGTGTTTTTTTACAGTACCTCCTGTGACGTTTTGTTGGAAAGGAGTCTCAAGCCTGACATCACAGGATGCTGGGGCTGCACTCTCTCCCCACAGCTCCCATCGCGCCTCCTGGGACAGGATGGCACCACAGGGCAGAGCTGCAGTTTCATACTATATTCTTGCCCCCTCTGAAGATTTCCTGGATCCTGGGTAAAGAACGCTGTGGGAGATGCAATAACTATTTGTCTGAGGGCAGTACTAGAAGCTGTGGGGCTGCTTTGCTGTCACTCACTGCTTCTATATCTGCCCCCTGCTCAGATCTTCTTTCACTTAGAAGCTACAGCAGCTGCGGAAATAGAAGCAGAGCGCCAGCGATGCACTCACATCTCTCACAGCGTCCAGGACGTCTTCAGAGTGGGCAGCGATGTAAGAAACTAGTAACTGCAGCACTGCCCCTGTGACATACTGTTCCAGGAGTAGCAATGGACGCTGCGGGGAGTGAGTGCAGCACCAGCCTCCCGTGACATCATGTTTGAAACTCCTCTCTAACGAAATGTCACATGAAGTACAGTAAAACACCCACAATTAATGATTAGCTGGATAGGAAAAGTTGTAGGATGTTGTATAATAAAGCTCATTACAAAAGTGGTTATGGGGTAAGGATATTTAGAAAATACATGTTAGGTGCCATACAACCCTTTCAACAATTACTTATTTCTCCCTACTGACATAAATACAGTACATATCCTCATTTTGGCTGATCATGCATGTGTTGTAATTGGGAGAATGAAGTAGGCAGTTACCAGATTTGTCTGGTGGTTGCTTATCTACAGTTACAGAGTGAAGTTTCTAAATCATCAAGACTGGCATTTTGTATGTTCGTATTGTTGAAGGGTGCGCTCGGGCATAAGCTGGGCCAAATGCATTAAGATACATTATGAAGAATTTGTGCGTGCTCTGCCACTTGCTTTACTGTTAAGCTCTGCCAACTTTCCAAACAGAGGAACTGGCAAATTTTGCCACAGCTGTAATGCTGGGTTCACATTGCGTTAAGGGTGTACGTTTAACGCATCCGTTACATAGCGGCATTAACGCTATGTAACAGATGCGTCAACGCACCCATAGATTTCTATAGACGAGCGCATTGCTAATGCATGCCATAATCGGCATGCGTTAGCGATGTGCTGTCATTCTGCGCTAGCGGGATAGCACACGATCACAAATCAGGAGTAGCGTTAACACAGTCCGCCAACGCTATGCGTTGAGCGGAATGCATTAACGCAATGTGAATCTAGCATAAGTTGCATAAAATTGTGACATTCCAAACAGTTTTATGCCTGAATGCTGGTAAACTGATGCATCAGTGGCCTAGGTGCTTAAATTCTATCCACCTCATCCTCATCTCCCCCAACCGGTCACCTTAGATGATCAACGGGTCCTGATTAGTGATGTTACAACATGCTTAGACAAGGTGTTATTGGAGCAGGCTCATGTCCTAATCGAGCATTTTCGGCGAAAAACAGGCAATCCCTGCACGTGTTGCGGCTGTTGAACAGCCGAGAAACAGGCAGCTGCAGTGACTGGAGCATTTTTTTTGAACGTGCCAAAAATACTTGTTTGGGACACGAGCATGCTCGAATCACACCTTATCTGAGCATGCTCGCTCATCATTAGTCCGGATAAAATTGGCATGTTTTGCCACCTTTATTGGGCCTTGCACGGAGAGTGAAAAAATAAGTCTAGGCTAAAGTTTATTTAGCTGATTGTAAAAACTGAGAATAGCTGGTAAGACGGGTAAAATTCGTGATTGGCTATGTTAGTGGCTGATGAGGTACTGAAGGTGTTAAAGGGAAGAAACAGAGACTAAGGTACGACCCTTTGATGGTCAATGACAATTTGTCTTGCTGTAGTGTTCATGGTCCACTATGTAACAACTACATAAAATCTAATAATGCCGATACCATCTTATCTAGAACGACATGAAACACTGGCTGCATATAGAGCGTCTCCGCTGGCGGCATGCTGGGATCTAGATAAACACTGACAGACATTGGATTAGGTGCTCTTGCACAGTCGGAGTCAAAGGCCATTACAAGGAAGCTTGTTGTAAATCGAGTGTGCTTCCTATGTTACTCCACTGAAGAGAGTGTTTGCGAACAACAAACTTGGTATCCGTATGTACCGAGGAGCATTAACCATTCTGCCAACATCCCTGGTAACCATGGCGACGGGAGACAATTTTAAGCTTTGTCTAATGCAGTTATTGTGACTCTGAAGTTGAGTGACTAACTAAGAGCTCTTCCAAGGCATGTTCTGCAATTATTCGGTGACAATGTTAACTCTATAGAATCAGAGGTGAAGAAGCGGGCACGCTTGCATGGGCAGGTAATGGCAGACACTTACCCCTGTGCTGACCAGGGACAGCATGATCCTTTCATTTAAGGCTAAAGTCTCTCCTTGCTTCATCTTGATCCTCTTCTTATCTAGACATTTCATTGCATACCTAAGACAAGAGGGACAATGAGGGCGATCTGAGCAAGAGGTTACCATTTAATTGGTCATAAAAATGTGCGCCAGTTTCTGACAGGAGCCACCATTGAAGTTTCCGGTAATGGAGACACAATACCCCTGTTCCTGTGATTGGTCAGGGTCATAGAAGCAGGACCCCCCAGCAATCATACATTTATCACCTTATCAATGGATAGGTGCTAAGCGTTCTACATGTGACAAGCCATTGTGGTCAGGCCTGGAAGGATTACAGTTGTCACTCACATTTTACCAGTGTCTGCTTTTCGACAACCGTACACTTCACCAAAACCTCCTCGTCCAATGATTCGATGGACACTAAAGTCATTCATTGTAAGCTGGAAACCAGAAAAAAATAACTAACATTAGACTATAGGCAATGATTGATTTATTTCAGATATACAAGAACAATATACAATGATGTGTTCAAGTATACTATATATACTTGATGTGGTAAAATAGGACTACACTATAGACAGACACTTATTAAAAAAAAAAACTATTTGTATCTACAACTTATACTTTTTAATACTTACATGGATGTTTAATTCCACATTTTTCCACTGACAAAACCTAGTAAACCTATCACTGTTAAAAGAAAAAAAATACGTTTTACAAAACAGCCTTATGTTATTTTTTTTGTTTTACATTTTTTTACATATTTTATGGTTATGCATAACTGAAATAGGAAAAATAAAAACAGTTGAAGGCTCCATATTAATTACTGAGAAAATTAAAGATAACCATACATGACAACACGGGTGAGGACTTGGCCAGAGCAGTGTGTGAAGGAGGCTGGCTGACTGCTCATTTGAATAATTAAGTCAGCTCCTCCGTAAGAACATTGGCTGTGACAGAGAATGGGGCTGGCTTATCTATTGAAATGGTCAGCCAGCCTCCTTCACATACTGCTCTGGTCATGTGCCAAGACAGGATACACAGTCCTGCTTTCAATACACATCAGAAGAGAACCTGCTAGAAACTGGGGTCGGAGCTTAAAGGGCACTTGTGATTTCAGTACAACTTGCAGCTGAATGTCTGTCTGCTTCTAGCTCCTTCCTCATCACCGCTCCATAGATCTTTATGAGCACCAACTGTCATCTCCTATCTTAGGCTAGTTTCACATTAGCGTTTACGGCCGCAGCGTCGGGCTGCGCACCTCCGCCTACGGACGCATGACGCTGCATGCGTCCCCTATCTTTAGCACTGGGGACGCAGGCCGTGCGCATTATGCGTTTGGCGGCGCATGCGTCCTTTTGACGCTGCGCCGAGCGCATCAAATTGCAACCTGTTGCGTTTGGCGCTGGTTGGCGCAGCGTCAAAAGGACGCATGCGCCGCCAAACGTATACTGCGCACGGCCTGCGTCCCCAGTGCTAAAGATAGGGGACGCAGGACGCATGCAGCGTCATGCGTCCGTAGGCGGAGCTACCGGCGGAGGCACGGCAGGGGGCGCGGCTTAGCTGCGGCCGTGCGCAGCCCAACACTGCGGCCGTAAACGCTAATGTGAAACTAGCCTAAGTGATGGGAAAATCTGTCTTCACTGAACACAGATTTTACCTATGCATTGAGAGTGAAAGATCAATCCACAAGGAGAAAGAAGCAGATTAATCTGACAAGATATATTGCAAAGTTGCTTACTTTCACGTGTACTATTGAACTAAGTAGTATAAATTACAGCAAGCTTTATTCTTTAAAGAAGCATGCCCATCAGAATATTTATCCTCTTAGAATATTTCAATCATCATATTATATATCACTATGTACTTACAATTGCTCATTTTGCCTTTCTATAAAGCTACTTCTCTTTTCTCTGCTCTATGTAGAAATGCGAATTCTCTTGTCCCTATATTTATCCCTCTATGTACTCTTCAACTCCTGACCCATTTGCTCTATCCTTCCCCACTGCCAGGGACATTTGCAGTGACTAATGACTTGTGCAGAGAAAATTGACCTCCTGTTTCTACATAGAGCTTAGAAGGATTCAGCTAGTCTTTTTAATCACATGATGTCATAGACCTAATAGAAAACAGAAGAATTAACTGGGTAGAAAGGCAAAATGAGCAATTGTAAGTACACAGTGCTATATAATACAATGATTGCAATATATTAAGAGGATAAAAAACTTTAATGGGAGTGCTTTTTTTAAGGTTGGAGCATCTTTTAAAGGGGAGCTATTTTACAAAGCTGTATAAAGTTAAGCAATCCTTGATGACAGGATTATTCCTTTTGGACTTGTATGAAGGGCTCTTTACCACCAATCTTTTAGATTCCCTGTGTTAAAGGGAACCTGTTATTAGATTTTAGCTACCTCAACTGAGAGCAGCCTGGTGTAGGCAAAGAGAATCTGAATCCAATGATGTATCACTGATTACTGGGTGCAGCCATTCTGATACAATCAGAACTTTTAAATTTAGCAATGCAGCATAGCTGAGAAAGCTAAACCCACACAAGCTCTCTGTGTACAAAGTCCATAGACAGTGAGCTGCTTAGTTGCCGTCCGTCCGGCAACATTAATCTCTTAGTGATAAAATCTTCACAGTTAGTGAACAGTGCGCACTGTTACAACGGACACATCCCTGAATTCTGTGTCTCAGCCTCAATCTCCTTGTGTATTCAGATTACATCGCAAGAACGGAGATAGATTCCTTTTAAAGGGAACCTGTCACCAGGTTTGGCAGATACAATTTACTGTCACCACCTTTCAGGGCTGATATAAACAGCATGCTATAATGCTGTATATCTGCCCCCAGCCCAACCTAGATGAACTGAAAAATAACTTTTATTATACTCACCTGCAGGGCTGTCCAGTCCGATGGGTATCACTCTTTTTGGTCCGGCGCCTCCCATCTTCTTGCGAAGCCATCCTCCTTCTTAGTTCGTGTGGATGACACGTCCCTGCATCATCCACACAGTCTCCTTGGCAACGCGCTCCTGTGCAGACGTACTTATCTGCCCTGTTGAGGGCAATGCAAAGTACTGCAGTGAACAGGTACTGGGGCTCTCTGAACTTTCGTGGCGCCTGCGCACTGCAGTACTTTCCTCTGCCCTCAACAGGGAAAATAAATACGCCGGAGCATGAGCTTGATGCCAGGAGACTTCTGTGGATGATGCAGGGATGCGTCATCCACATGAAGCAAGAAGGAAGAAGGCATCGCAAGAAGATGAGAGACGATGGCCCAAGAAGACAGACATTCCTTGTGACCAGGTCTCCCCGCAGGGGAATATAATAAAAATTATTTTTCAGTTCTTCTAGGTCAGTTCTTCTAAGCATTATAGAATGCAGTAGATAAGCCCTGAAAGGCGGTGGAAGTAACTTGCATCGGCCAAACCTGGTGACTGGCTCCCTTTAAATGGGCCAGTGCTGATGACAGACTCTGTAAAGGGGGCCTGTTAACCCCCGAAACTAAAATTAAACCACTTCTACATTCATGTAGAACAATAACACTGTGCACTGTTCTGTCTCTCAATTACAATCTTGTGCACCTCCTCCAACATTGAGTAACAACTCTCGTTTTGGAGTGCTGCCTGGATTGAATCCCCAGGCCTGCACGCACTAACACTACAGGATCCCTTTCTCCTCTTTGCAGTGGCCCCTCGCAGGATACAGGATCACGGAGTAGTGGGCAGCTATGGACGGAAGAGTGAAGAGTGTACCCTCTGACACTATGTTTGCACACTCATCCCCTGCATTATCAGTGCGTGGTCGCGCTCAATCTCTTCTCCTGTCAATATTGTAAACCCGCTAGTGTATGATCCTTTGTGCAGCGATTGTCCTGTGTGGAAAGGAGAGTGAGGGATGAGAATGCACCTGTACAGAATATCAGGGGGTGTGCACGTTCAGCTTCTGCAGTGTCAGTGTGGGCAGGACTGAGGATTCAATTCAGACAGTGCTCTAAAGCAAGCACTGCCAATCAACATAGGGGAAGAGGCGAAGGTTTGTCCCCGGAAGGGCGGAATGGTGCACTGAGCCCTTGGACACACCAAGAGTGCACCAAGGAACCATCATTTACATATGCAAAAAATTGTTTTTATGTAATACTAAATAAGTGAAGTCTTTATACAAGTATGATTGCTGTGCCAGATAGGTCCCCTATACGAATGTAGAAGTGGTTTACTTGGAGTTTTGAGGGCGACAGACTCCCTTTAAGTACTAATCTTGGTTCTCAGAAGTAGCAGCTTAAGAGGAACAGATGGTGTACCAATTGCTGATACATATCTTGAAAAGAAAGATTAAATGAATATACGACTGTTTTGAAAAGTGCAAATGTTGTATATCATTAGCTAAGGAATCAATGGAAATGTGTCAACAGATCTGCTAAGCACAACAAAGTAAGAACCTGTACAATTATCAGCCAAATGCATTTTCTATTTGCCATATACAATATTTTTTCCTTGGCTTCTGACATTATTATGCTGAAGTAGCTAAAGTATCATTTTCCAACACATAAGAATGAAGATAGTTATTTCATAGGCAATATATTTGCCATATTTCACATTTCCCGATATGGTAGCATTAAAAAAATATATACTGTACATATAGGGTTTTTTAACTTTAAAAAAAAGTAGACCTCAAACTCTTTACATATGTTAGATAACAAATAGAGTAGGTACTAACCATCCTCTGCTCCAGTCTAGGCTCCCGATTAATCAAAGCAAGTTTTCCAGAATCCTGGTGCAAATTGGTTTCAAAAGTTGCAAAATTTGGAGCTTGAGCAAGACAAGCATGGTCGAGGTGTGACACCACAGCACACTAATTCAGGAAGAGCTGTGCCAGAAATCTTACTCCAGTCAAGGACTGGAGCAGGATTTTAAATGTGGTGCACGCCACTTGTCACACTCCTAATTCATGTACAGGCATGCACCCCTTGATGAATCAGGAGCGTCCGACTACATCAAGCCACCTCATCAAGCGCAGAGAAAAATCAATGTCCTTGATGAATCGGGGCCTAAGTGTTTCAGATACAGAGGGGAGCTCACATTGACATCACACATGACTGCTGCAGCCAATCACTAAACTGATCACCATAGCTGCTGGGTTCAGTGATTGACAGAGTACATCACAGCCGCAGGCAATGTGACATCACCATTGCAGCCAGGAAACAAAGACCAGAGTGGCAGAGAGCCAGTGCTGGACTCCGAGAGGTCTGAATGTGCTATATACGTAACTTAACGAGCAGAGCCAGGGTACATCAAGTCTCATATATAAAAGAGTTGGTGTCCACTCTTAAAGTGAAAAACCCATTTAAGCTTTTACACAGTCATAACAAATCGTTACCTTTCTATAAACTTCTGAAATATCTTTCCCCGAAGACTGTCACATATTTCTTCTATGTATGGCTGTAAAACACAATATTAGAGATCCTATTAACCAGCTAACCAAGGATAGAAAACCAGCTGAAGAAGCACTGCTACATGGATCAAAAGAGGTTTACATTACCAATCTGAGAAGTCCAACAGAAACCAGTATTCACATTTCTGCATGCATGTAGATGTGTACCCCACCAATGGGAACAACATCTATCTAGAGAATGATACTCCGACGCGCACCTCTAGTAGTGGAGAGGTGGTTGCAATTCTTAATTCATATGGGAACTCCGACCACCTCTCCACTGACCGCAACATCACGATACCCGGTTCTGAACACGGATTCAATCCCATAGGTGAGATCTGCTTGTACTATATTTAAGAAATATCCTGTGACAATGCTATGAATGTAACAAATGGGAATATCCCTTTAAGTTATAAATAAATGGATTAGTGAATGGACAACACATTCAGACCCCTCCATATGAGGATACCCAACGTGATTGGTGTTTGGCTATTGACTCAAGAGTCAAAAAACAAAACAGGACTTTCTTATCTGACACTTTTTACATCAACTTTTTCAACTTTATGCTTTGTAATAATCCATTTATACCAGTTGTCCACCAGCATTTACAACTACTTGTTTGCTGACTGGCGGTCATGTTATATTTAATGACAGCCAATCAATGGCATAGGCTGCCAAGATTCTTGTTCTCGGCAGTGCACAGTGCGTCTTGTGTAAACAGAGCATGTGCTACCAAAAACAATTACACTTTTTTTGTGCAGCTCAAAAGGTCACTTCATCCAACGAACGAGCGCTTTACTCATTCACCGAGTGATAGGCAGCCTGTTTAGACAGCACGATTATCATAGAATGAGCGTTCCTAGGAACACTCAGACTCATTTATTGTGCAGTGTAAATGGACGTTTGGTCACATCTAAACAAACCCCCTGAGAAAAACTAATCAAAGTATCTGAAAGTGTCCAAAATAATAATAATTATTATAGCAAACTCCAATTTTAACAATAAGTTCAATTTGCGTAATATTAAAAAAATAAAATCTTATGGCCATCTAGTGGCCAGTATGGCTAACTGCACTCTGATTTTTTTTAATCAATCAATCTCTTTCATAAAGAAGTCTCTTTCCCTGCTGTCGGTTTCTCAATTGTCTCGGGTTATGACCACTGCCTTTTAACTGTACTACTCCGTATGATCATATTTAACTTTTCAATAGTAGAAAACTCTTTTCCATCAAAATAGATGTCAAGTATATATATATTTTACTCACTTATATGGCATCATTAATTCCACAGGTCTCCATAAATATGGTCACTGCTGTCCCCATTGTGGCTCACAATCTAAATTCCTATTGTGTGTGTGTGTATTATTATTTATATATATATATATATATATATATATATATATATATATATATATATATATATATATATATATATATATATATATATATATATATATATTTTATATTTTTTTTTTTCTTTCCCCATCTTTTTTGGCGTGTGGGAGGAAAGCCATGCACACATGTGAAGAACATACTAACTCCTTGCAGCTGTTGTCCTTGGTGGGATATGAATTGTGGAAGGACACACACAACCATGGGGAGGACATACAAATTCCTTGCCGATGTTTCCTTGGTGGGATCTGAATCTGGGACCTCAGTGATGCAAAGCAACACTGCTAACCACTGAGTTACTGTGCTGCTCTACTAATAATTTAGATACTTTTTCACATTAAAATACACACTCGACTGTTTCTATAAGAATTTTATTCAAATGTTTTGTAAACCTTCAAAATCTTATCAGAAATTCAAGTTATATAAAAAAGTATTTATTTTAGGCACTTATATTGCATCATTAATTCTGTCAGCCAGAGCTACCGGACTGCTACCCCTAATATCCCCGTCAGCCAGAGCCACTGGACTACTACCCCTAATATCCCACATCATCCCGTCAGAGCCACCGGACTACTATCACTAATATCCCACATCATCCCGTCAAAGCCACCGGACTACTATCCCTAATATCCCACATCATCCCGTCAGCCAGAGCCACCGGACTACTACCCCTAATATCCCACATCATCCCGTCAGCTAGAGCCACCGGACTACTACCTCTAATATCACACATCATCCCAACAGCCAGAGCCACTGGACTACTATCTCTAATATCCCACATCATCGCGTCAGCCAGAGCCACCGGACTACTACCCCTAATATCTCACATCATCCCGTCAGCTAGAGCCACGGGACTACTATCCCTAATATCCCACATCATCCCGTCAGCCAGAGCCACCGGACTACTATCCCTAATATCCCACATCATCCCGTCAAAGCCACCGGACTACTATCCCTAATATCCCACATCATCCCGTCAGCCAGAGCCACCGGACTACTACCCCTAATATCCCACATCATCCCGTCAGCTAGAGCCACCGGACTACTACCTCTAATATCCCACATCATCCCAACAGCCAGAGCCACTGGACTACCATCTCTAATATCCCACATCATCGCGTCAGCCAGAGCCACCGGACTACTACCCCTAATATCTCACATCATCCCGTCAGCTAGAGCCACCGGACTATACCCCTAATATCCCATATCATCCCATCAGCCAGAGCCACTGGACTACTATCCCTAATATCCCACATCATCGCGTCAGCCAGAGCCACCGGACTACTACCCCTAATATCCCACATCATCCCGTCAGCCAGAGCCACCGGACTACTATCCCTAATATCCCACATCATCCCGTCAGCCAGAGCCACCGGACTACTATCCCTAATATCCCACATCATCCCGTCAGCCAGAGCCACCGGACTACTACCCCTAATATCCCACATCATCCCGTCAGCCAGAGCCACGGGACTACTATCCCTAATATCCCACATCATCCTGTCAGCCAGAGCCACCGGACTACTATCCCTAATATCCCACATCATCCCGTCAGCCAGAGCCACCGGACTACTACCCCTAAAATCCCACATCATCCCGCCAGCCAGAGCCACCGGACTACTACCCCTAATATCCCACATCATCCCGTCAGCCAGAGCCACCGGACTACTATCCCTAATATCCCACATCATCCCGTCAGCCAGAGCCACCGGACTACTACCCCTAAAATCCCACATCATCCCGTCAGCCAGAGCCACGGGACTACTACCACTAACATCCCACATCATCCCATCAGAGCCACCGGACTACTACCCTTAATATCCCACATCATCCCGTCAAAGCCAAAGTACTACTCCTAATGTCTGACATCATCCGGTCAGTCAGCGCCACCGGACTACTACCCCTAATATCCTACATTATCCCGTCAGCCTGGGGTCAGAACCAGAACGCTGAGTGGAACGGTCCTAACTTCCATACCGGGGATACTTCTAAGAGAGACCTGGCGTCAGTACCAGAGCGCTGAGTGGATTTGCCCTGACTTCCATACCAATAATCCCTTTAATAGAAGCCTGGGGTGAGAATCAGAGCGCTGAGTGATCTACCCCAACTTCCATATTGGAGATCCCTTTAAGAGAGGCCTGGGGTCAGTACAAATGAGCAGTTTGGATATGCCTCACTTCCATACTGGGGATCCCTTTAAGAGGGGACTTGGGTCAGAACCAGAGCGCTGAGTGGAATTGCCCTAACTTCCATTCCAGGGTTCCTTTTAAGAGAGCCTGGGATCAGAACCAGAACGCTGAGTGGATTTGCCCTGACTTGCATACCAAAGATCCCTTTAATAGAATCCTGGGATCAGAACCAGAACGCTGAGTGGAATTGCCCTAACTTCCATACCAATGATCCCTTTAAGAGGCCCCGGGGTCAGAACCACAATGCTGAGTGGAACGGTCCTAACTTCCATACCGGCGATCCCTTTACGAGAGGCCTGGGGTCAAAACCAAAGCGCTGGATGGATTTGCCCTGACTTCCATACCAATGATAATAATAATAATAATAATAATAATATTTATTTATATAGCGCCAACATATTCCGCAGCGCTTTACAGTTTAACAGTTTCAAAACACAAGTCACAATACAATAATTAAAGCAAAATAAGACGACCCTGCTCGTGAGAGCTTACAATCTACAATGAGGTGAGGGAGATACAAAGTACAGGTGTGTATTTACAATTGTGTATTTACAATGAAGGTCCAGCCATCTTGAGTGAGTGAAGGATGGATGGAGATAGTGAATGGGCTACACACGCACACTAACAGAGAATGACTTTGATTAGTGAACGTGATAGGCCGCTCTGAACAAGTGTGTTTTGAGGGAGCGCCTAAAACTATGCAAATTGTGGATAGTCCTGATTTCTTGATGTAGAGCATTCCAGAGGATAGGAGCAGCACGGGAGAAGTCTTGGAGTCGGGAGTGGGAGGTACGGATTAGTGCAGAGGTTAGTCGAAAGTCGTTTGCAGAGCGCAGCAATCGGCTAGGCCGATAGGCAGAAATGAGGGAAGAGGTGTAAGGGGGTGCCGCACTGTGGAGAGCTCTGTGGGTGAGAACAAGTACTTTGAATTGGATACTATAATGAATGGGCAGCCAATGTAAGGACTGGCGAAGAGCGGACGCGTCCGAGTACCGATTAGCCAGATGGACGATCCTGGCCACTGCATTAAATATGGACTGGAGAGGGGATAGTCGAGTGATGGGGAGGCCAATTAATAGAGCGTTGCAGTAATCCAGGCGGGAGTGGATCAATGCAACAGTGAGGGTTTTTGTTGTTTCCATAGTGAGAAAAGGGCGGATTCTAGAGATGTTCTTTAGGTGTAAGCGGCAAGATCCCTTTAATAGAAACATGGGGTCAGAATCAGAGCGCTGAGGGATTTGCCCTAACTTTCATACCGGAGATCCCTTTAAGAGGGAATATGTGCCTATGGGATGGAGGATGTGTGATGGGTATATGGGCACGGTAGGGGGCGATTCATTTCTGACATGCTCTCTGCTCCTTTCTGGGGGGGCAGACAATGGCTGGAAGCTTATGCTCCCAGGGATGCTAGATTTCAGCACAAATAGAAAAAAATGGGTTAAAAGAAGCCCTAGCCAGCTCACCAACCACAGCCACAGCACGTAACCACGTCTGGACCAAACGATAGTTGATAGTAGACAAAAAAACATGAGGGGCGTTCCAGCTGATAAAATTTCTTGCTTTATTGAAAAAATTAAAATAGTACAGCGGCTTACTCCTCAAGAATGGATGGATGTGCTGAGGCACTGGAATAACAGCTACGCGTTTCGACCCTACATGAGTCTTTATCACAGCTGCAAATTACTGACATAATGCAAACCTTATACTTCATGCTAACCAATGAGAACTGCAATGTAGATCACATGAGCAAGCCAAAGGTCCTGTGAGCATTACTACAATGCCTATGTTCCATAGAGACCAAGGACGTCCCTCATGTTTTTTTGTATGGTAGATTTCTCCCACCCAGTCAGTGTCTGCAGAGGTGTCGTCGTGGAGTGGAAAAACTGTTGCTCATAGCAACCAATCACAGCTCAGCTTCTATTAAACAGCTCTGGTGAAATCAAAGATGCTTTGTGATTGGTTGGTGATACATACATACATTCAATTTTATATAAATAGATCTTCTTCATGGGCCTGCAGCAGGTGACACTTTTGAGCTATTATAGTGGTTGTGGTTCACACAACCCTAACAGGTGAGCACATTTTTGCACCTTATTTTATCTAGGTCTGTGGCGTCGGTAAGCCAAACCATTGACTCAGACTCCTCTGTTTCCCTGACTTTCGACTCAAACTTCACGACTCCAACTCCACAGCACGGGTCACTACTGAGCATGTACATAAAATGCGGCACAGATTAATCTCAACTACGACTCCACAGCACTGCCTCACTACTGATAATGTACATAAAGTGCAGCACAGATTAATCTCAGCTACGACTACACAGCCCTGCCTCACTACTGAGCATGTACATAAAGTGCAGCACAGATTCATCTCAGCTATGACTCCACAGCCCTGCCTTACTACTGAGCATGGTCATAAAATGCAGCACAGATTCATCTCAGCTACGAGTCCACAGCACTGCCTCACTACTGAACATGTACATAAAGTGCAGCACAGATTCATCTCAGCTATGACTTCATAGCACTGTTCACAACGGAGCATGTACATAAAGTGCAGCCCAGATTCATCTCAGCTACGACTCCACAGCCCTGCCTCACTACTGAGCATGTACATTGCAGCACAGATTCATCTCAGCTACGAGTCCACAGCACTGCCTCACTACTGAACATGTACATAAAGTGCAGCACAGATTCACCTCAGCTATGAGTCCACAGCCCTGCCTCTCTACTGAACATGTACATAAAGTGCAGCACAGATTCATCTCAGCCATGACTCCACAGCCCTGCCTTACTACTGAGCATGGTCATAAAATGCAGCACAGATTCATCTCAGCTACGAGTCCACAGCCCTGCCTCACTACTGAACATGTACATAAAGTGCAGCACAGATTCATCTCAGCTATGACTCCACAGCCCTGCCTCACTACTGAGCATGTACATAAAGTGCAGCACAGATTCATCTCAGCTATGACTCCATAGCACTGGTCACAACGGAGCATGTACATAAAGTGCAGCCCAGATTCATCTCAGCTACGACTCCACAGCCCTGCCTCACTAATGAGCATGTACACTGCAGCACAGATTTATCTCCGCTACGACTCCCACAGCCCTGCCTCACTACTGAACATGTACATAAAGTGCAGCACAGATTCATCTCCGCTACGACTCCCACAGCCATGCCTCACTACTGAACATGTACATAAAGTGCAGCACAGATTCATCTCAGCTATGACTCCACAGCCCTGCCTTACTACTGAGCATGGTCATAAAATGCAGCACAGATTCATCTCAGCTACGAGTCCACAGCACTGCCTCACTACTGAACATGTACATAAAGTGCAGCACAGATTCATCTCAGCTATGACTCCATAGCACTGTTCACAACGGAGCATGTACATAAAGTGCAGCCCAGATTCATCTCAGCTACGACTCCACAGCCCTGCCTCACTACTGAGCATGTACATTGCAGCACAGATTCATCTCAGCTACGAGTCCACAGCACTGCCTCACTACTGAACATGTACATAAAGTGCAGCACAGATTCATCTCAGCTACGAGTCCACAGCACTGCCTCACTACTGAACATGTACATAAAGTGCAGCACAGATTCATCTCAGCTATGACCCCACAGCCCTGCCTCACTACTGAGCATGTACATAGAGTGCAGCACAGATTCATCTCAGCTACGACTCCACAGCCCTGCCTCACTACTGAACATGTACAGTGGGGAAAAAAAGTATTTAGTCAGTCAGCAATAGTGCAAGTTCCACCACTTAAAAAGATGAGAGGCGTCTGTAATTTACATCATAGGTAGACCTCAACTATGGGAGACAAACTGAGAAAAAAAAAATCCAGAAAATCACATTGTCTGTTTTTTTTTTCATTTTATTTGCATATTATGGTGGAAAATAAGTATTTGGTCAGAAACAAGAAATCAAGATTTCTGGCTCTCACAGACCTGTAACTTCTTCTTTAAGAGTCTCCTCTTTCCTCCACTCATTACCTGTAGTAATGGCACCTGTTTAAACTTGTTATCAGTATAAAAAGACACCTGTGCACACCCTCAAACAGTCTGACTCCAAACTCCACAATGGTGAAGACCAAAGAGCTGTCAAAGGACACCAGAAACAAAATTGTAGCCCTGCACCAGGCTGGGAAGACTGAATCTGCAATAGCCAACTAGCTTGGAGTGAAGAAATCAACTGTGGGAGCAATAATTAGAAAATGGAAGACATACAAGACCACTGATAATCTCCCTCGATCTGGTGCTCCATGCAAAATCCCACCCCGTGGGGTCAGAATGATCACAAGAACGGTGAGCAAAAATCCCAGAACCACGCGGGGGGACCTAGTGAATGAACTGCAGAGAACTGGGACCAATGTAACAAGGCCTACCATAAGTAACACACTACGCCACCATGGACTCAGATCCTGCAGTGCCAGACGTGTCCCACTGCTTAAGCCTGTACATGTCCGGGCCCGTCTGAAGTTTGCTAGAGAGCATTTGGATGATCCAGAGGAGTTTTGGGAGAATGTCCTATGGTCTGATGAAACCAAACGGGAACTGTTTGGTAGAAACACAACTTGTCGTGTTTGGAGGAAAAAGAATACTGAGTTGCATCCATCAAACACCAAACCTACTGTAAAGCATGGTGGTGGAAACATCATGCTTTGGGGCTGTTTCTCTGCAAAGGGGCCAGGACGACTGATCCGGGTACATGAAAGAATGAATGGGGCCATGTATCGTGAGATTTTGAGTGCAAACCTCCTTCCATCAGCAAGGGCATTGAAGATGAAACATGGCTGGGTCTTTCAACATGACAATGATCCAAAGCACACTGCCAGGGCAACGAAGGAGTGGCTTCGTAAGAAGCATTTCAAGGTCCTGGAGTGGCCTAGCCAGTCTCCAGATCTCAACCCTATAGAAAACCTTTGGAGGGAGTTGAAAGTCCGTGTTGCCAAGCGAAAAGCCAAAAACATCACTGCTCTAGAGGAGATCTGCATGGAGGAATGGGCCAACATACCAACAACAGTGTGTGGCAACCTTGTGAAGACTTACAGAAAACGTTTGA
This sequence comes from Dendrobates tinctorius, assembly GCF_039654945.1. Lineage (NCBI taxonomy): Eukaryota > Metazoa > Chordata > Amphibia > Anura > Dendrobatidae > Dendrobates > Dendrobates tinctorius. Next base: position 13,021,194 of record NW_027361741.1, on the reverse strand, counting down.
CCTCTGTCATTGCCAACAAAGGATATATCACAAAGTATTGAGATGAAATTTTGTTTCTGACCAAATACTTATTTTCCACCATAATATGCAAATAAAATGAAAAAAAAAACCAGACAATGTGATTTTCTGGATTTTTTTTTCTCAGTTTGTCTCCCATAGTTGAGGTCTACCTATGATGTAAATTACAGACGCCTCTCATCTTTTTAAGTGGTGGAACTTGCACTATTGCTGACTGACTAAATACTTTTTTTCCCCACTGTACATAAAGTGCAGCACAGATTCATCTCAGCTATGACTCCACAGCCCTGCCTCACTACTGAGCATGTACATAAAGTGCAGCACAGATTCATCTCAGCTACGACTCCACAGCCCTGCCTCACTACTGAGCATGTACACTGCAGCACAGATTTATCTCCGCTACGACTCCCACAGCCCTGCCTCACTACTGAACATGTACATAAAGTGCAGCACAGATTCATCTCCGCTACGACTCCCACAGCCATGCCTCACTACTGAACATGTACATAAAGTGCAGAACAGATTCATCTCAGCTACGACTCCACAGTCCTGCCTCACTACTGAGCATGTACATAAAGTGCAGCACAGATTCATCTCAGCTACGACTCCACAGCCCTGCCTCACTACTGAGCATGTACATAAAGTGCAGCACAGATTCATCTCAGCTACGACTCCACAGCCCTGCCTCACTATTGAGCATGTACATAAAGTGCAGCACAGATTCATCTCAGCTACGACTCCACAGCCCTGCCTCACTATTGAGCATGTACATAAAGTGCAGCACAGATTCATCTCAGCTAAAAGCCAAGATCCTTATATCAGGAACAAAACAGACATTTCATAACTTTCCCCAAATTCTTATGAAAGCATTTGCAGCACATTCTGCATTGTACTACTGTACCCAATTTTTTTTTATATATATATTTTAGGAGTCTGTCCATTTTATACTGACTTAGAGTCTATTTTGGTGGAGACTGACTCCACAGCCCCGATTTCATTCCTCTTCGAATAAGACTATTCCCCTTTTTATTGTTTCTCCAGCCCTTTTCTACCATTAAACTTATTGGAACAACAAGAGCCATTTATACCATCAATATAATCTCTATCATTTGATTACAAAGTTTGTCGTAATAGCTCTGTTTCTACAGACAACGCATGAACTAATTATACCTATAATACATGCAGTACTATAAGAGAATCTCTCACAAAGGTTGTGGAACTAGGAGGAAACTTGAGATGCAATCTACTCGTGTTACTTGCAATTTGATATTGCTAATCACAAAGATTTCATCCATTGCAACAAGTAGAATTTCTGGCACAAATTGGCAGCAGATAAAGCTCACAAAACTTTTTTCTAAACTTGAATGTTGAATGTGTCCCGTCACGCACGTGCTCTGCCCCATTTTCACTCACTATATCAGAGATCGGTGTAAATATCATGGATACGAAAACTGGCTGACCCCTGCGTTTGGTGACTTTTCAAAGCTTCCTATGACAGTTTTCAGGCACAAAAGCTTTAATGAATCGTGGTCAAAGGATATGCTCACATTCAGATTTTTTAGATGTATTTTTTGGTCTGGAAAATCTATGCAAAAGAAAAAAAACTTGTAGGAGATAGTTTTTGTTCGTGTAGCTTTTTTTTCCTATTCAGACATTTTTCATGCAGAAAAACCTAAAAAAAAATTGTCTTATGTTGCTGGTTTTTTTATGCTGATAAAAAATGAAAAAAAAAACAGCACCATCTGCACTATGGAAAGCCTATTAAATGAGTAATTGAAGTGGTTTTTAATGTGGCGAAGAATCTGCTCCAAAATCCACATAAAAAAACACTGTGTGAAGATGTCCTACAGGGAATTATAGAAGGTTTCCTATACTGGGGCAATGGCGTCTGTAGGTGGAACAAGTAACAAAGAAATGTCGGCAAGGTGGTCCTAGGCTTACTGCGGAATTTAACAATATAGAGCCAGGCAGACACTTTTTTTTTTACTATCAGTTCCATAAAGCGGTCAAATTTCCCTATACAAAATAGTAGATGATGTAAGCGCTACAGCCAGCGTCCCTGCATGGTGTCCCCTACCCCCTCCATGCAGTGACGCCGAATATAAAAGGATAAAATGGCATTGGATTTCTGTCTAATAATTTGTAAAAATCCATAAAGCAAAAAAAAAAATAATGATAATTAATTCAATGAGAAAAGCACTCTTCTCTACATCAGAAGGAAACATTTCTATGTCAGAAAACACGAAGGCAGCTCAGCTCATTAAGGAAGATAACGTTTCTATGCAGAGAACATTTTGAGATCAGTCTATAATCACTTTCTGTTTGGCTGGCTTTGTAATTTGTTTGTTGATGATATTCCAATAGCTTCCAACTTTTTAAAATCACTTCTTGAAGGGGAAACCGCTGTCAGAAAATGGCCTATTGATTGAATCAGGTTTCGAAGTTATTTATTTTTTAAATTTTTGCCAATTTTTTTTTCTTTCATAGCACAATCTGTATTAAAATTTAAAAGGAGAAAAAAAAGGCCACAAGGGCTTTTTTAGACTCTAACAAGTACAATCCTAATCCTATCATTTGTATTGTACCTAATGAGTCTGTGCATAGGTCATTGAGAAGGGAGGAGAGGGTGGGCTGTGACATCTCCTATTGTGATTGGTGGGTCCTTGACTACCAACTGTGCATAGAGGTGTTATCTGTCACTGTAATCCAGCCTCTGATAATATGGAATCTTGCTGTAAACATTTAGGCTGTGTTCACACAGCGTTTTTTAGCGGTTTTTACCGCGGTTTTCACTATAAAACCGCTAAAAATAAGCTTCCTAGTCATTTCTATGCATTTTGCACTTTTTGTGCACATTGATGCGTTTACCACGAAAAAAACGCATTGCGGTAAAAAACGCAGCATGCTCATTAATTTTGCAGATTTTTCCGCGGTTTTGGCTTCTTCCATGCGGTTTCAAACCGCTGCGGAAAAAAACACATAAAAAACGCATCAAAACCGCCGCGGGAAAATAGGTGCGGTTTCTGGGAAGGGATTTAGGTTTTTGAGCAGAAATTTTCTGCAACGTGTGCACTTAGCCTTACTGTAAGAACAGAAGAATCTATAAAAAAAAAAAAAAAAAGCCTCAGTGACCAGTGCAATATTAGTAATATATTTTTTCAATACAGATGGTAATATAGAAAAAAAATAACATTGGCAAAAGTTATTTTTAAAAAATGTGTTACACAAAAAACAGATTTATATAATAATAATAATAATAATAATAATAATAATAATAATAATAATAATAATAGTAGTATCGTCCCTTTAGGCTAGGGTCACACCAGGGTATTTTCTCCCATCTGATAGTATCGGGTGAATTATGCTCATCATACTCTGAGTTTGATCAAACAGTGACTCGATTTTCTCAGATGAGGAGATGATGTGGAAAAAAAATAATTCTCCGTGAATATCGCACCACACTCGGATGTGCAGTCCGATTTTTTCCACGGATTCATTGACTTGCATTGCCGAGTGCGGTCTGAATACCGGATGCAAATCTTGCATGCTCCGATTTTTTTTCCTAGGACAGACTTAGTCTGAGGAAAAAAATTGGACATGGCCCAATAGAATAAACTGCCCGAAAAGAGATCTGATGGAACAAAAATCCGGTCGTCTGCATGACCCACTGCAGATTGTTCTCATTCACTATTTCCTATCCTAAAAATGGTGGATGAATTCCCGTAAACCTTAGTCGTCGGCACGATCTCACCAATAGCTGGCTTCATATTTTACAAGTAGCCAAGCAACCCAAAAATGAAGGCACCAGCAGCAAATTTTCAGGCACATTGGCCAACCTCAGCTATGTTCTACGAACATTATACTGTATGATAGTATTTTTGCTTTTTGTAGATTATGTTTCATATAATAGTTGTAAAATTTGGCAGTGTACTGTACACAATGGAGCAGATTGTTTCCTATAGTTTACTGACTAAATCCCCGAGTGACCCTGGTTAAAATAACATTCCACAAGTCGTCCTATGTTTTTTTTAATGACCCCCACCAAAAAAATGACAGAACACATGATTATATGACATAAATCAGTTTCAGTATCAGCACTACTAGTAGTCCGCTTTTTAGCTAGTAGCATTTCACAGTTAGTAAAAGAAGTAGTAACTGGCTGTGAAGCCATCAGCATCACTTTGAGGAATGTCTCAGGAGCTACTGAAGGTCACATAAAAAGCATCCATCCTCACACTTATTACCAAGGTCTGGGTAAGAGACAAAACCATTAATAATGAATGATGAGGACATCTCAAAAGGTTAAAAGGGGAACTATTTTTCAGACAATGTTATGGAAACAGAACAGAGGGTAAACTGACCAGGAGGGACTTCAGGCCCAAGAAGAGAGTGGCTTGTATTTCGAGAGGAGGCTAACATGAAACCTCTCCTTTGGCACAATGGTGACATCCTTTACTCCAGCATTCACCTCTTACTTGTACATGTAAATCTCTACCACGACTATACAGATGTGTGAAATATGTCAGATTTTCTCTATTCCATGGATATTTACCGTATTTTTCGGACTATAAGACGCACCAGACCATAAGACGCACCCCAATTTTCAGAAGGAAAATAGGGAAAAAAATAATAATGTGTCAAATGGGGGGCCGTCTTACAGTACGAATTCAGCTTACCTTGGAAGGGATCCGGCACAGATGGAGGAGTGGTCACAGAGGTCATTCAGTGGTCCAGGCTGGTGCAGTGGGGCTGTGCTGGGGCAGGTTGGTTGTGCAGGTGCAGCTGGGCTGTGGCAGCTGTGCTGGGCTGGGGCAGGTGGACTGGGCTGGGGAAGCTGGGCTGTGCTGGGGCAGGTTGGCTGTGCTGGGCTGGGGCAGGTGGGCTCTGTGGGGTGAGGGTGGCGGCGGGCTGGGCTCCGGTGCAGGGGCGGCGTCTCCGCCGGCATTTCCTCGAAGCCCGGAGGCCACCGCACATCCATTGCTGGCTGCTGCCATGTTGCGGTGGCCTCCGGGAACATGGACGCCGGGAAGATGGCCGCCGGTTTGGGGACGGCGCATGCGCAGGTTCAGATCTCGTCCCGAGATCTCGGGAGATGAGATTCAAATCTCGTCAACGAGATCTCGTCCCCCGAGATCTTGGGACGAGATCTGAACCTGCACATGCGCCGTCCCCGGACCGGCGGCCATCTTCCCGGCGTCCATGTTCCCGGAGGCCACCGTAACATGGCAGCAGCCAGCAACGGATGCGCGGGGGCCTCCGGGCTTCGAGCAAATGCCAGCGGAGCCCCCAACGGAGCACACCAATTCTTATTTTGCCAACCATTACACCCATTACTGTTTTTTTCACAGAGCTTTACTATCTAGATGTAGAAGTTTACATATGTGTGCCAATTCTTGGAGCCATTTCTATGGGTATGTGCCTCAGGGGACCTTTTCTATGGAATATCCACAATGGAACTTGCATCATCATATACTGCTGCGGATTTTATGTTGTTGCTAATGCACATCTTACCTTTTGCATTCCAACAAATTTCCTGTGAATGAACATTACCCTAAAGTGTAGCTTTTAGAGGGTTCGCCTCTACTTTTATATAGACGAGCTATCCTTTGGATAGGTCATTAACATCAGAGTCCAATAATCTACACCCACACTGATCAACTGTCACTACTTTGGGTGGCAGCTGAATTGAAAAAGTGTATGGAGCTGTACAGTATAGCTTCATATAATTATATTATGTTCTTGTCCCTAGACTACCAGTAACCCCCCCCCCATTACTAGAGAACCATTATGATTGGCATTCCCTAATATATTTATGTAGCTAATCAGAATAATTAAAGGTTTTCTATATAAATAATACTGCAATTTTTTTTTTATCTGCCACTGCTTCTATGAGCAAAACTCATTCAGGACCTCATAGTAACTAGTTGTGTTGCTAATGGTTAACTTTGTTATGTCTTACCTGAAATAAAGCAGGTGGTACTTGTTTCTTCGCAAGATGAGCTTGTACGTGGTCTACAGCTTGCTTGGAGAATGGCTACAGACAAATAATAAAATGGTCATTATCCTATTAATCTCTTTACGCAGCCCCAAAAATAAACGTATGTATAGAAGTCCGCTCCAGGAACAGTATGCCATCACTAGCCATGCAAAAATTGTTACAAAAGATCAGCTAATACACCCTAGGTCATCATGTAACTGCTAGGCACATTTACCCGACTTCAATTTCAATGACCTATAATAGAAAAATAGAAAGTCTTTACTCTAATGCAAATATGACTCATTACACACAATATTGGATTTCTCTCCACATACACTATATTTTCATACACAAATATATATAGGAAAAAAAACTAATTATTCGATGTACGGTAGCTAAAGATAAATTATTTACTTAAAAAATTACTGATGTGTTTAATACTTAGTTCACCCAATGTATTTTGAGATGAAATAATATGTGATGTGTCTTTTTATATAGTGTATGAGATATATATATATATCTATTTATCTATCTATATATATACACACAGCTCAAAAAATAAAGGGAAAGCTTCCTAGTACATTGTGCTGTTTAAGTGTTCCCTTAATTTTTTGAGCGGCAAATATATATATATATATATAATCGTCTTATCATGTCTGTCTGTAACCGAAATATCGCGGCGCTGATTGGGGGCTGTCTGAAGGCGAGTATATAACTATTTATTTTAACAGAGACCATGCATATCAGGAAAGGGGGGTGAGGGGACCATGCATACCGGGATAGGGGGGGTGAGGGGGACCACGCATATCATGAAAGGGGGGTGAGGGGGACCACGCATACCAGCAAAGGGGGGGGAGGGGACCATGCATACCAGCAAAGGGGGGGGGGGGGTGACCACGCATACCAGGACAGGGGGGTGAGGGTGACCATACATACCAGGATAGGGGGGGGGTGAGGGTGGGCATGCATACCAGGATAGGGGGGGGGGTGAGGGTAACCATGCATACCAGGAAAGGGGGGCGAGGGGGACCATGCATACCAGGAAAGGGGGGTGACGGGACCATGCATACCAGCAAAGGGGGGGGAGGGTGACCACGCATACCAGGAAAGGGGGGGTGAGGGTGACCATGCATACCAGGACAGGGGGGGGTGAGGGTGACCATGCATACCAGGAAAGGGGGGCGAGGGGGACCATGCATACCAGGAAAGGGGGGTGACGGGACCATGCATACCAGCAAAGGGGGAAGAGGGTGACCATACATACCAGGAAAGGAGAGTGATGGTGACCATGCATACCAGGATAAGGGGGTGAGGGGACCATGAATACCAAGATTGGGGGGTGAGAGGACCATGCATTCCAGGATTAGAGGGTGAGGAAACCATGCTTACCAGGACTGGAGGGTGAGGGGTACCATGCATATCAGGATTTGGGGTGAGAGGACCATGCATATCAGGATTGGGGCATGAGGGGACCATGCATACCAGGAAAGGGGGGTGATGGGATCATACATACCAGGAAAGGGGGGTGAGGGGGATAATGCATACCAGGAAAGGGGGGTGAGGGGACCATGCTTACCAGGAAAGAGGGATGAGTGGACCATGCATACCAGGATTGGGGGGTGAGAGGACCATGCATTCCAGGATTGGAGGGTGAGAGGACCATGCTTACCAGGACTGGAGGGTGAGAGGACCATGCTTACCAGGATTGGGGGGTGAGGGGTACCTTGCATATCAGGATTGGGGGGTGAGAGGACAATGCATATCAGGATTGGGGAGTGAGGGGACCATGCATACCAGGATGGGGGGGGAGGGGTACCATGCATATCAGGATTGGGGGGGTGAGAGGACCATGCATATTAGGATTGCGGGGTGCATTATTGCACTATTACTAAAACTTCATAAATAAACTGCATACATATTCTAGAATACCTGATGCGTTAGAATCGGGCCACCATCTAGTGTATGTATATATATATATATATATAGATAGATAGATATACACATACACACACATACATAGAGATATATATATATATATATATATATATATACACACACACACATACATACATACATACATATACACACACACCAGATGTTGGTAACAACCCATCCAATCGACACATGCAATGAAATCGAACACCATAGTATCCATGAATTACATAATTAAGCTACATATAATTATGAGGAATGACACTGGGAAAACGAATTGAACACATGAAGAGAGAGGGGTGCAAAAAGCCTTGGAAAATAATGACACCAACTGTAATCTGTCTGTACTTAGAAAGCAATCCTGCCATCCTGTTTCATTACCAAGGTGCCACACAAGAAACATCTAATGAAGGGTAAAACTAGTGAACTGTCTCCAGACATTTGCAGCCTTATTGTTGCAAAACATACTAATGGCATTGGTTACATAAGAATTTCCAAACTACTGAAGGGTTCAGTGACCACTATTGGGGCCATAATGTGGAAGTGGAAAAAAACATTGTTTCACCATAAGCCAACAATAACCAGCCCCGCAAGATTTCAGACAGAGGAGTGAAAAGAATTATCACAAGAGTTGTCCAAAAGCCAAGGGCCATCTGTGGAGAGCTACAGAAACACCAGGAATCAGCAGGTACAATTGTTTCAAAGAAAACAGTAAGCACAGTAATGCACTGAGCCTCCATGGCCTGTGTGCACGCTCACCACGTAAGATTCCAATGCTGAACAAGCAAGCTCAAGTGCATTTACAGCTTGCTCAAAAACATTTAGACAAGCCTGTGAAATACTTGGAGAATGTAGTCTGGTCAGAGGAGACCAAAATTAAAGGGAATCTGTCACCCACTGGGCATACAGGTAATATGGGCATACAGGTAACCAATGTTACACTAGTCCTACCTGCATGTCTCATATTAATGGCCTTGTTGCTGAGAAATGTTATTTTCTTTATGTTAATGATTTCTTCCGGGCTCCGGGGCGTGTGGTGCCTGAAAGAAATCCTTGCCTACTGTCTTCATTGTAAGGCCGGAATCACACATGCGAGAAACTTGGACGAGTCTTGCATGTTAATACCTGGCAGTGCCACCGGCACTCTGACAGGAGCGTGCGGCTGCATGTATTTCTATGCAGTTGCATGCTCCGCTCCCGAGTTCCGGCGAGACTCGTCAGAGTTTCTCGCATGTGTCATCCCGGCCTTATACTTATCCCCCCATCAGCATCAGTTATGGCCCCGGAATCCTGGGCCTGCACCCTGCACTCCCTCAGAAATATATCCCTCTTGTGGGTACTGCATTCAGGGATCTTCCGCTCCAGTGACCTCCAGTGTGCGTGCCAATAAGGTGCTCTCCCCACTTCCTCCCTGCATAGTCATCACCATGTAAAAATGGTTCCTAGTGATGACTGTGCATGGAGGAATTGGGGAGAGCATATTATCGGCATGCACACCGAAGGTCATAGTGACTCGCCGGCACCTGCACAGAAGATCCCAAAGTGGAGCGCCCATAGAAGGGAGGATGAGGTATGCATTTCTGAGGGAGTGCAGGGCGCAGGATTCCAGGTCCGTTACTGACGCTGATGGGAGGAAGCAAATATTACAATGGTGACAGGAGGCAGGGATTTCTTCCAGGCACCGCATGCCACGGAGCCTGAAAGAAATCATTAACATAAAAGAAAGAATATAACATTTCTCAGCAACAAGACCATTAATATGAGGCATAGAGGTAGGACTAGTGTAACATTTCTATTACCTATGTGCCCATATTAATAGGTCGTATACGTCCCGGGGGGTGACAGATTCCCTTTAAACTCTTTGGATGCCATAATAAACAGCATGTTTGGCCGATAAAAGTCATTGCATCTCATCCCAAAAACACCAAACCAACAGTGAAATTTGGAGTTGGGAACATCATGGCAAACTTCATATAATTTAAGGAAGGAAGAATGGACAAATTTACTGAGGCATTCTAGATAAAAACCTGCAGCCATCTACCAGGATGATGAAGATGAAATGAGGATGGACATTTCAGCAAGACAATGATCTCAAACACAGCCAAGGAAACTTTCATTTGGTTTCAGAGAAAGACCATAAAGCTGCTAGAATGATTTTGCCAATCCCCTGACCTGAATCCAATAGAAAATGTATGGGATTTCGCCCATTTCGCTGTATATTTACACATTATGTATATTTATAGGTCTACATTGCAGCTTCTATTTGCAGCATCTAAACAACTAAACACATAGTAAACAAATTCATTCCTATATATGAAATGTGCATTTTATGTTTACTGGCTAAAACAAAACAATAGATCAGCATTGTCACCACATGCATATTGCTAGGTGCTCGCTGCTATCTGTGACTGAATCCCAAGGGCAAGCGGTGAAATGTAGAGCTGATCCTATCTGACCACTTATTATATGAAGCAATTTGTTAGTGACAACTTGATTTTGTAACCAATTCCCTAGAGCATGCATTCTCCGCGTATTGCACATGAAGGACAAAGCAAGAATTGGAATGAGCGTTCTTTGTACAAAAAAAAAAAAAAACTTGCCCATCTACAACAGCCTTACTATCTGGAAATGAAGCACATATAGAATACTGTCCCCTTTGCAATGCACTGTAGTACACACATTTGTCATGTCCTTTGTATTTAACATGCTCAACCAGTCTGCACTAAAATGAATGGGAGTTACCAAACACACCAAATACAAGTCGTCAAAATGTTATCATGTTAAATGCACATGACTAGTGATGAGTGAGTTTACTTGTTGCTTGGGTTTTCCCGAGCATGCTTGGGTTTCCTCCAAGTATTTGGCGTGCTCGGAGATTTAGTTTGCGTCGACGCAGCTGCGTGATTTGCAGCCACTAGCCAGCCTGAATACATGTGGGAATTCCCTAACAGGCAATCCCTACATGTATTCAGCCTGTCTAGCAGCCGCAAATCATGCAGCTCAGACGACGCAAATTAAATCTCCGAGCACGCCAAATACTCGGAGGAAACCCAAGCATGCTCGGGAAAACCCAAGCAACAAGTATACTCGCTCATTACTACACATGACTAGGTCAGTAAACATTATCCCTGACTAAGGTCATCAAATGCATATACTCGATTACTGTACTGCAGAACTGATAAATGTGAAAACAATGCTTTGACATTAAATAATACTCTCAAAGGATGACAAAAAGGATAATGTACAACAAGCTGACAGGTTAAGGCCAAGTTTGATGGTCATTTTATTACCTATCCGCAGGATAATGGTGGTTCTTACTTAGCTATTTACTAGGGTAATACAAAATAAATAAAAAAAGACAAAGAACACTTCCTGCTGCACGGCATACACATCATGAGAGGCTGCTACATATACTGATTATTAAGGCGTTTTAACTAGAGTCCAATGGCCATGTCAGTAGTCAATGGCTGTCGGACCAGTGCCCTGTGAACCTCCTCCTACCGGTCGGCATCCCCAGCACTTTTTTCTGGTTAGTAGGCACAATGTCATCATTGCACCGGACCTACTAATAAGAGACGCTGGGGATGGCGATAGGAGGAGGTTTGCAGGGTTGTAGTCCGGCGGCTGTGGACTACCGACATAACCATTGAACCTTGGTCTTTTGAATCTTTTTTTGCTCTAGTTTTGACACTTGAGCTGTGCGATAGGCTCACTCGCTAAAATGTCTTACTGTATTTGCAAACATAAAATAATCTCATAATCTACACATCCTCAGCAATTATGGATACAAGCTTTGAACATTTTGTTTTTCAAAACCAAAAGTAAGTCTGTCAATTCCAAATAATTATAATCACCTTATCAGTAGTTAACCCAGTAAATTGAGTGTTTGGGACTCGTAGCATTGCATGGTGAATAAGCCTCCTTACCTTGACAAGGGAAAGCTGGCATGTCACTCTCCACAAGGAGAAACCTTACCCCTTAGACCTCAATCCAGAGCCTCTCACCTAGACAAATCAGTTCTCATACTTTGCACTGACGAGGCCAATAGCCTGAAACACCGTGTCTGCAAACTGAGATTCTGATTTGGCTTTTATCCTAACTCATATTACAAGACTCGTTAAAGGGTTGATTTTGACTCGTAGGATCGCTACTACCAACAGGTGGCGCTATAGAGTTCAAGTCCTCTTCCTCTCTGAAGAGGAAATTTGCATGGTACTCCTAGATCATTCTCTCAAATGCCTGGAGACCAAGAGCAAGCTCTAAGCTAATTCTGCCTGAACGATGGGAAGATAAAAGAGAATACTTACGTGTGAACAAGATAGTAGTTCTTTCATTATATATGTGTCATAAATCTGTCGACTTCTACAAAGGCGGTCCTCCTCTGAATCCAGCTTCTCATACTCTTTTATCTGAAACCAAGAGAGGTGATCAATGCCTCGTGTCAACTACAACTTCTTGGCATTTTGTAACATTCATTAATTCAGGGCTACAAAGTATGTCTGAGTAAGAAGTAATAGAAGATGGTCTAATTATTAATTACTCTTGGATAGCAAATAAATGCGCTGGTCCACTGGATGAAGAAACATTAAGAAGTAATTAAAAGGATTTATGGTAGACCAATGGAGTAAATGCCAAAGCGTGTCTGGTCTTTTTATAATCCTAATTGTGTTAGACATGATCAAAAACTAATCAAAAGTACAATGGTAATTACGGTAATATACACAAATAATGCAAACTAAATATCCAAAAAATTACACCAGTATAAAATATTCAACATCACTTTTCAAAGAAAGACATAGCTACATTGGGATAAGGAGGACGGGATCTAAGCCCTTGTCTGCATTCAGGTTGTGAATGAAAGACCCTGCCAGATCCATCATTTCATGGCCACCAACAGTGCCCAACTGATTCTTGACTTTAAATTGGATATGTCAGCTTTCAACAAAGTGACCATGTTGTCACTGAAATATCTGCAATGTCACCTTAGACAAATGCCTAAACTGTATTTTTACCTTGAGAAAAGTGCCAGTGCATCGCCGAAATGCGTTGAAACAATAAAGAACCATTTTGAAACACAAAAGGCTTCTCATTTACCACAGAGCAGCCAGACATGATATCGTCCTCCTCTACTAGTAACCCATCATATTAGCAGTCTAATCCTGTGTATAATTCATGATTTCCTTTTAACCTTGTCCAGCTTTTTCTCAGTCTGCTGGATCAGACTTATCCTGATTAATGGTGCATTCAATAAGAAGCCTAATGGCTGCAGCAGTCGCATGTCCAAATTCTGGTAATTCCTGAACCAAAGCATTAGGGGGATCACTAAGTATCGCTCTATTTTTTTTCAAAATGTTCGTGAAAATTACGTAAACCCTCTGATGTTAGAACCAAAATATGTTCAAAACTGAGAAAACTGCTCACTTCGAATATTACCTTTTGCCTGTGGGATTTAAAGCAAATTGCCATAGAGTCACGTTGTGCGGGCTCAGGAGCTGGGCACGTACTTGAAAGAGAGGGTGTAAGTGCTTACATGTGCACAAAAATTATACTAATGAAAACTACAATTTTTCCCACAAATATCAATCCCTCACAAAGCACCTGACGAAGAAAAGTAGAAAAAGTTACAGCGACTCTTCGAAATATTTTTGGAAAATCAAAATAAAATATAAACTATCTTTATATTTCGTATTATCATTATCTATAATTATGCAAACTATCAAATTAGCCAAAATTGCTGTTTTAAGTCACATTGATTTTTATTCCATTTCTTGGGAGGCAAACAAAAAATCCACATGTACATCTAAATGGTACCAATCAAAACGATATCTTCTCCCGCATAAAACAAGCCCTGACAATAAGGGTTTATGTTGTGCAAGAGTAATAAAACATAAAAATGTACAAATGGCTGGTTTGTTTTTTGAGGAAAGGTCACAACAAAAAAAAAAAAATCTATCAAAAAGTCACATAAATCCTCAAATCACAAGCATAAAACCTAATATTTGTCATACAAAAAGTAAAGCCCGACACAGCTTCATCAATGAAAAAATAAAAATATACAGCTTATAAGATATGGCGACATTTTTTTTTAATTGTATTTTATTGTAAATATAAATAAAGAATACAAATTTGGTATCACTCACACTATGAAGTGCACATGCTAGTTTTCCTTTCTAGTGAAGACTATAAAAATGCCAGAATTGCTGTCTTTTTTTGTCATCTTGACGCTCAAAAAATGGGGAACAAGAAAAAAATAAATAAATAAAAATACTGTGATGCTGTGTGGTAAAAGTGATAAGAGAAAATTTGCTTGTCGGGTCAGTATGATTAGAGCTATGCTAGATCTTTTTTTATGCATTGCTCTTTTTACAGACTAAAAACAACGTTTTACAAAAATTAATTAGCTTTTGCATCATCATATTCTGAGAAATGCAACTTATTTTTCTGCCGACACTTTGACTTTATTATTCCGTTATTTGGGAGTCATTATGATGAAAAAGTGACATTTTTGGCCTTTTTTTTTATGACAGTCACCAAACGGAATAAATAACATTGCAATTTTATAGAGTGGGTCGTTCCGGATGCAGTAATACCCATTATGTGTACTTTTTTTGTTTATTTTTGTTTTATCTCAAACGCTGCGTTTTGAGTGGCAAAACGGATTTTAGTGATTTGTTTGCACTTTTTTGTGTGTTTTTTTACTTTCACATTTTACTTTACATTTTTCACTTAGTCCCACTGTGCAACATGTATAATTTTTATTTTGATCACTTGTCTCATGTACAGCAGTGAATCAGACTGTCAGTGTCTCACTGACACAGCGTGAGACCCAGGTTATAGCTGGATCCCACAGATCTTCATATGATCTCAGACTACCATGGTAACCATTGCAATTCTCATGTACACCTGACACCCATGGGAACTGCTCCCGCCGCCAGGCGGCACTATTCCCATATTCCCCATCACCGTTTTAAAAGGGCAATGAGAGAATAAGTGCCCTTATCGACCGCCGTTTTAATGCGTATCGGCGGTCATTAAGGAGTTAAAAAGTCTTGAAAAAGATAACATTAAGACCTCGTGCACATGGAAGAGACCTATGCAGGCGACTATATAGCAATCAATCTCACATAATATATATATATATAATTAGAGAGAGACTGGTAGTATACAGTCGCAGGGACTCTTCGTGCGGCCATATAGTCTCCTGCATATGTCTCTTCCATATGCACGAGGGTTTAGTTGTCACACATACAGTGGCACGTAAACATTTAGGCACCCCTGGTCAAAATTACTGTTCTTGTGAACAGTTAAGCAAGTTGAAGTTAAATTGATCTCTAAAAGGGCTAAAGTTAAAGATGTCACATTTCTTCCGCAATTCAGGCAAAAAAAAAAAAAAAATGTGTCATTTTTTACATTTTAAAAGATTTCAGACCTATTAAGCTAATGGCTTGTTCACAATCATCGTTAGGAAAGGCCAGGTGATTCAAATTTCTCAACTTTCTAAAAGTTTTTTTCTAAAAATCAAGCCTCCTCGAACCTTGTGTCAAAAAACATCAGATGTTTTTTTTTCTAAGCAGCTGCCTAGCACTCTGAGAATGGTGGAGGCCCACAAAGCAGGAGAAGTCTATAAGAAGACAGAAAAGTATTTTCAAGTTGCCCTTTCCTCAGTTCAAAATGTAATTAAGAAAATAAATTGCAGTTAACAGGAACAGTGGAGGTCAAGATAAAGTCTAGAAGACCAAGTAATATTTCTGCGAGAGCTGTTCGTAGGATTGTGAGGCAAATCAAGACCCCTGCTTAACTGCAAAAAAAACCTTCAGAAAGATTTAGCAGACTCTAGATTTGTGGTACATTGTTCTACTGTTCAGAGACATCTGCACAAATATGGCTTTCATGGAAGTCATTAGAAAACCTCTCCTGTGTCCTCACCATAAAATTCAGCATCAGAAGTATACAAAAGAACATCTAAACAAGCCTGATGCATTTTGGAAACAAGTCCTGTGTACCAATGAAGTTAAAGTAGAACTCTTTGGCCACAATGATCAAAAGGTTCAGTACAGACCAAAAGTTTGGACACACCTTCTCATTCAAAGAGTTTTCTTTATTTTCATGACTATGAAAATTGTAGATTCACTCGGAAGGCATCAAAACTATGAATTAACACATGTGGAATTATATAATCAACAAAAAAGTGTGAAACAACTGAAAATATGTCTTATATTCTAGGTTCTTCAAAGTAGCCACCTTTTGCTTTGATTACTGCTTTGCACATTCTTGGCATTCTCTTGATGAGCTTCAAGAGGTAGTCACCGGAAATGGTCTTCCAACAGTCTTGAAGGAGTTCCCAGAGATGCTTAGCACTTATTGGCCCTTTTGCCTTCACTCTTCAGTCCAGCTCACCCCAAACCATCTCGATTGGGTTCAGGTCTGGTGACTGTGGAGGTCAGGTCATCTGGTGTAGCACCCCATCACTCTCCTTCTTGGTCAAATAGCCCTTACACAGCCTGGAGGTGTGTTTGGGGTCATTGTCCTGTTGAAAAATAAATGATGGTCCAACTAAATGCAAACTGGATGGAATAGCATGCCCCTGCAAGATGCTGTGGTAGCCATGCTGGTTCAGTATGCCTGCAATTTTGAATAAATCCTCAACAGTGTCACAATCAAAGCACCCCCACACCATCTCCTCCATGCTTCATGGTGGGAACCAGGCATGTAGAGTCCATCCGCTCACCTTTTCTACGTCACACAAAGACACTGTGGTTATAACCAAAGATCTCAACTTTGGACTCATCAGACCAAAGCACAGATTTCCACTGGTCTAATGTCCATTCCTTGTGTTCTTTAGCCCAAACAAGTCTCTTCTGCTTGTTGCCTGTCCTTAGCAGTGGTTTCCTAGCAGCTATTTTACCATGAAGGCCTGCTGCACAAAGTCTCCTCTTAACAGTTGTTGTAGAGATGTGTCTGCTGCTAGAACTCTGTGCGGCATTGACCTGGTCTCTAATCTGAGCTGCTGTTAACCTGCCATTTCTGAGGCTGGTGACTAGGATGAACTTCTCCTCCGCAGCAGAGGTGACTCTTGGTCTTCCTTTCCTGGGGCGGTCCTCATGTGAGCCAGTTTCTTTGTAGCGCTTGATGGTTTTGGCCACTGCACTTGGGGACACTTTCAAAGCTTTCCCAATTTTTCGGACTGACTGACCTTCATTTCTTAAAGTAATGATGGCCACTCGTTTTTCTTTACTTAGAATTTGTATTATGGCAAGAAAAAAAGCAGCTAACAGTCTATTCAGTAGGACCATCAGCTGTGTATCCACGAGACTTCTGCACAACACAACTGATGGTCCCAACCCCATTTATAAGGCAAGAAAACCCACTTATTAAACCTGAGCGGGCACACCTGTGAAGTGAAAACCATTTCCGGTGACTACCTCTTGAAGCTCATCAAGAGAATGCCAAGATTGTGCAAAGCAGTAATCAAAGCAAAATGTGGCTACTTTGAAGAACCTAGAATATAAGACACACAGCATTTTGAGTTGTTTCACACTTTTTTGTTAATTATATAATTCCACATGTGTTAATTCATAGTTTTGATGCCTACAGAGTGAACCTACAATTTTCATACTCATGAAAATAAAGAAAACTCTTTGAATGAGAAGGTGTGTCCAAACTTTTGGTCTGTACTGTATATCTGGAGAAAAAAGGGCACAGAATTTCAAGAAAAGAACCTCTTTTGACAACCATTAACCATGGGGTGGATCAATCATGCATTAGGGTTGTGTTGCAGCCAATGGAGCAGGGAACATTTTTTTATAGGCAGAGAGGAGAATGGATTCAATGATATTTCACCATTTTTTATGTAAACATAACACTAAATGTAAAAAAAAAAAAAAAGCTGAAGTTGAAAAGAGGATGGCTTCTATAAATGGATAATTATCCCAAACACAAGTCAAAATCCACAATAGACTACCTCAAAATGTGCAAGCTGAAGGTTTTACATTGGCCATCACAGTCCCCTGATCTGAAGTACATTTAAAATCTGTGGCTAGATCTCAAAATAGAAGTGCATGCCACACGACCCAGGAATATCACAGAATTGGAATAATTTTCCAAGGAAGAATGGATGAAAATTCCCCAAACAAGAATTGAAAGACTCTTGGCTGGCTACAAAAGGCATTTACAATCTGTAATATTTCAAAAAGGGGTGCTAGTAGGTAATAACCATGTAGTGTGACCAAACCGTTGCATCAGCCCATTTTCCCTTTTGTAATTTTTAAAATGTAAAAAATCGCGCCCCCCCCCCCCCCACAAAAAAAAAATAAATAAAAAGGAAATTTATCTTCTTTAACCTTAGAGATCATTACAGCTACAATTTGCTAAGCGGTTCACAATAATAATTTTGATCAGGGGTACTCAAATACCCCTAGACATTTTATGCTACCTCACAACCTGGAATTTCACTTTTTTGTTTGCATCATTCATGTAAAGAACTTGCCTATAACTGTGAACATTTGTTTTTTTTTTGTTAAACAAAAAAATAGGACAAAATATCTCAAAATTTCAGTGTGCATAACTATTCACCCCTAAACTCAGTACTTTGTAGAGCCTCTTTTTCAGCAATTACAGCTGCAAATCGCTTTGGATAAGTTTCAATGTGCTTTCCACATCTTGTCACTGGGATTTTTGCCCATACCTCAAGGCAAAATTGCTCCAAATCTTTCAAGTTAGAAGATTTCCTCTGGTGAACAATCCAAGACTGACCACTGACGAGGCCACTCTAGAACATTTACACGTTTCCCCATAAACTACTCGAGTGTTGCTTTAGCAGTATGCTTTGGGTCATTGTCTTGTTGGAAGGTGAACCTCCATCCCAGTCTCAAATCTTTGAAAGACAAACGGGTTTCGCTCAAAAATATCCCCATATTTTGCACCACCGATCTTCCCCTTGACGCAGACCATTTTCATGGTCACTGCTATCGAAAAACATCCCTACAGCAGGATACTGCCAACACAATGTATCACTGTGAGGATGGAGTTCTTGGGGTGATGAGCTGTGTTTGTTTGACACCAGATTGTCATGGGCTTACCCTCGACAAAGAGGAGTTAAAAGATTGCAGTATCTGATTTCTCCTATGCCAGAACTGTTTGGAAGCACTTCACCTTTATATTAAACGGTGCAGGTTTCTTTCAGCAGTGTAGGGGTTAATCTGCTAAATTGAGTGCTCTTGGAAGCTTCCCTGTATGAAGTCTCTCAGCTGTTCACTGTTAAAGCCCCTTTACATTTAGCGATGCACCAGCGATCCCGACAACGATATGACCCGGTCAGGATCGCTGGTGCATCACTAAATGGTCAGATCTCACAGCGATGTAGCGACGCAGCAGCGGTCGTTACTTACCTTTCAGACGCGACGATGAAGACGTTCTCCCGCCCGCGTCCACGCGTCGCCAGCAGGAAGCGCCCGACGAGAAATGGACGTGGACGATCTCGCGCATTGCCAGCGGGGGAGCCGGTCGGAGTTAAGTAACACACATAGCGATATTGCTGCTTCGTCACAAAATCGGTGACGCTTTAGCGATATCGCTATATGTAAAACCCCCTTTAGCCACTCCCATCTCCTATATAATCTGGACCCTGGCTAGCACTCATTGTCAGAGTAGCTTTTGCTGCATGGCTGGAGGTTGTTTGTGGTTGTTATTTGAGAAGGTGTTTGGTGGATTTATCGGAGACTTGCTAGGTTTTGGGTATGTGCTATTTCCCCTTCTACGTACTTTGGTTTCATCCCATCCTCCACTCCCTGCTTGTGTGAGTTTATTTGTATGATTGGCATTTTCCTTTATCCCTGTTTGTATTACCTTGTTAGTCTGGTTGGTGTATTAAGGTACACTACTACTCCACTCTTCCTTGGGTGGGGGAAGGGTACAGACTGAGGGCGGATTCAGGAGCTAAGGCAAGGTACATGGCCCCGGAAATGTCACCATCAGAAGTAATCTGGGAACAGGGCGAGCTAGAGCACCCCTAGTGTTAGGGAAAGGAGCCCCTGGTCCCGCGACAACCGACAATAGAGTCGTGACACAGATAGAGTTTTCCTTGGTGGCAATAAAGTTCAATTTTGGTCTCATCTGACCACACCACCCTCCTCTATACATCCGAGTCTCCTATATGCATGTCTTTTGGGAAACTCAAAATGAGCCTTACAATTTTTGTACACAAGTAAACGCTTTTATTCAGTCGCCACGACAGCACCACGAGAGAGGGGATACGCCAATCAGGGACAGGAAACCTACAGACATAAAAAGGGCGGCCCTCTCTCCCGCCTCAGTTGATTTCCTGTCCGTGACAGGGAAGCCTCTTCAGACATACCTGCAGAAAATTAAAGATGTTCCCAGGCCTGGCTGGTTGACTCAGGCAGCGGGAGGGCCCCTGCCTCGGCCTGTCCGGTGTCCTGGAGGCGCCCACGGCAGGGGGACTGCTGGTGAGGCGGCAGCAGGACAAAGCACCCTCCATGGGGGGGGTTGACTTTAAGGGGTCTATCGCCATTCGTACCGGTGAGTATACGCGCGGGTGGGCCCTTTTTCTTCCTCGGGTCTGTGCCGGCTGGCGGCGACCGGGGCGGGTGCTCCTGCCTATCGCGGGTGTTGGCGGCCGTGCGGGGCTCTTGCTGTGCGGTGGAGGCGGCGGTTGCGGTCTCGGCATCTGCCCGCCACCATCGGGTCGTGGCCGTAGTGACGCAACGGAAGGGGGCGACCCCTGATGATGCGGCCGACGGGGGGATGCGGTCTCTTCCGGATGGCGTGATACTGCACCAGGCCGGGCGGGCGCCGGCGGGGTGGATGCGGCCCAGTAATGGGCGTCATCTAGCGAGGGCGCGGTCTCGGGGGGAGGAGGCGTTCCCAACGCACATTGCAGTATCGGGCAGGCCACCTGGATTCACCTGCTGGCCCTATCTGGGGTGGGTACCATTGGGGGAGGCCGGCTATTTAAAGGAGCTGCAATGGTGTCCAGGTGCTTCCAGGCCCATTTCATATAATGGATTCCCCGCAGCGCAGCAGCATTCACCGGAGCACCCGCAGCAGCTTCTCTCTGAGAAGCCCTACGGATCAGCCTCCCAATGTCGGTCCAGTGGCAGTAGCCACCTTACAGGAAGCTAAGGCCAGTCAGAAGTCTAAATCCGGCAAGTCCTCAGGCCGCAGAGACACCGGCCGGGAAGGACCCCCTGCAGATTATGATACCACTCACAGGCCGTGGGTAAGTGATCTCCGTGAAAATTCACTTGGCGATATATTGTCTCCCCTTAGGTTCCGCAAAAACCAAACACAGGGAGTGTGCTGTGTGTGGGGTTCCACTCCCTGATGGTCACGGGGAAAGGCTGAGCAGACGTGCATCTAGAACTTAGTAGTGGAAGAGACTCCAGACCTGACCACCACTCTGAGGGAGTTGGTCAGACGGGAGGTCAGGGGTACAGTTAAAGCCCTATCAGAGGAAAGACGGGTTAGAAGGTAGAACCCGGGCTCCAATTTCAGATTCAGGGGGCGCCTCAGGGGAATTAAAATCAGATTCAACCCCTTCATCCTTATCTTCAGAGGCCAGAGGAGGTTGCTCATGCTTCCCGCGTGAGCAAATAAATCGGTTAGCGAAAGCAGTGATCAGTGCTATGGGGATTGAGGAGCCCCAGTCAGAAAGATCAGTGTAGGATCTTATGTTTAAAAGGAATAGACAGGAAGACTCGTAGATCCTTTCCAGTCATTGATAATATAAATTCCCAGATTACTCGGGAATGGAAAAAACCCGAAAGAAAGGGTTCCTTACCGCCAGCATTTTAAAGGAGGTACCCGTTTGAGGGAACAGCGTCAGCCGCATGGGATAAAGCCCTAAAGCTTGATGCGGCGGTGGCCAAAGCTTGCAAAAGAACCTCTCTACCATTCGAGGACTTAGGTAGTTTAAAAGATCCGAAACTTCGGCATGGTCTCTTAGGCCAGCTATTGCAGCTGCGTGTACAGCCCGGTTTCTGATGGTGTGGCTAGACCACCTAGAGAAACAGCTCAAGGACAAGGTTCCTAGGGAAGAAATGTTATCCTCCCTTCCTATGATCCAGGCTGCAACGGCGTTTCTTTCAGATGCATCAGTGGACTCTGTAAAAGTAGCGACCCTGTCTAATGCTGCCCGCAGAGCCATATGGCTGAAGTGTTGGCCAGGGGACATGCAGGCCAGATCAAAACTGTGCAATTTCCCTTGTGAAGGGGGACATCTATTTGGCTCAGTGCTAGAAGAGTTATTGGAAGAAGCAGGTGATAACAAAAAAAAAAAAAAACACGGTAAAATGGTTCCTTTACTTGGGAAGACCCCCATACAGGAGGGACTCTAATAGAAGGTGGTTCGACCGAAGAAGGTTGAACAGAGGGAGAACCAGATACGTCAGCAGCAGGAGGAAAGAACAACTGGCTCTGGAGTCTGAGGTCCGGGAACTTCAGCAGAAGGGAGTCCTGGTGAAAGTTCCAGAGGTACCAAGAGGTAAGGGATTCTACTCCCCCCTCTTTTTGGTCAGGAAGCCATATGTCTCCTTCCGTACTATCACAAATCTCAAAGGCCTCAATAAATTTATTTTAATTCGCTTCTTCAAGATGGAGTCAATTAAATCTGCCATAAATTTATTATTCAACGGATGTTTCATGGTGGTCTTAGACCTTAAAGACGCCTACTATCACGTCCCAATACACGCAGGCCACCAGCAGTTTCTAAGAGTAGCGGTTTCATTAGGTGGAATAGTAAGCAATTTCCAATTCGGAGCACTTCCCTTCGGGGTTGCTGTTTTCTAAGATAATGGCAGAAACTATGGCACATTTACACGAACAGGATATTCTTGTAATCCCTTATTTAGATGATCTGCTAATTGTGGGACGAGAGGAATCACATTGCACCGAACAATTAGGAAAAGTAACATCCAGCCTTCAGGAGTTGGGATGGTTTATAAATTTCAAAAAAATCCTGGTTGCAGGCCCTGGAAGTGCAGCAGTTCCTCAACCTTGTCCTAGATTCCAAGATACAAGAATGTCGGTTACCGGAGTCAAAGGTGGACAGTATTCCGCGACAAACACTCAGGGCAATACATAACCCTTCGGTCACTCTAAGAGGGGCAATGTCACTACTAGGCTCACTCACTTCATGTATACCCGCTGTTCTCTTGGCCCAAGACCACACCAGAACGCTGCAGTGGGACGTGTTGCACAATACTTGTCGGCTAGGTGGTCAGCTAGAGAGAAAATTTACATTATCCTATGAGTCAGTACAATCACTACGATGGTGGGGACACATACTGTACATGCGTAGAGGGGTTACCTAGGTAAATCATATCTCCAGAGTCATAACCACGGATGCTAGTCACAGGGGCTGGGGGGCGCATATGGGGGATATGTGGGTCCAGGGGGTATGGACACCATCTGAGCAAGATTACTTGTCTAATCTAAAAGAGCTATCAGCTGTGGAGCGGGCCCTAAGTAGTTTCCTTATGTCCCTACAGGGCCGACACATCAGGCTTCTCTCATACAATCAGATAGCCGAGATTCATTTACTATCCCTTACATTACTCCATATAAAAAGGGAAACACAATATCACGGCCGATTTCCTAAGCCGCAACAAGCACAAGCAAGGAGAGGGGGAACTGAACAGGGCCATTTTCAGACAGATGGTGCACATTTGGGGGTCCTCAGAAATAGACTTGTTTGCCAACAGAGAGAACAGACAACTACATCAGTTTTGTTCTTTGGATCCCAGAAAACCCATACGCAGTGGACGCTCTCCTAATCTCGTGGAACTTCGGCCTGGCCTACACCTTCCCCTCACTGAATCTAAAACCGATAGTGCTGGGGAAGATTTGAGAAGACAAGGCTCGCATAATCCTGATAGCCCCATTCTGGCGCAGGAGACCGTGGTTTCCTTGGTGGAGGAAGAAGTCTGTGACTCGGCCATGGATTCTGCAGGAGCTCCCGGATTTCCTCTCCCAGGGTCTAGTATTCCATCCGCGAGTGTCCAATCTAGCGGCTTGGAATTTGAAGGGGCACTACTGAGTGGGAAGGGCTTCTCTCGGGGGGCTACTCAACACCCTATTGAACAGCAGAAAACCTTCCACAACAACAACAAACAAACACAACAAATATCTATGTCAGAGTTAGGGGGGGGGGAATTCTTTGTCGACCTCGGGGGCGGAGGTTGGTCAGAAAATTCGCATATATATATATATATATATATATATATATATATATATATATATATATATATATATATATACACACACACTATATATATATTTATATTTATTATATATATATATATATATATATATATATATATAGAGAGAGAGAGAGAGAGAGAGATATACACACACACTATATATATATTTATATTTATTATATATATATATATATATATATATATATATATATATATATAGAGAGAGAGAGAGAGAGAGATATACACACACACTATATATATATTTATATTTATTATATATATATATTTATATATATATATATATATATATATATATATATAGAGAGAGAGAGAGAGAGAGATATAAATATATATATATATATAGTGTGTGTATATCTCTCTCTCTCTCTATATATATATATATATATATAAAATATAAATATATATATATATATATATATATATAGTGTGTGTATATTTTATATATATATATATATATATATATATATATATATATATATATATATATATATAGAGAGAGAGAGAGAGATTATATATATATCTAGCTACTACTAGCCAGGGAGGTCCTCATGCTCTGTAATCCCACTGAGGCGGGAGAGGGGGCCGCCCTTTTTATGTCTGTGCAGGTCTCCTGCCCCTGAAGGGCGGATCCCCTCTCCCGTGGTGCTCCTGAAAATCACCGCTACCAGTAAGTAGCTAAGCATTTTTCTGCCCACTCTACCATAAAAGTCACCACTATGAAGTGTACGGCTTACTGTGGTCCTACGGACAGATAATCCAGTCTCTGCTTGGGAACTCTTCAGCTACTTGAGGGTTACCTTTAGTCTCTGTGCTGCCTCTCTGATTAATTCCCTACTTGCCCAGGATGAGAGTTTTGGTGGGCGGTCTTCTCTTGGTAGGTTTGTTGTAGTACCATGTTCTATCCATTTGATAATGAATTTGATGGTGCTCCGGGGATCAACAGAGATTGGGATGTCTGTTTTAACCCAACTCTAAATTAAATTTATCATCTTTGTCCCTGACTTGTTTGGAGACCTCCTTGGTCTTCATAGAGGTGTTTGGGTGGTGGTGCTTCTTACTTAATGGTGTTGCAGCCTCTGTGTCCTTTCAGAAAAGGTGTGTCTATACTGACAGATCATGTGACATTTAGTTTGCACACAGGTGTACTTCCTTTCACTTAGCATGTGACTTATGAAAGTAACTGCATGCACCTGAAATTTTTAGGGGCTTCATAGCAAAAAGGGTGAATAAACTGTAGATGCACATGCCAATTTTTAGTAATTTGATTCAATAAATTTAATTTCTGCCTATATTTTTCTCACTTCACCCAACTTAGACTATTTAGTGCTGATGCATCATACACAAATTGAATTACAAAAATATTTAAACACATGTTGCAATGCAACAAAATAGGTAAAGAGCATTGGCAGGCGAATGCTTTCGAAAGCCACTGTAGGTAGATATAAAAACCTTAATATTAAATATAAGGCATAGGTAGGCACACTAGTTACTCATGCACCTCTATGAGTGCATTATTTTGTGGATTCTGTTATTAAGAAGAAGTCACACATGGAGCAACTCTACTACAACATTGAGATTTGTTTATATTTGTATACTCTCGACAATATCACAAAAACTGGAAAGCTAAATTGAAACCGTCATCAGGTTTGACCGATATGAGATATGGCCACCACCTTTCAGGTATGATATACAGCATACTATAATGCTGTATATATGCCTCCAACCCAACCTGCAAAACAACAAAAAGAACTTTTATTATGCTCACCTGCGGGGCGGTCCTGTCCAAGGGGTGTCGCTGGTTTTGGTACAGCGCCTCCCTTCCTCTTGCCTCATGTGGATGACCAGTTCCTACATCATCCACAGTCTCCATGGCATCCCGCTCCTGGGCAGGCGTACTTCTATCTGCCCTGACTAGGGCAAAGTAAAGTACTGTAGTACGCATGTATCTGGGTTCTTTGACCTTTCCCGGCGCCTGCACACTGCAGTCATACATGATAAGTACTTCCCGAAAAACAGCCTATAAAGGAGCAAGCTACAATTTCCCATTGAATTTATACACAAACCAAAAGAAAAGGAGAAAAAAATTTTTTGTATGTGTTTCTTAATTAACCCCTTCACCCCCAAGGGTGGTTTGCACGTTCATGACCAGGCCAATTTTTACAATTCTGACCACTGTCCCTTTATGAGGTAATAACTCTGAAACGCTTCCATGGATCCCGGTGATTCTGACAATGTTTTCTCTTGACATATTGTACTTCATGTTAGTGGTAAAATTTAATTCAAATAACTTGCGTTTATTTGTGAAAAAAATGGAAATTTGGCGAAAATTTTTAAAATTTCGCAATTTCCCAAACTTGAATTTTTATGCCCTTAAATCACAGAGATACGGCACACACAAAACTTAATAAGTAACATTTCCCACATGTTTACTTTACATCAGCACAATTTTTGAGTATTTTTAAAAAAAATGAACATTTAACTTTTTTTCACAAAAAAAATACTTCAGATTCAATTTTTTTTTATTTTACCAAGTGTAACAGGAGAAATTGGACTGCAAAAGTTATTGTGCAGTTTGTCCTGAGTACGCGGATACCTGATATGTGGGGGGGGACCACTGTTTTGGCGCATGGTAGAGCTCAGAAGGGAAGGAGCTCCGTTTGACTTTTTCAATGCAAAATTGGCTGGAATTTAGATCGGACATCTTGTCACGTTTGGAGAGCCCCTGATGTACCTAAACAGTGGAAACCCTCCACAAGTGACCCCATTTTGGAAACTAGACCCCCAAGGAACTTGTCTAGATATGTGGTGAGAACTTTGAACCCACAAAGGCTTCACAGAAGTTTATAACGTAGAGCGGTACAATTAAAAACTCTTTTTTTCCACAAAAATGATCTTTTCACCCCCAATTTTTATTTTTCCAAGGGTAACAGGACCCTAAAAGTTATTGTGCAATTTGTCCTGAGTACGCTGATACCCCATATGTGGGTGTAAACAACTATTTGGGTGCATGGCAGAGCTCAGAAGGGAAGCAGCGCCTTTTGACTTTTTTGGCTGGAATTGAGATCGGACACCATATCGAGTTTGGAAAGCCCCTGATGTACCAAAACAGTGAAAACCCCCAACAAATGACACCATTTTGGAAACTAGACCCCCCCCCCCAAGGAACTTATTTAGATGTGTGGTGAGCACTTTGAACCCCCCCCCCCCCCCCGTGCCTCACAGAAGTTTATAACGCCTGGGCGTGAAAATAAAAATATCGTATTTTTTCCACAAACATGATCTTTTCGGCACCAATTTTTTTATTTTCCCAAGTTGTTGTCCAATTTATCCTGAGTACGCTGATACCCCACATGTGGGAGACAACTACTGTATGGGCACACGTCGGGGCTCGGAAGGGAAGTAGTGACGTTTTGGAATGCAGACTTTGATGGAATGCTCTGCGGGTGTCATGTTGCATTTTTAGAGCCCCTAATGTGCCTAAACAGTGGAAACCCCCCACAAATGACACCATTTTGGAAACTAGACCCCCTAAGGAACTTATCTAGATGTGTGGTGAGCACTTTGAACCCCCAAGGGCTTCACAGAAGTTTATAACGCCTGGGCGTGAAAATAAAAAAATTGTATTTTTTCCACAAACATGATCATTTAGTCCCCAATTTTTTTAACAGGAGAAATTGGACCCCAAAAGTTGTTGTCCAATTTGTCCTGAGTACGCTGATACCTCATATGTGGGAGAAAACTACTGTATGGGCACACATCGGGGCTCGGAAGGGAAGTAGTAACGTTTTGGAATGCAGACTTTGATGGAATGGTCTGCGGGAGTCATGTGTGTTTGGAGAGCCCCTGATGTACCTAAACTATTCAAACTCCCCACAAGTGACCCCATTTTGGAAACTAGACTCCCCACGGAAATTATCTAGATGTGTGGTGAGTACTTTGAACCCCCAAGTGCTTCACAGAAGTTTATAACACCCGGGCATGAAAATAAAAAAAATCTTATTTTTTCCACAAAAAAGATATTTTTGCCCCGATTTTTATTTTCCTAAGGGTAACAGGAGAAATTGGACCCCAAAAGTTGTTTTGCAATTTGTCCTGAGTAGGCTGATACCCCATATGTGGGGGTAAAACACTGTTTGGGCACATAGCAGAGCTTGGAAGGGAAGGAGCGCCATTTGACTTTTTCAACGCAGAATTGGCTGGAATTGAGATCAGACGCCATGTTGCATTTGGAGAGCACCTGATGTGCCCAAACAGTGGAAACCCCCCAACTCTAACTCCAACCCTAACCCCAACACACCCCTAACCCTAATGGGAAAATGGAAATAAACCTTTTCTTTTAATTTTATTAATTTTTCCCCTAAGGGGGTGATAACGGGGGGTTTGATTTACTATTTATAGCGGGTTTTTATTTTTGGCAGCTGTCACAAGCTAAAAGACGCTTTTTATTGTAAAAATAGTTTTTTCATCACCACATATTGAGATCTATAATTTTTCCATATTTTGACCCACCGAGTCATGTGAGGTCTTAATTTTTGCGGGACGAGTTGACTTTTTATTGGTATCATTTTCAGGCACGTGACATCTTTTGATCGCTTTTTATTCCGATTTTTGGGAAGCAGAATGAACAAAAACCAGCATTTCATGAATTTCTTTTGGGGGGTGCGTTTACACTGTTCCGCCTGCGGTAAAATTGATAAAGCCCTTTCATTCTTCGGGTACGCTACGGTAACAGCAATAACTCATTTAGGTCTTTTTTTATGTTTTGGCGCTTTTATGCAATGAAAACAATTTTATATAAAAAAATTATTTTTGCATCGCTTTATTCTGCGAGCTATAACTTTTTTATTTTTTTTGCTAATGATGCTGTATGGCGGCTCGTTTTTTTGCGGGACAAGATGACGTTTTCAACGGTACCAACCATATTTATATGCGTCTTTTTGATCGCGCATTATTGCACTTTTTGTTTGGCGGTATGATAAATCATTTTTTGTTTAGTTTATTTTTTAAGGGGTTTGCTAAAAGGGTTAACTAGTGGGACAGTTTTATAGGGCGGGTCGTTACGGACGTGGCGATACCAAATATGTGTACTTTTGTTTTTGTTTTTATTTCCAAAAAATTAATTTATTAGGGAATATATTTTTTTTTTAACGTTATTTAGCGTTTTAAAATTATTTTTACAACACCTTTTTTTTTCTTTTTTTTTTTTTTTTTTTTTTTTAACTTTATTACATTGTCCCAGTGGGGACATACCTGTCATGTGACAGATCAGCGATCTGTCACAGGCACTGCACAGGCTTTCCTCATGCCTGCGCTTTGCAGGCACTATGGAAGCCAGCTCCCTGCAGGCCCCCAAAGGTCCCCGTCGCCATCTTGGATTCGGGGACCTGCAGGGATGGAGCCCCTTGCAGCAGCGCTGCACATTGCGCTGCTGTGGGGGGCTCAGGGAAGCACGGAGGGAGCCCCCTCCCTGTCGATGCTTCCCTTTAACCCCGATACACCGCAATCGTGTTTGTTCGCGGTGTGCAAGGGGTTAACGTGTTGGGGGCGGTCCATGACCGCCCCTGAGACATTGAGCTGGGTGTCAGCTGTGATAATCAGCTGACACCCGGCCGCGATCAGCGGCGCTCACCACGTGGGCGCCGCTGATCGCTGTGACGTACTATCCCGTCCCTGGGAATTACGTCACAGGGCACATGGACGGGATAGTACGTCACATGATAGAAAGGGGCTAAAGGTGAAAGGATGTATAGAAAGGCCCCATACATTGCTAAGGGGGAAATATTATGATTCCTTAGATATGTGACCATATTCCGACATAAATGCAGGTGCTTCTCATAAAATTGAATATCATCAAAAAGTTAATTTATTTCAGTTCTTCAATACAAATAGTGAAACTCATGCAGTGGTGGAAATAAGTATTTGATCCCTTGCTGAGTTTGTAAGTTTGCCCACTGACAAAGACATGAACAGTCTATAATTTTAAGTGTAGGTTAATTTTAACATTGATTGATAGAATATCAAAAATAAAATCCAGAAAATCACATTGTATAAATTTATTTGCATTTTGAAGTGAGAAATAAGTATTTGATCCCCTACCAACCATTAAGAGTTCTGGCTCCTACAGACCAGTTAAGGCCCTTTTACATTTAGCGATGCACCAGCAATCCAACCAGCGATCCGACCCGGTCAGGATCGCTGGTGCATCGCTAAATGATCGCTAGTGAGCTTTCATACAGAAAGATCTCAC
Organism: Dendrobates tinctorius; assembly: GCF_039654945.1. Lineage (NCBI taxonomy): Eukaryota > Metazoa > Chordata > Amphibia > Anura > Dendrobatidae > Dendrobates > Dendrobates tinctorius. Next base: position 12,990,782 of record NW_027361741.1, on the reverse strand, counting down.
AGCGATGCAGCAGCGACGCAGCGCACGATACTTACCATTCACACACAGCGATCCTGCGTCCTCCCGCCCGCCTCCACGCGTCGCTGGACGTCACAGCAGGAAGTCTCAGCAGGAAGCGCCCGACGAGAAATGGAGCCGGACATTCTCGCGCGATCAGCGGGGGAGCCGGTCGCTGGTAAGTATCACACATAGCGATATCGCTAGCAATATCGCTATAACGTCACAAAACCAGTGACGTTTTAGCGATATTGCTAGCGATATTGCTTAGTGTAAAACCCCCTTTAGACTCTCCTAATCAACTCGTTATCTGCATTAAAAGACAGCTGTCTTGCACAGTCTCCTTTATAAAAGACTCCTGTCCACAGACTCCACTAATCAGTCAGACTCTAACCTCCACAACATGGGCAAGACCAAAGAGCTTTATAAGGATGTCATGGACAAGATCTTAGACCTGCACAAAGCTGGGATGAGCTACAAAACCATAAGTAAGATGCTGGGTGAGAAGGAGACAACTGTTGGTGCAATAGTAAGAAAATGGAAGAAATACAAAATGACTGTCAATTGACATCGAACTGGGACACCATGCAAAATCTCACCTCGTGGGGTATCCTTGATCATGAGGAAGGTGAGAGATCAGCATAAAACTACACGGGGCAACTTGTTAATGATCTCAAGGCAGCTGGGACCACAGTCAACAAGAAAATTATTGGCAACACATTACGCCGTAAAGGTTTAAATCTTGCAGTGTCCGCAAGGTCCCCCTTCTCAAGAAGGCACAGTGTGAAGCTTACCAATGAACACCTGGATGATTCTGTGAGTGATTTGGAGAAGGTCTTGTGGTCAGATAAGACAAAAATTGAACACTTTTGCACTAACTCAACTCGCCGTGTTTGGAGGAAGAGAAATGCTGCCTATGACCCAAAGATCACCGTCCCCACTGTCAAGCATGGAGGTGGAAACATTATGTTTTGGGGGTGTTTCTCTGCTAAGGGCACAGGACTACTTCACCGCATCAATGGGAGAATGGATGGAGCCATGTACCATAAAATCCTGAATGACAACCTCCTTCCCTCCACCAGGGCATTAAAAATGGGTCGTGGCTGGGTCTTCCAGCAAGACAATGACCCAAAACATACAGCCAAGGCAACAAAGGAGTGGCTCAAAAAGAAGCACATTAAGGTCATGGAGTGGCCTAGCCAGTCTCCAAGCCACAGAAAACTTATGGAGGGAGTTGAAGCTCCGAGTTGACAAGCAACAGCCTCAAAATCTTAATCATTTAGAGATGATCTGCAAAGAGGAGTGGACCAAAATTCCTCCTGACATGTGCGCAAACCTAATCATCAACTACAACAAACGTCTGACTGCTGTGCTTACCAACAAGGGTTTTGCCATCAAGTACTAAGTCTTGTTTTCCAGAGGGATCAAATACTTATTTCTCACTACAAATTGCAAATAAATTTATACAATGTGATTTTCTGGATTTTATTTTTGATATTCTATCTCTCAATGTTAAAATTAACCAACCCTTAAAATTATAGGCTGTTCATGTCTTTGTCAGTGGGCAATCATACAAAATAACCAAGGGATCAAATGCTTATTTCCCCCACTGTATATCATCGAGAGTCATTACAAATAGAGTGATCTATTTCACGCAATGGGGATAAATGTAAGGTCATGCACTTGGGTAGAAGAACAAGATGTATAATTTTGTGCTTAATAGTAAAACACTGGGCAATACTGTCACTGAAAAGGACCTGGGCGTATGGGTGGACGACAAACTCACATTTAGTGGCCAGTATCAGGCAGCTGTTGCAAAGGCAAATAAAATAATGGGTTGCATTAAAAGAGGCATAGATGCTCATGAGGAGAACATAATTTTGCCTCTGTATAGGTCACTGGTGCGACCACACAGAGCACTGTGTACAGTTCTGGTCTCCGGTGTATAAGAAAGACATAGCTGAACTGGAGCGGGTGCAGAGAAGAGCGACCAAGGTTATTAGGGAACTGGGGGGTCTGCAATACCAAGACAGGTTATTACACTTGGGGTTATTTAGTTTGGAAAATCGAAGGCTTAGGGGTGATCTTATTACAATGTATAAATACATGCGGGGACAGTACAAAGACCTTTCTAATGATCTTTTTACTCTTAGACCTGTGACGGGGACAAGGGGGCATCCTCTACGTCTGGAGGAAAGAAGGTTAAAGCATACTCACAGATGCGGATTCTTTACTGTAAGAGCAGTGAGACTATGGAACTCTCTGCCATATGATATTGTAATGAGTGATTCCCTACTAAAATTTAAGAAGAGACTGGATGCCTTTCTTGAAAAGTATAATATTACAGGGCATATACACTAGTTTCCTTAATATTGCGTTGATCCAGGGAGCTAGTCTGATTGCCATATGTGGAGTTGGGAAGGAATTTTTTTCCCCAATGTGAAGCTTACCGTTTGCCACATGGGTTTTTTTTTTTGCCTTCCTCTGGATCAACATGTTAGGGTCAAGTTAGGATAGGATATGGGTTGAACTAAATGGACTTAAAGTCTTCCTTCAACCTTAATAACTATGTTACTATGTTCTGTTAATGTTGATGATTATGGCTTGCAGCCAAAAAAAACCCAAAAGTTATTATCTCAGTAAATTAGAATACGTTCTAACACCAGCTTGAAAAATTATTTTAATATCTGAAATGGTGGCCTACTGAAATGTATGTTCAGTAAATGCACTCAATACTTGGTCGGGGCTCCTTTTGCATCGATTACTGCATCAATGCGGTGTGGCATGAAGGCGAAAAGCCTGTGGCACTGCTGAGGTGTTATGGAAGCTCAGGTTGCTTTGATAGCAGCTTTCAGCTCGTCTGCATTGTTGGTTCTGGTGTCCGAGTTTCACTGTTTGCATTGAAGAGCTGAAATACGGTAAATTAACTTTTTGATGATATTCTAATTTTGTCAGAAGCACCTGTGTCTCTCCTTTACATCTTTTTAAGTAAAATAATGTTTGGGTGACAGTCATCCCCTTTTCCCTTTATAGTGGCCAGTGAAGAACAGAATATCACTCAGGGGTCTAGGCAACAGCACCTTTAAAAGGTGTATTGGTAGCCATGTCAATGTCTTCTAGATTTAAAAAAATTAAATTAAAGCGCATACAATGGAGGTACTGTATATAGAAGGATTTCCGTAAAGGAATCCCCCTCCCTGTCTTGCGCTATGCATTTCTTCTTGTGTAGAGCAAGACAGGGAGGGGGGGGGGAGCAGGTGAATAAGCCCCACCCAGCGGACCGGACAGCGGCAGTTTACATACATCTGAACCGATATAAAAAAGGTATTTATGCATCAAAGGGCGGGGTCAGGGGGAAGCAAAAGTACTAAGAGAATCCTTATGTGACACACAATTGAATGATATCAGTATATGATCTCTCAAAAAAGGGGTGACAGATTCCCTTTAAGTATATCTCTTCTGCCTCATGCCATACAGATCCCAGGTGAAAACAAATATGATTGCACGGCATACTTTATGGATGCACTTGTACAAAATATAGTGGATGACTAAACTTTACAGCCAACAAAAAAAAAAAAGTATACAGAAAAACATTGACCCTTTAGGGAGCAAATGGGCACACTTTTGACCTCCTATTGGGTAAATGTTGGGCTATAGATAGGATTGACATAAAACTGGGAGCATTCCCATGCTAAACCTAGTGCAGTCAGAACATACCACAAAGTCGGATCATACGTCTAAGATTGAAAGCCTGAGCAACGGTCGCAATATCAGAACCCAGCACGGGGCTCCTGACCTGAAGTCAGCAGACTGTCACTTAATATTCTGTTGAGTTCGGATCAGGAAAATTCTGAAACAGTCCAGACATTACCATCCATATGCCAATCGTGAATGTAAGATGTGCAAAACAGCCCAAAATTAGATAAAGGCTAAATGATATTTACTTGTGACTTTATATCTTAAATTTTAGAAGGAAATGCTCTCCAAATTCATATCAAAAGATTAATATCTGATAAAGAAATGCTCTTCTGACTGAGCTCTCCTTACAACCTACACAGGAATATATTAATACAAAAATATGCAGAGTGATGTTACAATCCAACAGATTGAAGTTCATTACGTAGGAAAAATGCCCAAGACCGTTGTGTAATTGCTACTAAGTGACAAGCCGAGAATCGCAGTGAATATCATTGGTGACATATGGGATTGTGAGTTGTTTTGATGTTTACTGCCGTAACAGTGTAGACACTAATGAACTCCTGGTCCATTCCCACTCTTACTTGTGAGCAGCTTCAGTTTAATAAAGCACAGGAGACATTACGCTGGATTAATTCAGTTTCCCAAGGCTGAGAAGAATGCACGCTGGCACACAAACTGGACCAGATGTAGAGGTCACGATGAGCCACAACAATATAGCAACATGTTGCTATTCTAATAAAAGGTCAATAGAAGCAATTGGTAGACTTGTCATAGAAAAAGGAAATAACTGCAAAACAATATTTACATTTAATCAAAGGGGTTACTATCAACTTGCATCTTGAGCAACACAGCTTTTCTGCCTCATTCCATTTCATGGATTTTAGGTGGCAGGCATTCTTTCTTGATTGACAGATTTAGTGAGTAGCAGAACTGTGGTGCTATAAAGCTCAGCACAAGTTCTACTGTAACACATTCAGCTATCACTGGTTTGCTCTACAGTCTCTACACTGTGATCACTAGAGTTGATCGACTTTGGTCGGATCGCGTTTCATGAAACAAAATTTGTTTCAGATGAAACTGGTCCGACTAGAGCAAAAAAAGTCGGAGTTTCGTCTGAAACCCGACCCCAATGCAAGTCAATGGGAAATAAAAGTCGGCATTGAGTGGATTAATGTCATGTGCTCAATGCCAAAACACAAGCCGCGGAGACACCATCAAATGTTTCTCAACGCAAGCAATGGCTAGCCAGGTCTTTCCCCGGGAAGGAACAACCACGGGAAGGGCAGTCTCCAGTGAAGGAAACCACCTATGCCAAAACATGGTATCCATCCACAGACAGCTGTTTCGGGATATTGCCCCTCATCAGTGTGGAGTAGGAAACTGGCTAGCAGGAGCAATGCCTAGTAAAAGACTGTGTAAAATGAGGATGAATGAACTCATGGAGATCAACATCCAACACTGCGGAGACACCATCACATGTTTCTCAACGCAGTGATTCTAGAGCAATGCTCCCATCTCTTATGGGAAATATGCAAAAACATGCAAAACACAAGCCGCGGAGACACCATCACATGTTTCTCAACGCAAGCAATGGCTTGGGTTTTGCATGTTTTTGCATATTTCCCATAAGGGATGGGAGCATTGCTCTAGAATCACTGCGTTGAGAAACATGCGATGGTGTCTCCGCAGTGTTGGATGTTGATCTCCATGAGTTCATTCATCCTCATTTTACACAGTCTTTTACTAGGCATTGCTCCTGCTAGCCAGTTTCCTACTCCACACTGATGAGGGGCAATACCCCAAAACAGCTGTCTGTGGATGGATACCATGTTTTGGCATAGGTGGTTTCCTTCATTGGAGACTGCTCTTCCCGTGGTTGTTCCTTCCCGGGGAAAGACCTGGCTAGCCATTGCTTGCGTTGAGAAACATGTGATGGTGTCTCCGCGGCTTGTGTTTTGCATGTTTTTGCATATTTCCCATAAGGGATGGGAGCATTGCTCTAGAATCACTGCGTTGAGAAACATGTGATGGTGTCTCCGCAGTGTTGGATGTTGATCTCCATGAGTTCATTCCATTTTACACATGTGCTCAATGCCGACTTTTATTTCCCATTGACTTGCATTGGGGTCGGGTTTCGGACGAAACTCCGACTTTTTTTGCCCTAGTTGTACCAGTTTCGTGTGAAACAAATTTTGTTTCATTAAACCCGATCCGACCAAAGTCACTCAACTCTAGTGATCACTATGTTTATACAGGGAAACCAGAAGATTTGAACAAGCACACAGTTCCAGACGAGTTCAGTGATTAGGAAACTTGCTCTGAAAGCTGCCGATGGGGGGAATGGGGATTTGGCAAGATTTGTAACAGCAGCTTGTCAGGAGCTGAGGTGGAGGGTAAGCAGCTAACTGCAGTATAGAAGTCAATGGGATGTAAGGAGTTAACTCCTCTCCTGGAAGGTAAATACTATACACTCTTGGCCAGGGTCTGGGCAGACACTAGTGCTCACAAGTCATAGAAGTTTCTGAGCAGATAGACAGCACAACAATAAGTTTGCAACTTACTTTCTTTTTCTAACTAAAAAACAATTTAGTAATATGAGAATACCCCTTGCGGATGAGGCAACACTAAATGTTCTCTTCAATTTATACATTTATGAACTTAGAAACTGTCAAATATTATGTTGTGCACTGAACAACAGTACAAGGTCTGGCAAGCTGGTTTAAAATCCTAAAACTATATAACAGACATAACAAAGGGTATTCCTTTTAGTTTTTCGTCATGGAGTCTTTATAGCCATCCCTTGTGTAACTTTCACTAATTAATACTAGAAGCCAAAATGTCAAACTCTTTTTGATCTTGCACCAAATGGCAAAACCCTAACAACGATACTTTATTATTAAAAGACCAAAGGTCACACCACAAAGTGAACAGAACAAAAAAACAACAAAAAACGTGTCCAATCAGTACCCAAATAAAAACATGTAATGGGGGTTACCTAGGAGTCCCTATTATCGTCTAAGGCTCAATCCTTCCTTGCCGCGGAGGTTGGCACCCTAGGGGGAGCGTTGTGGCGCCCCCGCTCAACGATGGCTGTCCCTGTGGACCCTGATGTACCCTGCAGCCCCTGGGGATCCCTTCCCCGATGCTAAGGGGGCCCCTATCAATAGACAGAGATCAACTGTGTTAAAGAGGACCCTAATCCCCAAATACAATTAAAAATCAAAAGGAACACATTTATGTACTGGCATTAAGATGATGGCATATCAGTGACACGAGTCAAGTAGATACAACAGATACAATAGATAAAGTCCACAGCATATAGAATATCGTTAACCTGAGGTTAGATCAAAATGGCACAAAAATGCAACCTCCACAGATGATCAATCACTCAGTAGCCAAAGATTAGATGTATAGTGACCAATGCATGCCACCTGACTGGAGAAACAGTGCCAATGAATAGATAGTTCAAACCCTCAGTGATCAAATGCTGCAGATACTCATCGTGTCAAATGCCTTCTGCCATATACGTGAAGCGCCTCGACGCGTTTCGCCCCATCTGGGCTCATCAGGAGGGCCGGTCTCAGTGAAAATAGTGTCCTGATGTGGTATAGTCGATGTGCTGGCCTGATATCCCTTATTTTATAGTTACCGCCACAGCGTTCGCCAGCTCCGGACGCTATGAAGGGACACACCCCCTTAACACCACTGCGCATGTCACGACTCAAGGAGACTCACCCATTGGTTGTAAAGTGTCTCATTCACTTCCTCACATCAAGTACGCCTGTCATAATTTCGGTAACGCCCCTTTCACGGATGTAAACAAAATCCTCGTATTATACTGCGTTTACTGATAGACGTGCAAGACACCGGAGGGTGGGCATGTGTCAACAAGAGAATGCACTGACACTTAACATAACCCAGTCTCCAACACGCATATCGCCCATCAATACACCTCAGCACGAGACCTGCGTGTATACAGCCCGGAACTGACTGCACTATCTCTGGATAGGTCAAAAGTGGAACTCATCGTGCAGAGACACAGTCCCTCAAAAGGGCACCCACTGCATCTATAGCCCACAAGGGTCTGAAGGCACCATCATGAATCATTTTTTCTGCGCATGTCCCCCATCGGCCATTCAAAGCCCGCATGCGCAGTGGGTACATAGCGCTCAATGGAAGGCAGCACAAATCGACCCGAACAGAGGCACAATAAGGACAGAAGAAACCGATCCTCCAATACAGGAGAGTAGAGGCAATATTTAACGCTGGCACCATAACCAACAGCCCATGTTCATATCTTTGATTAAGCTGCGACATGAAACGCGATCAATGTTGATCTATGGTGGAAATCATCATATTAGTAGATGTATTCTCTCCTCAATTCGTATAATTATATATATATATTTGGCCAGTGTGTATAATTAGACACAATAATTATTCATGGCAAAGCAGAGGCAATGCAAACTAATATCCTCATAGGAAAGCATGCATTTTAATGCCCGTGTTCATCTCTTATGAATGGTGCCAAATACGGCACCCTGTTAATAGGAGCATTACATGCTCTAATAGTGTCTGTTACGCCAATACATACATCTGTGATTGGCCAGTAATATGCCTCAAAATACCTTAATCATCTGGGTGGTCTCAAGGCGGGGTGTCAATTCCCCAGTAGTGTAAGAGGGAATTTTTGGTCATCAAAATAATTTGTCATGGTAAATCCATGTAGGTCTCAAAACTAAACCTAAACAAGAAAATGGAAAAACAGTCCAGTCTTACAGTTGGTCCTCATTAAAATTATATCTGGGTTGATTCAAAATTTGATATGTATCAAACCCATGAAGAAGGATAAAGAATCACAGAAAAATTCACAAAAAACAGGCAAAAGATAATTGTTCATTTAATCCCCTTGGTTCACGACTCTCCATCCTGAATATCCATTCACACTCTCTTTTTAGGATGGTTTTATCTGTGTTGCCTCCTCTAGGGTTAATGTTCACTACCTCAATAATCATGAACCTGACCTCCGCAAGGGAATTATTGTGGACTAATAGCATGTGCTTAGCCAAGGGGGTGTCTCTCCCATTCCTGATATCTCCCATGTGCTCACCTACTCTGCGTCTGAATTCCCTCTTGGTTTTCCCTATATAATCCTTAGGGCAAGAGCAAGTGGCTAGATAGATCACTCCAGTGGTCTTACAGTTTGAGAAATTACGTTGATAGAAGGTTTTTCCCGTGGCCGCACTACAAAAGGATTTGTTGGGTTTCATCCACCTACATAGGCTACAGTCCCCACACTTAAAGAAACCGATAGGTTTCCTCTCAAGCCAAGTACCCTTCGGTTCAGGCCTCTTATATTGACTATGTATTAACATGTCTCTAATGGACTTCCCTTTCCTGAATGTGATATTAGGGCGTTCGCCTATCAGACTTCCAATGTCTGGATCTAATTTAAGAATATCCCAGTGTCTTGTAATAATTCTCCTAACTTCTTGATGTTTATCATCAAATGTACCAATAATTCTGACTATTTCAGATGTATCCCTTTCCGTACGTTTCTGTAGGAGTTTCTGCCTATCCGCTCTTTCAGCAAAATTTAATGCTGCATCCAAGACATGTGTCGGATATCCCTTTTCCCTGAATCTATTAAACATGTCACCAGCCTGACTATAAAAAAGATCTTTTCTCGAACAATTTCTCCTCAGTCTAAGGAACTGGCTTTTAGGGATTCCTCTCTTGAGAGGGACAGGATGATGACTCTGCCAGTGAAGCAAACTGTTGGTACTAGTGGGTTTACGATGGATACTTGTTGAGATATTCCCAAAAGATTCTCTCCTGATTTTAATATCCAGGAAGGCCAGTTCTTGCTTCTCAATTTCAAAGGTGAATCTGAGATTAATATCATTATGGTTAAGCTCGTTAACAAACATCTCAAATTGTTGTTTCGATCCCGACCATACAACAAAAACATCATCTATACAGCGATACCACATAGAGATGTATTGCTGCCACCATTTTGTGTCACCTCCGAACACAATAGTCTCCTCCCACCAGCCCAGGAACAAATTTGCATACGACGGGGCACAGGGGCTCCCCATCGCAGTGCCCCTGAGCTGGTGGAAAAACCTACCGTCGAAGGTGAAAACATTACGTGTGAGGGTGAAATGGAGAAGAGATGATAAAAAGCTATTGTGCTTTCTGCAGGCAATTGACCTTTGTTGTAGATAGTATTCGACACTGCTAATCCCTTCCTGGTGTGGGATACTACTGTATAATGCTTCTACATCAATAGAACCCAGCCAAGTACCTTCCTCAAGATGGATACCTTCAAGTTTTAATAATAGGTCTGATGTATCCCTCAAATATGAGGGAAGTGAGTTCACAAATGGACGCAGAATTTGATCTACATATATCCCACAGTTTTGTATCAGGGAGTCCACCCCTGAGACAATTGGGCGTCCTTTCAAAGGATCTATACCCTTATGCACTTTAGGAAGTGCATAAAAGGTCGCTATCATTGGAAACTTGGGTACAAGGAAGTCAGATTCAGTTTTGGAAATTAATTTATTCAAGAGAGCCTCATCAACTAGGGATCTAAGTTCTGCCTTATAGTCCAATAGGGGACTTACCTTCAGGACCTCATATGTAGAAGCGTCCTGCAGAATATTTAGACACATCTTGCGATATTCTGGATGATTCATAATCACAAGATTACCACCTTTATCGGATGATTTAATAATCAGATGGTCATTTCTCTTTAAACCCATGAGGGCATTCCGTTCCCCTATTGTCAAATTCTCCTCGTCATCCCAGTTAGTTCTTTTCATGATCTTTTTAAGATCCCTCTCCACTAATGATGCAAAAATATCAATGTTCTTAGTATCACCTTGAGGTGGCATCTTTTCACTCTTGTTTTTGAGTTTAGTAAAGGGACCTTTTCCATCCACTGGGAGATTCTCATTCTCTCTGAGGAGACCCAAGAGTGCTTGATAACTCTCAATGTCCTCATCACTGAGGCCTTGTCTATAGCACTCCTCTCGGTCATTATGTCTAAAAAATTTTTTCCATTTTAGTTTTCTGCAGAACAGGTTGAGGTCCTTCACCCACTCAAAACAATTATAGCTATTCGTGGGGACAAAATTCAGTCCTCTTGACAGTACAATAGATTCTTCTTTACTAAGGGTGTGCGAGGATAGATTTATAATTTGACCCTTAGTTAGTTGAACCGGGTTCTTAGATGATAGCCTGCCCTCGCACCCCGCTCCAAAAAAGAGGACGAGGAGGATAAGGGTGTAATAGGGGAGGGGGTATTTAAGGAAGACGGTCCCGCAGGTACCGATGACATATTTACTTTTGAGTAAGATACTTCTTGTCTCATACTGCCCCTGTATGACCCTCTTCCCCTTCTTCTCCCCCTTCCACCCTGCCATCTTTGTTTCGAAAAAGAACCTCTGAATAATGGTACACTATCTGCTCTTTCTGTATCTGAGGCTTCTAAGTCAGACGACGATGCCTCTGACTGTCTTTCTGTTTGGAAATTAAAAACTTGGTTCTCACTGAAGTCCCTCAGATCCCTTTGAAACTGAAGGTGTTTTCTTTCCTTCAGGAGAGCCTGATATCTTTCTACAGAGGTTTGTAACAGACCTTCCCTTCTGGCAAAATCAGAGTCCGTTTTATGCTTGAGAGTTTGCTCAATTAATATATTGAGTTGGCTATTAGACCTCTCAAATATTTTCTTCTCTTCTGCTAATAGAATTTGCATGAACCTTAATGATGCCTCAATAGATTCCTTTGTCCAGATATTCAAGAACTCAGGTGAGGTAACTCTTAGGGAAGGATTAATGTTGATTCTAAGCCCTCTTGGTACAATACGATTTTTCAAATAATTTTCCAATGTCCTGATCTCCCACCAGGATTTAAGATAGTTTTTATAACCAACGTATGTTTCATTAAACAGATTCTTTAGAGCCTGCGGACCAGTATTATTATCTATAGTACCACCAATGTTGAACGCCTGATTTGCATCCTCCATCCATATATCTGAATTAACCGGACCTGTCAAAAAACTGGCCATTCCAATTCCGAATTGCTAGCAAAAATAACTGTCAATTGTAAAGGGTCTCAGAACAGGAAATCATATGAAAAAACCCTAACAACGATACTTTATTATTAAAAGACCAATATATTAATTGAGCAAACTCTCAAGCATAAAACGGACTCTGATTTTGCCAGAAGGGAAGGTCTGTTACAAACCTCTGTAGAAAGATATCAGGCTCTCCTGAAGGAAAGAAAACACCTTCAGTTTCAAAGGGATCTGAGGGACTTCAGTGAGAACCAAGTTTTTAATTTCCAAACAGAAAGACAGTCAGAGGCATCGTCGTCTGACTTAGAAGCCTCAGATACAGAAAGAGCAGATAGTGTACCATTATTCAGAGGTTCTTTTTCGAAACAAAGATGGCAGGGTGGAAGGGGGAGAAGAAGGGGAAGAGGGTCATACAGGGGCAGTATGAGACAAGAAGTATCTTACTCAAAAGTAAATATGTCATCGGTACCTGCGGGACCGTCTTCCTTAAATACCCCCTCCCCTATTACACCCTTATCCTCCTCGTCCTCTTTTTTGGAGCGGGGTGCGAGGGCAGGCTATCATCTAAGAACCCGGTTCAACTAACTAAGGGTCAAATTATAAATCTATCCTCGCACACCCTTAGTAAAGAAGAATCTATTGTACTGTCAAGAGGACTGAATTTTGTCCCCACGAATAGCTATAATTGTTTTGAGTGGGTGAAGGACCTCAACCTGTTCTGCAGAAAACTAAAATGGAAAAAATTTTTTAGACATAATGACCGAGAGGAGTGCTATAGACAAGGCCTCAGTGATGAGGACATTGAGAGTTATCAAGCACTCTTGGGTCTCCTCAGAGAGAATGAGAATCTCCCAGTGGATGGAAAAGGTCCCTTTACTAAACTCAAAAACAAGAGTGAAAAGATGCCACCTCAAGGTGATACTAAGAACATTGATATTTTTGCATCATTAGTGGAGAGGGATCTTAAAAAGATCATGAAAAGAACTAACTGGGATGACGAGGAGAATTTGACAATAGGGGAACGGAATGCCCTCATGGGTTTAAAGAGAAATGACCATCTGATTATTAAATCATCCGATAAAGGTGGTAATCTTGTGATTATGAATCATCCAGAATATCGCAAGATGTGTCTAAATATTCTGCAGGACGCTTCTACATATGAGGTCCTGAAGGTAAGTCCCCTATTGGACTATAAGGCAGAACTTAGATCCCTAGTTGATGAGGCTCTCTTGAATAAATTAATTTCCAAAACTGAATCTGACTTCCTTGTACCCAAGTTTCCAATGATAGCGACCTTTTATGCACTTCCTAAAGTGCATAAGGGTATAGATCCTTTGAAAGGACGCCCAATTGTCTCAGGGGTGGACTCCCTGATACAAAACTGTGGGATATATGTAGATCAAATTCTGCGTCCATTTGTGAACTCACTTCCCTCATATTTGAGGGATACATCAGACCTATTATTAAAACTTGAAGGTATCCATCTTGAGGAAGGTACTTGGCTGGGTTCTATTGATGTAGAAGCATTATACAGTAGTATCCCACACCAGGAAGGGATTAGCAGTGTCGAATACTATCTACAACAAAGGTCAATTGCCTGCAGAAAGCACAATAGCTTTTTATCATCTCTTCTCCATTTCACCCTCACACGTAATGTTTTCACCTTCGACGGTAGGTTTTTCCACCAGCTCAGGGGCACTGCGATGGGGAGCCCCTGTGCCCCGTCGTATGCAAATTTGTTCCTGGGCTGGTGGGAGGAGACTATTGTGTTCGGAGGTGACACAAAATGGTGGCAGCAATACATCTCTATGTGGTATCGCTATATAGATGATGTTTTTGTTGTATGGTCGGGATCGAAACAACAATTTGAGATGTTTGTTAACGAGCTTAACCATAATGATATTAATCTCAGATTCACCTTTGAAATTGAGAAGCAAGAACTGGCCTTCCTGGATATTAAAATCAGGAGAGAATCTTTTGGGAATATCTCAACAAGTATCCATCGTAAACCCACTAGTACCAACAGTTTGCTTCACTGGCAGAGTCATCATCCTGTCCCTCTCAAGAGAGGAATCCCTAAAAGCCAGTTCCTTAGACTGAGGAGAAATTGTTCGAGAAAAGATCTTTTTTATAGTCAGGCTGGTGACATGTTTAATAGATTCAGGGAAAAGGGATATCCGACACATGTCTTGGATGCAGCATTAAATTTTGCTGAAAGAGCGGATAGGCAGAAACTCCTACAGAAACGTACGGAAAGGGATACATCTGAAATAGTCAGAATTATTGGTACATTTGATGATAAACATCAAGAAGTTAGGAGAATTATTACAAGACACTGGGATATTCTTAAATTAGATCCAGACATTGGAAGTCTGATAGGCGAACGCCCTAATATCACATTCAGGAAAGGGAAGTCCATTAGAGACATGTTAATACATAGTCAATATAAGAGGCCTGAACCGAAGGGTACTTGGCTTGAGAGGAAACCTATCGGTTTCTTTAAGTGTGGGGACTGTAGCCTATGTAGGTGGATGAAACCCAACAAATCCTTTTGTAGTGCGGCCACGGGAAAAACCTTCTATCAACGTAATTTCTCAAACTGTAAGACCACTGGAGTGATCTATCTAGCCACTTGCTCTTGCCCTAAGGATTATATAGGGAAAACCAAGAGGGAATTCAGACGCAGAGTAGGTGAGCACATGGGAGATATCAGGAATGGGAGAGACACCCCCTTGGCTAAGCACATGCTATTAGTCCACAATAATTCCCTTGCGGAGGTCAGGTTCATGATTATTGAGGTAGTGAACATTAACCCTAGAGGAGGCAACACAGATAAAACCATCCTAAAAAGAGAGTGTGAATGGATATTCAGGATGGAGAGTCGTGAACCAAGGGGATTAAATGAACAATTATCTTTTGCCTGTTTTTTGTGAATTTTTCTGTGATTCTTTATCCTTCTTCATGGGTTTGATACATATCAAATTTTGAATCAACCCAGATATAATTTTAATGAGGACCAACTGTAAGACTGGACTGTTTTTCCATTTTCTTGTTTAGGTTTAGTTTTGAGACCTACATGGATTTACCATGACAAATTATTTTGATGACCAAAAATTCCCTCTTACACTACTGGGGAATTGACACCCCGCCTTGAGACCACCCAGATGATTAAGGTATTTTGAGGCATATTACTGGCCAATCACAGATGTATGTATTGGCGTAACAGACACTATTAGAGCATGTAATGCTCCTATTAACAGGGTGCCGTATTTGGCACCATTCATAAGAGATGAACACGGGCATTAAAATGCATGCTTTCCTATGAGGATATTAGTTTGCATTGCCTCTGCTTTGCCATGAATAATTATTGTGTCTAATTATACACACTGGCCAAATATATATATATAATTATACGAATTGAGGAGAGAATACATCTACTAATATGATGATTTCCACCATAGATCAACATTGATCGCGTTTCATGTCGCAGCTTAATCAAAGATATGAACATGGGCTGTTGGTTATGGTGCCAGCGTTAAATATTGCCTCTACTCTCCTGTATTGGAGGATCGGTTTCTTCTGTCCTTATTGTGCCTCTGTTCGGGTCGATTTGTGCTGCCTTCCATTGAGCGCTATGTACCCACTGCGCATGCGGGCTTTGAATGGCCGATGGGGGACATGCGCAGAAAAAATGATTCATGATGGTGCCTTCAGACCCTTGTGGGCTATAGATGCAGTGGGTGCCCTTTTGAGGGACTGTGTCTCTGCACGATGAGTTCCACTTTTGACCTATCCAGAGATAGTGCAGTCAGTTCCGGGCTGTATACACGCAGGTCTCGTGCTGAGGTGTATTGATGGGCGATATGCGTGTTGGAGACTGGGTTATGTTAAGTGTCAGTGCATTCTCTTGTTGACACATGCCCACCCTCCGGTGTCTTGCACGTCTATCAGTAAACGCAGTATAATACGAGGATTTTGTTTACATCCGTGAAAGGGGCGTTACCGAAATTATGACAGGCGTACTTGATGTGAGGAAGTGAATGAGACACTTTACAACCAATGGGTGAGTCTCCTTGAGTCGTGACATGCGCAGTGGTGTTAAGGGGGTGTGTCCCTTCATAGCGTCCGGAGCTGGCGAACGCTGTGGCGGTAACTATAAAATAAGGGATATCAGGCCAGCACATCGACTATACCACATCAGGACACTATTTTCACTGAGACCGGCCCTCCTGATGAGCCCAGATGGGGCGAAACGCGTCGAGGCGCTTCACGTATATGGCAGAAGGCATTTGACACGATGAGTATCTGCAGCATTTGATCACTGAGGGTTTGAACTATCTATTCATTGGCACTGTTTCTCCAGTCAGGTGGCATGCATTGGTCACTATACATCTAATCTTTGGCTACTGAGTGATTGATCATCTGTGGAGGTTGCATTTTTGTGCCATTTTGATCTAACCTCAGGTTAACGATATTCTATATGCTGTGGACTTTATCTATTGTATCTGTTGTATCTACTTGACTCGTGTCACTGATATGCCATCATCTTAATGCCAGTACATAAATGTGTTCCTTTTGATTTTTAATTGTATTTGGGGATTAGGGTCCTCTTTAACACAGTTGATCTCTGTCTATTGATAGGGGCCCCCTTAGCATCGGGGAAGGGATCCCCAGGGGCTGCAGGGTACATCAGGGTCCACAGGGACAGCCATCGTTGAGCGGGGGCGCCACAACGCTCCCCCTAGGGTGCCAACCTCCGCGGCAAGGAAGGATTGAGCCTTAGACGATAATAGGGACTCCTAGGTAACCCCCATTACATGTTTTTATTTGGGTACTGATTGGACACGTTTTTTGTTGTTTTTTTGTTCTGTTCACTTTGTGGTGTGACCTTTGGTCTTTTAATAATAAAGTATCGTTGTTAGGGTTTTTTCATATGATTTCCTGTTCTGAGACCCTTTACATTTGACAGTTATTTTTGCTTGCACCAAATGGCCATATCTTGCAGAAAAAAAAAATCAGTTTTCTTTTTACTTTTTGTACTGAACTAAATAAGAGGAACGGAAAAAAAACCAAATAAATGTTTCATATTTTAGTGAATCCTGCTAAAAGTGATGGAGCCCATCACTGCCTTTGCGGTAGTAAGATTTGTGGGGTAGCGAATGCCACCAACCATCAGGATTTTGACGAGCAGGGGTAGCCACACCCCCCATCCTGCCTCAGCTCTGCCCACATTCTCAGGGCAGATACAAAAATGATGTGAAAACGACAGAAAATTCCATTGTTTTTGCTCAACCTTGCATTGTACAGAACAACTGTGACAATCTGGTGAATCTGGTGAAAAAGCTTTGATGAATCACCCTCCTATGTATACAGGAGTGAGGGGCTTCCAAATAGAAGCCACCTGAAGAATGGTCAGTACAGTTCTATTAACCATTCCATGGCTTTTGAAGTCTGAAGCAGTTAAAAGAAACACAAAGACATAACATATGCACAAGTCGTTTGGACATTAGAGTGCATGAGTTAAGTCTTTTTAGCATTTTCTAAGCGCTAGTTCAGAAGGATTTCGGAGCATACTCGCCTCAAAAAGATGCAGTGTGCACATTCCCTAAGGTTATTCAAAGAATATCTGACGTGTAAAGCTTCCATTGCCGTAGTCCCAGTGATGTAAAATATTTTTATCTATGAACATGGCTATACAAATACATGGGCAGCCCTTGCCAATTTATGTTTTTTTTATGAAAAGTTAAGGCACACTTTCCTTGTAAAAAAAAATATATAAATATGCAACATTTCTACAAAATTGAATACATTAATACATTTTATTGACTGAATCTATTAAACACTAATTAAAATTCCTTTAAAGGGGATGTGCTACCTATATTAATATTTTTAATCATCAAGCATAATGGGCAGCATCAGTGAAGTCTGATTAAACAGCAGCTTTTTTTTCCCCTGTGGCTATGTACTGCAAAAACAGATGCAATAAAAGAGGCCTACATTACGGTATACTGCACCAAAGGGTACTTTCTTCTTTCAATCTAATACCAAGCGGAAGGAAAGCCCAAGGCTCCACCGAGTTGCTTGGTAACCATGGGATTCCCCGGGCACATGTTGGTATATAAATACATTAGTGTGCAACTGTAGTGTAACTGGTCAAACAATCAGATTTAAGACCTTATTTTCTAAACTATGCATACAAAATTTAAATCTTCGTTGCCATTTTATTGTAGGTTACAGATAAATAAATCAATGTGAAAAAACAATACAATCTAAAAAAAAAAAAATGGAAAAAATTGAACTCATTCTTTATTACTGGTTGTACTGGCCAGAATGTGGAAATGTCTGGGCCATACCACTCATCTTGGCCATGCCAAACGTAAAATGTGTCTCCCGTTCTCTATTTTAACTATAGTGCTAAACCAGAGATTTATACAAACAGGGCCTCTGGATCTCTTCCACTAAATGTTGAGAATATCCCACCAATAAGACAAGCCTCACAAACAACAGGGAGCATCTCACCAGAAAGGACAGCCTCACCAACAGGGAGCATCTCGCCAGTTAGGACAGCCTTACCAACTGGGAGCATCTCACCAGCAAGGACAGCCTCACCAACAGGGAGCATCTCACCAGCAAGGACAGCCTCACCAACAGGGAGCATCTCACCAGCAAGGACAGCCTCACCAACAGGGAGCATCTCACCAACAGGGAGCATCTCACCAGCAAGGACAGCATCACCAACAGGGAGCATCTCACCAGCAAGGACAGCCTCACCAACTGGGAGCATCTCGCCAGTTAGGACAGCCTCACTGGGAGCATCTCACCAGCAGGGAGCATCTCAATAGCAAGGACAGACTCCCCAACTGGGAGCATCTCACCAGCAGGGATAGCCTCACCAACTGGGAGCATCTCGCCAGTTAGGACAGCCTCACTGGGAGCATCTCACCAGCAGGGAGCATCTCACTAGCAAGGACAGACTCACCAACTGGGAGCATCTCACTAGCAAGGACAACCTCAACAAGTTGAAGGGTCTCATCAACAACTAAGAGCGTCTTACCAGTTATGCTTTCCTCACCAACAACTGCGAAGGAATCACCAGTAAGGCTTGCTTCACAGCAGGGGCGGACACATGCCCAAGATTCCTGCCCCGCAGTGTGAATAAACTATAAGCGACTGCGGGGCCGGATCTCTGGCCGCCGACGTCATGATAGAGGACGGGCAACGGTAACCAAGAAGACCTAGTACAGCGCAGGCGCCATGATTTCAAAATAAAGATTTGGAGGCGGATACACAATGCAGGAATACATGAGTGATGGATGTGAGGCATCTCTGTCAGATGGGGAAAGACCTGCCCCCCTGACAAATCAGGTATGTCTGACCAATTTTAAAAACGATTATTTCTGTGGTACAAGGTACCCTAAATAAAAGAGCTACCTTGACAATATGCAGCATTAGTGTTGTCACTCACCAGTCGGCAAATGTTGGCTGTAATCCTGCTGTATGGAGGCAGAATGGGGTTTTAGGCCTGTAGTATAATGATCCCTGGCTTTAACTTATCAGCTTCCGCATATATATATACACAATATATATATATATATATATATATATATTTATTTATTAAGTAAGAGTCTTTACCATAGCGTACAGCATCAAGAACACAATCTGTCAAAGGACACTGTCCGCAGTGTTGGAGGACACGATGATGGATCTGAAGCATTCCCTGAAGTGCCTCCATGGTTCCGTCACAATCTCCTCCAGAAATTACCTAATTTCCGGTCAGCTTCCAGCACGTCGCTTCCGGTGGAACGTCACGTGCGAATTTTAAAGTGCTCCTCGGGGCTCCGCCGTGTACTCCTGTGTCCGCAGGAAAAGTAAGCTCCCAGCCGGGGCAGTGAGGCAGACTCTCTCAAAATCGGGACTGTCCTGCTAGGAGGTATGAATGCTCCCCACCATACACTTTGTACACGTATGGCTCCACACACCACATACACAAACGGTTTCACTTTTTATGCCTCGTATACAAACGGCTCCGCTCTGTACACCTCTCACACACACACCTGTTGTGAATTCACTTTCTGGCCTACCTCTGGTTGCTGGTGAATGTGGTGGAGATGGTTGTATTGACGGGGGGTCATGGGTTCTCTTTCTGGGCTCCCTCTGGTGGCTACAGGAGGTAATGAAGCTAATCTAATTAACAGAGGCCTGCCACCTGATAATGAGGAGGACGATTGGACATTGGGAGTTTCTGACTGGATTTAAAACAGCCGACTCCATCTATCCTTGCTGGTGATTTTTTCCTGCCTCCTGAGGTCTTAGGTTCCAGTTCAGTGCCTGCATGCTCAAGCTGAGTGTTCTTTTGCTATTGTTCACGTTTGATTTGGTTTTGTCTATTTCAGTTTTGTGTGGTCAGCCAGACCTGGCTGGGGCTGTGCTGAATTTCCATCCTTATGTTACTGTTTGTGCCAGTTTGTTTTTGTCCTTGATTAGATTGGCCTCTCTTTGCTCTGTTTTCAGAATATACCAGAGTGCTGATATAGTGGGCGAAGTCTAGTGACTTCAGTATTTTTTCTATCAGACGTGTTGGGCATTTTTTGCAGTTTTTTTTGCGTGATTGCAGACAGTGTCTTTCCTTTCCTGTCCTGTCTAGTTAGTTTGGGCCCCATCGTTTGCTCAGCCTATTTTCCTACCTGCGTTTGTGTTTTCATCTTGTCTCACTGATGATATATGTTTGGGGGCTATCTATTCCTTTGGGGTCTGCTCTGAGGCAGTTTAGATTTCCCCTTTCTTGCTTTAGGCTTATTTAGTTCTCCGGCTGTGTCGAGACGTCTAGAATCAGGGTGGATAAAAATCAATGTTTTTTTTAAAAAAAATAAAAATAAAAAAAAAAAAAAAATCGGATTTTTTTTATTTAAATCGGATTTTTTTCAATAAACTGCTTTTTGAGGAAAATATTTTACCATCCAAAGGTTCTTCCATCATGAGATAAAGCCGAGTTGTTTAACTCAGTAGAATAAAGGCTGTATATGTGTAACATTCACAATGCCATGCTCTTCCAGAGGTTTCTGTAGGATTAGTGGGCAGTTTCTCTCCTATATTATCACAGACGCTCGCTTTACTTACGCAGTTCTCAAAACTGAATTTGACTCCGCAGAGGTCCCAGCCTCTTCTTCACGGCAAAAATGTTACAACATGAACAGAGTTGAGAAAAAGACCTTAATCCTATTGTTCTACAAACCTATGAATACAGAATCAACCCTTTCAGTGCAAAGTCCAAGAAGTTAGACAATATGTTTCTGATTGTTTGGAGTGGAATAGATCTGCACAACACAAGAAGAATGTGAATCTTAAGGTACTGTCACACTTAGCGATGTACCAGCGATCCCGACCAGCGATATGACGCGGTCAGGATCGCTGGTACATCGCTAAGTGGTCGCTAGTGAGCTGCCACATAGGCAGATCTCACTAGCGACATCGCTGGGGACGGGGATCGCTACTTACCTGTCACACCAGGCGATCCTGCGTCCTCCCGCCCGGCTCCATGCGTCGCTCGTCCTCACAGCAGGAAGCGCCACAGGAAGCTGACGACGAGAAACAGTCCTGAACGTTCTCGCGCGATCAGCGATAAGCAGCGGGGGAGCCGGTCGCTGGTAAGTATCAGACACAGAGATATCGCTAGCAATATCGCTATAACGTCACTAGTTATAGCGATATTGCTAGCGATATCTCTTAGTGTGACATGCCCTTAAGTGTGAGGAGGAGGAAGGGCAAGCAGACAAGAAAATGAAAGTGAAACTTTGAGCACAATACTGCAGCATAGCCACAGACAGACAAGTCTGGATCTGTTTGTGTGTACGATCTGAGGTTTATTACATTCTTTCCTTATAATGGCAGCAGGCCGGAAAAGAGACCCAGTTTGGGAATATTTTAATGAAGCTCCTTCGCCTATCGGTAAGGCAGGCATGCGTGCAAAATGCAAACGATGCAACAAAGAGATGCAAGGCCTGGTGGCGCGAATGAGGCAACATCATGAGAAGTGCGGTGATGAAGATGACCAAAGAAACACTTCTGAACAGGCAGGATCTTCAGGTTGGTAAACATTTTTATTGAATCCTATTTCTAAAGACTGAACTGTCATGTGTGAGAAAAATTATATTTCTTATTATTACTGCATGTTACTGTCATTTGGTACAGTTATGAAGAAAAACAAATATTCCTTTTGGGGCAGGGGCAGTGATGTGTTGTGTACAATAAGCAGAAATTGTATAAACAATAAAATAACAGCATTGACTTTTTTTGTTTAGGGGAATTCATGGATTCTGGAAACTATCCACCTCCAAGATCACCATCATCCTGTTCTACAGTTTCAGAGTTATCCATCCAGGATAGTGCTTCATTAGCAGCAGCATCATCATCAGACACCCACAGCCACATATCACCATCACCCAAAAGGAAGAAAAAACCTTTACCTCCTGGAACCACCATAGATAGGTTTGTGATAAGAACTAGCAGATTAGAAAAAGAGTTGATTGATGAAAAAATTGCCCAGTTTATTTATGCAACGAACTCTTCTTTCCGTCTGACTGAGAACCCACATTTCATTAATATGGTTCAGTCACTGAGACCAGGATACAGTCCACCCAGCAGAGCTGATGTTGCAGGGAAACTGCTGGATCAAGTGTATGACAGAGAAATGGAGCAATGTGCAACAGCTCTGGAGGGTAAAATTGTTAACCTAAGTATTGATGGGTGGAGTAATGTCCACAATGATCCTATTGTATGTGCTTGTATAACAACAGAAGAAGGTAAAGTCTTCCTTGCACAAACAACTGATACATGGGGAAATGCACACACAGCAGAATACTTACAAGAAGTGGCAGTAAAAGCTATAACGACATGTGAACAAAAATTCAAATGTCTAGTACGCAGTTTGGTCACTGACAATGCTGCAAACGTATCCAAGATGAGAAGAGATTTAGAAGAGCAGGGAGGGAATACAAAGCTGCTAATAACATATGGCTGCAGTGCTCATTTGCTGCACCTCTTAGCCAAAGACTTAAGTGTTCCAGAAATAAAGGCTAATGTTGTTGAAATTGCTAAATACTTCCGTAATAATCATTTTGCTGCAGCAGCTCTGAAAAGGATGGGTGGAACCAAGCTAACGCTCCCACAAGATGTTAGATGGAACTCTGTGGTGGACTGTTTTGAGCAGTATATCAAAAACTGGCCTATTCTGATGACACTTTGTGAAGAAAATCGAGATAAAATAGATGGCACTGTTGTAGGGAAGGTGACCTGACGGACGGACTAGTCAGAGTGAAGAAGGAAAGGTTTGCACAGTGTACGTAGGTGTCAGTTATTACAGTGGGGAAACAGCTAGGAAAGTGTAGTGGACGTGCAGTACCTTGGGTTGACCATTAGATGGCAGGGAGGAGTGTGAGCAAAGGACTTGACAACAGCTTAGGGCTTTAGAAACCGTTGGTCATGGGGGGCGTGGTTACAGTGACAGTTTCAAGGAACCGGGTTAGCTATAAATACTGAGGGAGAGTTCCAGAAAGTTCCAGTCCCCAGGGGGAGCCTCAGTGACAGGAGGACTGCGACAGTCTGTGCGCTGTGAGGTGAATCCAGACCAGGGGGACTGAGGAGAGAGAACAACAGGGGGGTGGTCCTGACAGATGCACCGCAACAGAGACGAGTTAAAGGGAATAGGCACACCGTGTAAAGAACGACGTTTGACCAGTGAACGGACTGTTGGTGATTAGGCTTAGGGCAACCACAGTGTCGGAAGCTGTCACTATGTCAGGAAAGGAAAAAAGGACAGGACGTATATATACGTCCCAGGCGAGAAACACGGTGTGTGAAGCGGCTACAGAGGGCCATGAGTGAGGTACTGTGCTGTGTTGTGAAGCGGCTCTGGATGCGGAGGGCCGAGAGAGAGAGATATGGCGATATGCTGCGAGGGCCGTCAGGCGGACGGCGCGCGAAAATAAACTTGGACCTGTTGTACCCAGTACCTGCCTCCATTTCGTCTATGTTTCGTCTCTGCGTGGTAAGAAGAGGGACCACCCCCCAGCTCGCCCCACTAACCCTACATTTGGCGTAGTCGGCAGGATCGCCGCCGCTAATACATCATCTTCTGCGGCAGGCCTGCCTCAAGTAATGGAAAAGGACTTGGACTATGCTACATGGATTATAAACACCTGTGGATTACAAATGACTTACCTGTGGAATAGGAATTGGGAGCGCTGTGGCAGATCTGTGTGGCCAGCAGAGGATCTGGGGCGGTACCAGGTACTGTGCAGTATGGCGTTATTGCTTCAGCGCAGAGGAGAGGTCCGGGTGTTCGCAGTTGTTCAGAATGGACTGGGACCCCCTCCAACGTATCCCAAAAGGAAGCAGTATGTGCCTGGAGATCGACGCTTCCATATATTGGACCCTGACAGGTGGGTGGAGAGGCCTGCCGACACCCCACCTCACAGAGGGAGTGGCACAGAAGAAAAACTTGGCTGCGGCTGTCTGATGCCATTCAAGTGCTGCCCAACGGACGGTATGAGATGTTGCGGGTGTCGGGGCATCGGCCGCCTAGAGTGGCAATGGCAGCAGGAGATGGAGCTGCACCAGAAGTCATCTGTAGAACCACGGTCAGGCAGCGGGATGCTGAGCTGGGGAGCGGAGCCTGAGTGGAGTCAGCGAGAGCGGCCGCCACCAATACCGGCAGAGGACTTCTCCGCGGAGCCCCCCGAGTCAGGAGGAAAGGCCCACAGGACAGTGGAGTGAGGAACGGAGGCTGCGGGGAAAGCTGCGTGATGGTGAGACGGAGGCCGCAGCGCCGGGGAAGGTGAGAGTACCCCCGGCCCCACCAGTGCCTCCGCAAGCGGCCCCCACCATTCTGTCACAGCACGCAGCCCCCTGCGCACTGGAAGGCCTAGTTACATCGGGCCCTGTGGTGTATGCAGAACTGAGCGAGGCCCCCGCTCATGTCCCCGAACTACCCCGCCCGGAGTCACCAGTGCAGAGCTCACCCAAAGAAGACGCTGCTGCGCTTTCCCTGCTAATAGCAGCTGCATCGTTGAAATCGGCCGTTACTCCTGCTCCGTCGGAAGTAGTGGATGCGGCCTGTCCTGAGGCCGCGGTTATGCCGCTGCTGGAGTCGGCTGCGACCGACTTAGTGGGCCCTGTGATTCCAGCCTCCGAGGACCCGGTTGTCCCCATTTGCCACCTGGCCCCAGCGGCTGTTGAGCCGCAAAAATCATCGGCCGCCTCTGATCCACGCCCTTCCTCGGTTAAGTCCCGCCCACCGGACTCCAGGGCTCATGCTGGACCCTCTGTTTGGGTCGCAGGAGTTATAGAGAAGAAGAGGGCCAGGGGGCAGGAAGTCTGGAACCTGCTCCATGAGAGGGGAGAGGCTGGCATGGCGGCTGCACGACCCCCGGGACGGCTCGTTTATACTAACTTGCAGAAAGGGACACTTCTTGCATCCTGGGAGCTCCACGGTTGTGGGGTCCCTTACTACTGACCACCGAAAGGAGGATTGAACTGTCAGGAGTTCGTTGCACCGTTGTGCAGGTCAAAAGGACAGTTCGCGGTCAGATTTAAAAAAAAAAAAAATGTTTATCTGTGATTTTTATGTCTGTTTTTCTATGTTCCTCTTACAGGATAGTTTGTGTTTACTTGTTAGACTGACAGAGCGGGGATACTTAGAAGAGAGGGAGTGTCCATGTCCAAGGAAGGGGGGAAAAAGAAGACTTGCAATGTTTTTTTTTGTTATATGTTGGTTTTAGAAGCAAAAGAAAAAGAAAAAAAAAAATATATAAAAATGGGGTACTTGTGCTATTATAAAGTTGTTTAATGTATAATATGCCAAAGTAAAATGCAACAGGTCCGGGTAAGGGAAGGTCTGCGGGACCAAAGGAAAGTGTGAGATCCGGTAGGGATCTAAGAGTTGAGGAGGTCTGGGAGACCGGGACGCCGACCATGACATGTAATTGAAAGAAAGAAAAATGAGTTGGAAGACGTGAGAGAGACAGACGTCCTAGGTCAGGTCCCCAACACCACGGACACCCCTGAAGAAGGAAGGCGGTCGCTGGTAATGATCTGGAAGGTAAGAGACCTCGATCATGGCGTACCGAATAGTGGAAGGTGACAGTAGGGGAGAGTAGGGGAAGGTACACGCCATAGAGAGAATATGGGTGTACCTAGCCCAATTTGAAAGACGTTGTCATGTGGCATGCGTGCTGGTGAGTAGCAGTAGGCTGCTCAGAGCATAGTGCTCCCAGTATGGTTCGGCCCCCGCAGATAGTGGGTTTGGCTCAACAGCTGGTCCGACAACAGAATGTAGGTGTAGCTTCAGAACGACGAAGGCAGGGATGACGATTGTCGAGGACGACAATGGACAAAGGAAGGGGGAGTGTAGGGAAGGTGACCTGACGGACGGACTAGTCAGAGTGAAGAAGGAAAGGTTTGCACAGTGTACGTAGGTGTCAGTTATTACAGTGGGGAAACAGCTAGGAAAGTGTAGTGGACGTGCAGTACCTTGGGTTGACCATTAGATGGCAGGGAGGAGTGTGAGCAAAGGACTTGACAACAGCTTAGGGCTTTAGAAACCGTTGGTCATGGGGGGTGTGGTTACAGTGACAGTTTCAAGGAACCGGGTTAGCTATAAATACTGAGGGAGGGTTCCAGAAAGTTCCAGTCCCCAGGGGGAGCCTCAGTGACAGGAGGACTGCGACAGTCTGCGCGCTGTGAGGTGAATCCAGACCAGGGGGACTGAGGAGAGAGAACAACAGGGGGTTGTCCTAACAGATGCACCGCAACAGAGACGAGTTAAAGGGAATAGGCACACCGTGTAAAGAACGACGTTTGACCAGTGAACGGACTGTTGGTGATTAGGCTTAGGGCAACCACAGTGTCGGAAGCTGTCACTATGTCAGGAAAGGAAAAAAGGACAGGACGTATATATACGTCCCAGGCAAGAAACACGGTGTGTGAAGCGGCTACAGAGGGCCATGAGTGAGGTACTGTGCTGTGTTGTGAAGCGGCTCTGGATGCGGAGGGCCGAGAGAGAGAGATATGGCGATGTGCTGCGAGGGCCGTCAGGCGGACGGCGCGCGAAAATAAACTTGGACCTGTTGTACCCAGTACCTGCCTCCATTTCGTCTCTGTTTCGTCTCTGCGTGGTAAGAAGAGGGACCACCCCCCAGCTCGCCCAACTAACCCTACACTGTCACGGCCAAAATCCTCAACATTGGGCTTAAGAGAAATGTTGAACATATGCTGAGCTTCCTGAAACCCATCTCTCAAGCTTTAAACAAAATACAGAAAAATAGCTGTTTTATTGCGGATGCTGTTGAAATTTGGAAGGAACTGAGTGAACACTTAAAAACAGAACTACACATGGACAGAATTAAATTACAAGCAGTAAACAAACGAATGGGACAAGCACTGACTCTAGCTCATTTTTTGGCAAATATTGTCAATATCCAATATCAGGGTCAAAACCTAAGTGCTGAGGAAGAGGAGTTAGCTATGACATGGGTATCCAGCAATCATCCATCTTTAATGCCAACTATAATAAACTTCAGAGCTAAGGGGGAACCATTCAAGAAATATATGTTTGCTGAAGATATTTTAAGGAAGGTCACACCAGTAAACTGGTGGAAGTCACTTAAGCGCTTGGATTTAGAGACTGTTCAATGATTTCACTTTTAACAGCAGTAGCTTCTTCTGCAGGCGTTGAAAGAATATTCTCTTCCTTTGGACTCATTCATTCTAAATTGAGAAATCGGTTGGGACCCAATAAAGCAGGAAAGCTTGTTTTTCTTTTCCAGATTATGAATAGGAACAAAGAAGAAGATGATGATGAAGATGACGACAAGTGAGCTACAGAGGACAGCAGGGACAGTAGTATTTAAGTTTTTCATGTGTCGGCTGGGCTGACAGTATAAGTTTCTTAAAATATATATATATTTTGTTTAGCCAAATTAGTTAACAAACATGGATGTTTGTTTAAGCAAATAACTTATGCTGTAATGTTATTGTTTCAGTTGAATAAATCTATTTAACCCCTTAGCGACAGAGCCAGTTTGCAGCTTAATGACCAGGCCAATTTTTAAAATTCTGACCACTGTCCCTTTATGAGGTTATAACTCTGGAACGCTTTAATGGATCCTGCTGATTCTGAGATTGTTTTTTCGTGACATATTGTACTTCATGTTAGTGGTAAAATTTCTTCGATAAGTCTTGTGTTTATTTATGAAAAAAACAGAAATATGGCAAAAAAATTTAAAATTTTGCAATTTTAAAACTTTAAATTTTTATGCCCTTAAATCAGAGAGATGTGTCACAAATTTCTTAATAAATAACATTTCCCACATGTCTACTTTACATCAGCACAATTTTGGATGCAAAATTTTTTTTTGTTAGGAAGTTATAAGGGTTAATAGTTGACCAGCGATTTCTCATTTTTACAACAAAATTTACAAAGCCATTTTTTTTAGGGACCACATCATATTTAAAGTCATTTTGAGGGGTGTACATGACAGAAAATACCCAAAAGTGGCACCATTCTAAAAACTAGACCCTTCAAGGTGCTCAAAACCACATTCAAGAAGTTTATTAACCCTTTAAGTGCTTCACAGGAACGAAAGCAATGTGGATGGAAAAAATTAACATTTAACTTTTTTTTGGAAAAAAATTACTTCAGAACCAATTTTTTTTATTTTCACAAGTGTTAAAAGAGAAAATCAACCACAAAATTTGTTGTACAATTTCTCCTGAATACGCCGATACCCCATATGTGGGGGTAAACCCCTTTTTCAGCACACGGCAGAGCTCGCAAGGGATGGAGCACCATTTGACTTTTTCAACGCAGAATTGGCTGGAATTAAGATCGGATGCCATGTTGCGTTCGGAGAGCCCTTAATGTGCCTAAACAGTGGAAAACTCCAACAAGTGACCCCATTTTGGAAACTAGACCCATTAAGGATCTTATCTAGATGTGTGGTGAGCACTTTGAACCTTCAAGTGCTTCACAGAAGTTTATAACGTAGAGCCGTGAAAATAAGAAATCCATTTTTTTTCCACAAAAATGATCTTTTCACCCCCAAATTTTTATTTTTAAAAGGGTAACAGGAGAAATCATACCCCCACAGTTGTTATGCGATTTGTCCTGAGTACGCTGATACCCCATATGTGGGGAGGAACCACTGTTTGGGCACATGGGAGAGCTCGGAAGGGAAGGAGTGCCATTTTGGAATGCAGACTTTGATGGAATGGTCTGCGGGCATCATGTTGCGTTTGCAGAGCCCCTGATGGGCCTAAACAGTGGAAACTCCCAACAAGTGACTCCATTTTGGAAACTAGACCCATGAAGGAACTTATCTAGATGTGTGGTGAGCACTTTGAACCCCCAAGCGCGTCACAGAAGTTTATAAACGCAGAGCCGTGAAAATAAAAAGTCTTTTTTAGTTCCACAAAAGTGATTTTTTAGACCCCAATTTTTAGACCCCCAAAGTTGGTAAATAGTGGAAACCCCTCAATTCTTGCTCCAACCCTAACCCCAACCCTAATCCCTAATCCTAACCCTAATCCTAGTTCGCCCTAACCCTAGCCCAATCCTAACCCTTAACCCTAGCCCAACCCTAACCCTTAACCCTAGCCCAACCCTTAACCCTAGCCCTAACCCTAGCCTAACCCTAACCCTAGCCTAACCCTAACCCTGGCCTAACCCTAACCCTGGCCTAACCCTAGCCTAACCCTAGCCTAACCCTAACCCTAGCCTAACCCTAACCTAACCTTAACCCTAGCCTAACCTTAACCTAACCCTAGCCTAACCCTAGCCTAACCCTAACCTAACCCTAACCCTAGCCTAACCCTAGCCTAACCCTAACCCTAGCCTAACCCTAGCCTAACCCTAACCCTAGCCTAACCCTAGCCTAACCCTAGCCTAACCCTAACCCTAGCCTAACCCTAGCCTAACCCTAACCCTAGCCTAACCCTAACCCTAGTCTAACCCTAACCCTACCCCTAGCCTAACCCTAACCCTTATGGAAAACTGAAAAAAAAAATATTTTTTTAATTTCATTATGTGTGCCAGAATAAGGGGGTGATAAAAGGGGGGGTTATGTACTATTTTGATCACTATGATCGTTTATCATAGTGATCAAAATAATGAATGGAATCTGCCAGCCGGAGCCAGCAGATTCCCGGCGGGCGCACTGCGCATGCGCCCGCCATTTTCAAGATGGCGGCGCCCATCGGATGACGCCGACGGGCGCGGGACCACCGGGAGGGGACGGAGGACAAGGGAGAGGTACCGGGAGGGGACCAGGGACCCTATTTCTCTATCCTCTGATGTGCGATCACATCAGAGGAAAGAGAAATTAAATGTAAAATCGCGGCTTTTTTTTTTTGCGGTCGCCGTTATAGGGTTAATAACGGCGATTGCAAAAGCGGGGGTCGGTAAAAACCGACCGATTCATGTTCTCTGGGGTCTCGGCTACCCCTGGCAGCCGAGACCCCGGAGAAAATCCGACACTGGGGGGCGCTATTCACTTAAGTCACAGCGCCGTGAATTAACGGCGCTGTGGTTTAAGTACCCTTAATTACCGCCGTTAAAAGGCGTATCGGCGGTCGTTAAGGGGTTAAATTGTTATTAAGGTCAGGATTATTTTTCTCCTTCCTAAGTACAACAGAACAGTGGTGTCCAAATATGAATGATTAACCCATTAAACTGAGGAGAAAAAAGTAATATAAAAAGTGATTCTAAAAATCTTCATCTACTTGCATGTTAAAGTAGCAAGAACTAGTTTAGGTAGAAACTTTGATTTAAATCACTGATTTAAATCAAGCCTTACTGACTAGTGATTTAAATCGTGATTTAAATCAGTTAGATTTAAATCAAATCCACCCTGTCTAGAATCATCGTAGGTACGCTCCACGGCTACTGCTAGTTGTGTGGATAGGATCAGGGGTCTGTAATCCGCTTAGTTACCAACCTCTCTGGTTTTCTGTGGCTTAGCTTGGTCTTGCTTTCCTCCTCGGTGACCCAATCATAACACACACAGCTCCACTCAGTACACACATGGCTCCACTCCGTAAAACTCGTACACATGCGGCTCTGCGCCGTACACCTTGTACACACGTGGCCACGCTACGTAAATCTTGTATACAAATGGCTCTGTTCCGTAAACCTTGTACACTTGCGGCTTTGCTCCATACACCTTGTACACACGCAGTTCCACTCCATATACCTCGCACACACGCGGCTCCGCACACCTCGTACACACACAGCTCCGCTCCATACACATCTCTGCGTACACCTCGTACACATGTGGCTCCACTCCGTGCACCTCGTACACACACGGCTCTGCTCCGTACACCTCACACACGCTGCTCTGCTCCGTACACCTCACACACACGCCGGCTCAGGTCCGTACACCACACACACACACACACACACACACGTCTCTGCTCCGTACATACACAGCTCCGCTCCTTACACCTCGTACACACACAGCTCTGCTACATCCACCCTGTAAACTCCCCTGACCAGACACAAACTTACTTCCCCTCATCCAGCACGATGACAACCAGCACAGCAGAGTCCCTGCATAAAACAAGGGCTGGGGCTGTGCACAGGACCTGTGATGAGGTCACAGGAGGGGAGGAGTCAGGGGTCATATGATCAGGGGGCCCTGACTCCTTCCCTCCTGTGACTTCATCAATTACAACAAGCCTCTTGCACGACTGCAGCACCAGTGTGCAGAAGAGGCTAAATTGTAGGTGCTGCAGGTAGAGGAGCGCATAATGCCGCGGCCCCCTGCTGCCTGCCGCTTGAGCAGCTGGCTCAACTCAAATCATTATAGCTGCGCCCCTGCATGCGGTGCTGGAGGGGCCCCCTCTCCCCCGGGGCCCCTGTTCAATGCACGGGCTGCACAGGCAGTTGGTCCGCCCCTGCTTCATAGTATGGATTCAGATTTTAGTGTATTAGGTCAGTAAACGTATTACAAATTATTAATGTGATTAAATTTAGAACCTTGAAATAGATAAAATTACCTTGGAGAAGACTGTACCTACAAGTGTTATTATTTAGTTATTATATATTGCTTATACAGCACCATCACATTTTGCAGAGCTTTACATCCATCCATCATAATGATCACTGTCCCTATTGGGGCTCACAATCTAAATTCCCTATCAATATGTATTTGTAGTGTGGAAGGAAAAAAGAGAGCCCAGAGAAAACCCACGCAAACACAGGGACAACATACAAACTCTTTGCAGATGTTGTCCTTAGTGGGATTTGAACTTAGGACCCCAGCGCTGCAAGGCTGCAGTGTTAATCACCGAGCCATGGTGCTGCCCAAAAGAACAGTTGAAGCAAGCTTGCTTGAGCCAGTAGCCCTTATAGTTTGTGATTAAAAGAAATTCTCTATTTTTTAAAAACATTTTCATACAGCCTGGTATGGCATTCTGATTAAAACAGAAGAGGTCATAGGCTCTTAGATGCTAATCTCCTGGCAGAAGTGAACTTTGGTTAAGAAGTACATCCCTCTCTTTGAAAGACCTGTTCTGCATTACTAAGGAAGCGTGTTATGGGGCCTCCTCTGGTTAGCTCCGCCCATTTTGGCATGCGGCCTGCGTACACCATCTTTAACACTGGGTACGAAGGCTGTGCCGCAGTATGCAGATGCCGCATGTGTCGTTTTGCAGCGACCCGCGTAAAACACATCCTGTTGGAATTTTATGCGGGCGCCGCATCGTCAAAACGACGCATGCGGCGGCATCCGCTTACTGCGGCACGACCTGCGTACCCAATGTTAAAGACAGGGTACGCATGCCGCATGAAGCCACATGCAGAAATGGGCAGAGCTAACCGGAGGAGGCGCGGCGGGGGTGGGGCTTCACTGAGGAAGTCCACAGCCCTCCGTCCGCAAATGTGAAGCCAGCCTTACTGCCTGGTTCCCTACATAATACTTTATTGCTGTCGGTCCCAGTAAAACACTTTGTGATTGCATTACTGTCACAGGGACAGACCAAAGTAGAGTACTCCCTTAACCAAGTTCTCAATAGAAGTTCCATTCTCACTCCTGATTACAGGCCACAAGGGAGCATTTCTAAACATCTACTTTTCCAATTGTTAACTTTAACAGTGTTGTTCAGATTGTTGGTAATATTGCTGGAATAAGGGGTCCAGGAGCCTCTGCTGCAGGGGAAGTAAAGCACCACATAGCACCAGCTGGAATCTTTAGCAGACAACTACCATAGTTAAGAATATGGGCCATACCACACATCTTGGCCATGCCAAAAATGTAAAATGGATATAAAGCCTTGAATCATGAATCCATTTGTCTGAGCTTTTCTCCCCAAAAGCAGCCTATAGCCAAGGGTCTAGCAGGAACAATATCAGTAATGTCCAAGAGGCAGCCCTGTGTGTTCATCAAGAGAAGGCACTCATATGCTGCAACTGGCTTTTCCAGAATAATGATAAGACACCAGTGAACCGCCAACCATGAAGAACAGAAGAACTTCACTGTAGTTTAGACATTGCTGAAAAAGCCAAACAGTAGAGTTTTTTAATGAAAAAATTGCAAGTCTCTTTTGAAGGCAAGCAATAATACTAAAAAGTGTTCAAGGACGTAGATCCCGAACATGAAATGACCATAGGTATGAATGCAGACGGGGAATTATGCTTTTCACATGGATTTTAGTGCAGATTCAGAGACAATCTTTTTCACATGACAATCCATATCGTATTAGTGTGAATGCGCTTTTGGCAACACTAACTACTGTACCTGAAATGGAAACTCCACACTTAGACTCTCGTCACAACGGCGCAAAAAAGTTCCTCTATAGAAATAAATATCAAAATTTTCTGCATATTTAGGAATTGTATTCTGATGTATGAACATAACCTCTGAGTGGAGTATCAGCTATTAAATTGATTTTTTCCTGTACAAAATATTTTTTTTTACAACACTTATTCATAAAAATGTAGTCATGTAGATCACATACCTCCTCATAAAACTTGAGTTGTGGGACACCTTCGTCAATTTCATTCATACAAAAGTCTTTGAACAGCAGGAAACCTTTAAAAAAGAAGATAGAAATAAATTTGTTAATTATACAATCTTTTCTCAGAGCCACAGTCCAGAATTAAAAATAATTACGCCAATCACAAATGGCTGACTGCCAAATTTAGGGTTTTATACTGTAATTCTGATGCTTCAGTTCCAAGTGATACACTGATGCTTGGCCTGAGCTGTAAGTGGTTTACTGTCCAGTCTGCCACATGAACAGTATTAGTAAAAGCGAACGTAATATGCTAATTATGAGCTCAGGGAGAAAGAACCCAGAGATCAAGTCCTGCTCACAGTTGGTCCAAGGGCTGGTATATAGAGCACAATCCAATAGTACGTATCCAACGTAGTCCAATATTAGGCAATGTGCCAGGTCTGAGGGGTGCAAAGAAACAAACACACCGCTAACCCCCTCTCTAATCTTAAACCACAAACCAATGTTAACACTGAAAAGAAGAGTGTTCGTGCCAAAGATGCACAGATATAGAACAGAATGGAGAAAACTCTGATACGGGATGTACCAGCAAATGCCGGAGCAATGAGAGTCGATGGAAGTAGATAAACGCAGATCTACAATTTATTTTCTTATTATGGGGCTTTAATGAAGAACACCATGCCCAGATGCAGAGACATCTGTGTCATCGCAGTTACCAAGAACTAGCGCAATCAGAAGGGTTCCTGTACCGCAAATACTGTAACTTCACTCATCAGTATAATCCCACTTGTAAAGTAAACATTTATATGAAGGGTCTAGATTGGGATAGTTGAATTAACAAAATTATAAATACATTCATACACATATATCTATATCTATATATATATATCTATATATATATATATATATATATACACACACACTATATATATATATATATATATATATCTATATATATATATATATATATACACACACACACTATATATATATATATATCTATATATATATATATATATATATATACACACTATATATATATATATATATATATATATATATATA
This sequence comes from Dendrobates tinctorius, assembly GCF_039654945.1. Lineage (NCBI taxonomy): Eukaryota > Metazoa > Chordata > Amphibia > Anura > Dendrobatidae > Dendrobates > Dendrobates tinctorius. Next base: position 12,955,933 of record NW_027361741.1, on the reverse strand, counting down.
TATATATATATATATATATATAGCAGCAGTAGCACTGTCAGGACCCAAGTCCTCTTGCGCCTGGCAGTCCTCCAGTAGGCCACTCATCCTAACTGCTACCTCAGTCAGAGCTTCTTTTCCTTTAGTAAGCGGTTGATCATGAAGCCGTATACGATGACTTGGGTCCACGTAAACAGCTGCCAGAAAAATTTTAATTTTCCAATAGCAGTGTCTCTCTCTGTTTCATTGAAGCAGAAATGCCATCTGTGATTAAACCTCCTCTTTGGGACAGGCAAAATAGCAAGTTCTTCCACTCCCTTATGAAAATGTCAGGAGTTAAATCATCAGCTTGTAATTTTTTAGTCACGGTAAATGGGTGACTAAGCAATTCCTTCAATTCAGCCACCTGTGTCCATTGACCTTCATTTAGGGTTACATGAGGGTTCGCCATATCTATAAGAAATGGTTTTAGTTCAAGCAATCGCTCAATCATAAAATAAGTGCTGCCCCACCGAGTGGCTTGATCGACAATTGCCCCTTTCCCAACACGTCTCTTCAAGATGGAATCAATTTTAGGGGTTCTGGCGGCAATAACCAATTTCCTCACTTTTCCAATCAGATTTCCAGCATGTCCCTCTTGCAGACTATCTCAAATTGCCAGCTGCAGCGTGTGCACAACTTTCTCCAGCTCGGGGCCCAGGAATCGGATCCTGTGCAGGGCAGGCACCCCTTCCCCTCCTCTCTCTGGTGAAGATTGCAGAAGACAGGACAGAGGAGGGAAGATTGCCCCCTGCAGTCTGGAGCCGGTGCAGGACAGGAGCACTGCAGCATACAAGTGAGTTTTGATAGGTGCGTGCCCCTGCTTCTAGGGGGGGCACCTGCCCCCCTCTGCCCCTCGCTGGCTACGGCCATGATTCACACACAGCGTTTTTGCGGATCCGTTTTTTTGCAGTAAAATGCAGTGACTCTGGGCATCCCAGCAAACTCAATGGGTTTCAAGATATGACATTTAGACACATCGTTTTGTGAGGATCCGTTTTTGGGCTGAATGAACATGTCAGTTTGTGTGGCGTTTTTCTAATCTGCTTTTGCTATTGAAAACATTATCTATGAGCTCAAAAACCTTTCAGGTGATGTGGTTTTTTAAAAAGCTGATCTGCTTTTGCAGTTTAAAAACGTATCCTCAAAAAACGCAGCAAAAGCGCTGTGTGTGAATGTAGTCTTAGATCAGGAATAGAACAGGCATTTATAGGACATTTCATAACTTTCCCAAATTCCTATGAAAAAATATTCAGCACATTCTGCATTGAACTACTGTACCCAATTTATTATATATATTTTAGGAGTCGGAGTCGGTCCATTTTATACCGACTCCAACTCTACCAAAATGAGCACCGACTCCACAGCACTGCTTGTCTATAGCCCATAATTCTGATATGAAGACATCAGCTGCATTCACTGTGACCTGTAAAATTATGATAATTAGTGAAAATAATCTGTATAAGTTGCTTCGCCTTAGAAAAAAAAAAAAAAAAAAAATCATGGACGCCTTATATTTTTTTTTTTTCTTTTTTTTTTTTTTTTTTTTATGGACAGGGCAAATAAAGTGCCTTTACGGACTGCCCTGAAATTTCGGGACGGCAATCATCTCTGATTCACATCATATAAATATGCATTCAGAAGAAAGCCATCTCTCGCAGCACACCCATTACATGAGCACTTGGCTGAATATTCATGTATATTCATTGGGGAGAGAGGAGAAAGCCATTGTCAGACTCCTTTGGCATGGTATCTGCGGTATGGATTTAACAATGTGTTTTTGATGCAATTTCAGTGAATTGTTGACAATGGGAGAACCCTTATGGGTCATTCATGCCACCATATTTGCAGTCTGAGGGCTCTCTGTGAAAAAAACGGACAGCACTCTGGCTAGGTTATTATTCAGTGGAGCCGTGCAGAATTGTTTTTACTGGCTGAACCGGCTTGTGAAAGAAAAAAAAAATCACAGCATGCACTAGTGTCTCTCTTAAATCGGATGTAAAAACAAAAAAAAAAAAAAATCAGATGCCGTACCATAGCATCCCATTTTTACTGATAGATTGCAATTCTGTAACATAGGAAACTGTAAACAATTGGTAGCTGCCGCTATAAAAAAAAATGGATTACATGCAGATGACAAGTGGAAAAAAAATTCTCCCACTTTTCTGGATGAAAATCTGAATGAGTTTTATACGGTCTACCCTTAGTGGAAGATCAGTTGTGAAGGGACTGACTATTTCCATTTAAGTGCTATCCAACTGCAACTTTTTTGGCCTATAATTACATCGGTGATCTGGTGGTCAAAAGTGAACAATTTAAGGAGTTTTGGAATATATTGGGAAATGTTCACTAATGTTGTATGTATGACTTCAGAAAAAATAAAAACCATACCCTGTTCACATCCTATTAAAAAGACATTATATTTGATGTACAGTATTCTCCAGGAAATGATCTGTTGACCTGTAGAGGTGCAAGCAAATAGTAAAATGGCACAGTAGGCTATCCTCACAATGTATACCTCCAACACATGCCATGGACATGTTGTAAGTAGAATAATATACGGTAACTTGTACTACTGCAAACATGCCGACATGACTTCGTGCACCATTATTACTTTTCCTATACTGGTTAGGTTCAGTAAACTAGTTGTGACCGTGGTTATAAAGCTCAGAACGACTTGAGAGGACTGTAAATAATTTGTTAAATAACCATAAATATCACCAGTGACCAGTACCGTTCTAATAAAGACCAGACGCAAGTCTACACAAAATGAAGAGCTAGGTAACGACAGAACAAATAGTGGAATTAGTCGATGAATTTTGGAGACATAAAGCATTAGTACTACAAGCTTTAATTATAGAAGTAAAGCAATTAAGCCCGCTTTCTCCCTGCTCTGTGATTGAGGGATGCATTCCCTGGGAAATTACCAGTATGCCAAGAAAAAAAAAAAAGAAAACAGGAAAAAAACAACTATGCAGAGAACAGAGAAGATAAAATAGGTCAATGGAGACTGAGAATAGATACAGCGCGGATCACATGCATCAAGAATCCAGAGTGAACGCGTTTCATGAATCTTTCATACAGGACATGAATCTGCCCTTAATTTTCCTCTGGTGTGTTCTGTTCCAGCAGAAATGACCACTCTGACATTTAATGGTCCAAAAATGTAGAAAAGTACAAATTATAGTGAAAGGTTCAGAGTCTAAACGAAATATTAGAGGACTGCATAAACCTAAATGTCAAAAACAAAAGAATATACAATCATGGTTAAAAGTTTGGAGCCTGACAAACACTTTGGTTTTGTCAAAGTTTGCTGCTTTACAGTTTTTTAGATCTTTTAGGCTACTTTCAGACTTGTGTTATGAGGCGCAGCGCAGGGTCGCCGCAAAGCTCCACCCCCAGCCGCGCCTCCTCCGGTCAGCTCCTCCTATGGGCGCATGATGCTGCATGCGACAGGCGTACCCTATATTTAGCTTTGGGTACTCTGGCCATGCGCTGGTCTGCTTTTGCCGGCGCATGCGCCCTTTTGGCGCTGCGCTGACGTGCGCCAAACACAATGTGTTGCATTTTTGTGTGCTCGGCGCATGCGCCGGCAAAAGCACACCAGCGCACGGCCAGCGTACCCAACGCTAAATATAGGGTATGCCGGTCTGAAAGTAGCCTAAGTCAGAAGTTTCAAGGATTACTGAAGTACAATTCTAAGGATGATTTCACACTGCGTTCCGGCACCACGTCTGAACCCCCCAAAAAACGGGATTCAGATGTATGCATATGTTCCCTCTGCCAGCACGGTTATAGGGCCATTGGCGCATACGTCTGAATCCCATTTAGCGGTGCGTTCAAACGTAAGACTCGACAGGGCCACCGATCAGGTACCGGTACACAATGTGAGAGCACCCTAAGAATTTCATAAGTTTGTATACTTTTATTGACAATTACATTAAAGTTTATGCAAAGACTCAGTATTTATGTGCATGTCACATATGTTTTTAATCCTTTTTTTTCCGTGCTCAGCACGGTTTGGGAGACCCCACATGTGACATGCACATAAATGAGCTGTCTTTCACCAACAAGCCCATATACTGGGAAGCGCCTGTCTGTAACCTGTTCATTCAGACACTGTTCACATGTTCAGGTTATGAATACATTAGATAGGGACTGCTTCGTGAAGGGTTACCGTGAAGTGGTGAAGCAGCTTGGTATGTATTTTTTGCAAAAAATGTGTCGACTAAATACCCTGTATTTGTTATACAGCACTTGCTGATTACTTTTATATGTTTTTTACTGCAGAGTATTTTTTCAAATTTGTCATTTTGTGCTCACTTGTTGTGGTTCAGCCATTGGGTGGTGTGGGCATTGTCTTACCTACTTGTTCACACTTGTGCATGTCACATATGTTTTTAATCCTTTTTTTCCGTGCTCAGCACGGTTTGGGAGACCCCACCCTCCTCCTTTGTGACATGCACATAAATGAGCTGTCTTACACCACAAGCCCATATACTGGGAAGCGCCTGTCTGTATCCTGTTCATTCAGACACTGTTCACATGTTCAGGTTATGAATACATTAGATAGGGACTGCTTCATGAAGGGTTACCGTGAAGTGGTGAAGCAGCTTGGTATGTATTTTTTGCAAAAAATGTGTCGACTAAATACCCTATATTTGTTATACAGCACTTGCTGATTACTTTTATATGTTTTTTACTGCAGAGTATTTTTTCAAATTTGTCATTTTGTGCTCTCTTGTTGTGGTTCAGTATTTATACTGTTGACACTTATTTTTCAAGACTTCTGCCCTTGTCCCAGAATGCTGGATACAGTATCAGGTCATGGGCCAAATATTAACTGTTGACAGTCTATTCTTGCCTAATCAGTGCTTGGTGTTTCTCATAACTTCTGTGTTTTTGTTTCTCCACCAACTTTTTGAGGATCGAACAGAGGGTTCTCAAAGGGAATAATATATTTGGATAGTTTCATGGCCATGAACCCACATTTCAATGTGTTGTTCATGGAGTCACTTAGTTATAACTTTTGCCTAGTGACATGGTCTCCATCATGCAGGAAAGTTGTTCTCCGAATGATCCAGGAGTAATTTGATGATGAAATTGCTCTTGGAGGAGGTTTAATTTTTTTTTTTATTTATGGCAGTATTCTTAAGCAAAATTGTGAGAAATCCCACTACCTTGGATGAAAAGCCCCACAAATGAATGGTCTCAGGATACTTTACTATTGGTAGAACTCACATTTAATCATTAGTGATGAGGGAGTATGCTCGTTACTCGAGATTTCCCGAGCATGCTCGTGTAATCTCCGAGTATTTGGATGTGGTCGGAGATTTAGTTTCTGTCGCCGTAGCTGCATGATTTGCGGCTGCTAGACCTGGATGTGGTGGTTGCCTGTTTGTTAGGAAATCCTCACATGTATTCAGGCTATCATGCAGCTACGGCGACAAACTAAATCTCTGAGCACATTCAAATACTCGGAGATCACCCGAAAATGCTCGGGAAATCTCGAGTAACGAGTATACTCACTCATCACTATTAATCATTCCTCCAGATGTCCAAAACAGCCTAAAGGGGGCATCATCAGAAAAAAAACAAAAAAACTTTACCACCGCGCTCTGCAGTCTGATATATGTAAAGTCCCCTTCAAACTATTTGGGACATTTGTGTATGTATGTGTCTGCGTGTGTATGTATGTATGTATGTATGTATGTATGTATGAATGAATGTGTGTATGAATGTGTATGAATGTGTGTATGTACTGTATGTATCTGTATGTGTCAGATTCAAGTATGAAATGTAAACTTCCAAATTTCACTATGGTTAACAAGCTTCATATGACATTAGTCTTGTGTACGAGTAAATGGTTTGACAGATAATAAAATACACTGAGGAGAAAATCTGACAAATACAAATACTGTATATATGAAGCAATAAAAGTCAACCATACATACATAATGGTTTACAAACTTTACATATTGAGATTGATGAAAAAAAATATTAATTCACATATTTTTCTAACTACAGGGAAGTGACTGCATTGTCTTCTGATATTTTGGCTTAAGTCTTCCCCCAGAGTATTTATCCATTTATTATTGCAATTTGGGAAGAAATTGGCCCCAAGAAAACAGCAATTTTGATATTTTTCAATTATGATAATTTTCCTCTAGAGGACCTTTACTGAGAGTTCAATAGGCAAGCTTTCCACTAAAAGCCATTGCAGTCTCCAGCGGATATCATAATTTTACATACATGTCACGTGTTGTACATAAATACAATGAGCTCTATCGATACATAAAAGTCTTAGGACACAATTCATCAAAGTCTTTATGCCAGTATTCTGGCTTAAAAAGGTTGAAAGTTAATTTTGGTGTTTGAGGTTCTAAAAAAAAAAAAAAAAAAATGATGTTACTTGACATTCTCAAGCTATTTTTGCCCAGCTCCAATAAAGTGGGCGGAGGTTGGGGGAGACGGGGGTGTGGTGCCCGCTGATCGTCAAAGTCATGACGAGTGCCAGCATTCGCTACATTACAACTGTTAGGCTGGAGTCACACTAACCTGCGCAAAATACGGTCATTATTTTACATGCGTAATACGGATGACAGACCCCTAAATAGTGCTCCGTATGTCATCCGTAATCAAGGTGTGGTCGCGTATTTTGCGCATGTAGGCATCCGTATGTAATCCGTATGGCATCCGTATGGTGAGATTTTCTCGCAGGCTTGCAAAATGGACATATAATGGAGCCCTATGACAGTTTTAATAAAGAAATGAAAGGATATAGACACATAGAATGCATATGCATATATATATATATATATATATATATATATATAAATATAAGAGAATAGGGATCCAGCAAAAAGATGAAAGTTCACCAGAATTATAAAATCTTCTTCTTTATTTATCCATCAATTCATATAAAAAAATAGATGAGGAACTCCAAACAATTGGTAACATTCCAGCAAGGGACTACATGTTTCAGCATGTTTCATGGTGCTGAAACATGTAGTCCCTTGCTGGAATGTTACCAATTGTTTGGAGTTCCTCATCTATTTTTTATATGAATTGATGGATAAATAAAGAAGAAGATTTTATAATTCTGGTGAACTTTCATCTTTTTGCTGGATCCCTATTCTCTTATATTCCTATTTGTTGGGGCATACTCCCTGCCTGGATCCGTGCAGAATATAAGGTGAACACCGACTATTGCATTAAGAGGAACTCCTTTATGGTGAGCTGGCTATATGTTTTTTACATTGTTTGAATATATATATATATATATATATATATATATATATATATATATATATATATTTTCTATGTGTCTATATCTATTCTTTCATTTCTTTATTAAACCTGTCAGTGTGAGATTACTGTATAGCGCACTGAATTGCCGGCTTTGCTAAAAGACAACTGGTGCGTATTTCTCGCAAGTCACATGTGTGGTCCGTGTGTAATCCGTATTTTTTGTGCACCCATAGACTAGCATTGGCGTACTACGGCCGTAGTACGCTGACAATCGCAGCATGCTGCGAGTGGCCCGGAGCGTAGGATACTGAGGAGAAATATACGGCTGGTGCGAGTGACCCCATAGAGAATCATTTGTCCGTGTCTAATGCGTGCTTTTTGCGCCTCTCACTCTCCCGTATTCCTCGCCAGTGTGACCCCGGCCTTAGGCCACGTTCAGTATTTGGTCAGTATTTTACATCAGTATGTGTAAGCCAAAACCAGGTGTGGAACAATCAGAAGAAAAGTATCATAAAAACACGTCACCAATTCTGTTATTTTTCACCCACTCCTAGTTTTGGCTTACAGATACTGATGTAAAATACTGACCAAATACTGACAGTGTGAACATGGCCTTACTCCAGCAGGGACAATAGTAGAATTTTGGCGAGGTTTGCACAGAGGTGCACACCACTTGTCCGCTGCTCCTGATACATAAAGTGGCACGTGCCTCTTCATAAATGAGGAGTGTATGACTCTAGCACACCTTCTCATCAAGACTGGTGTGAACATCCGTCTTGATGAATCGGATCCCTATTTTTAAAGTTTTCTCCATAATATATTGGAAATCTACTAAATGATGAATATATTAAAAGGTACAAAATTAGGCCTCATTTAGACTTTTAATTTTAAGGTAATGAAAATGGACCGAAATTCATTAGTGTTTGGTCAGTATGTCTTATTTTACCATCAGTCTTTCATCAGTGATTTTTTTATTATATGCAAAAAAAAATACAAAATTTCAAAGCTTCTCCTATCCATTGCAATGCTAAAAACAAACAGCAGATGGACTGCGCACAGATGGCAATATGTGTTGTCAGTGAGTTTCATGGATCCATAGGCTTGCACTGTATGCGCGATTTTGGCCCATGACTTGGATCCACAGTGGACATGTCTCCATTATTATTTTTTGCATTCTCATGTAAACAGCACTGTTCTGCCCATTCATGTGCAGCAAGAAATTTCTTAAGTGCTGTTCCAGCTATGACCATTAGATGTCATAGTTGTCCTCTTTTCTGTTCATGGATTTAGGATCCTCTCCCTCTAATAGTTGTTCTGTTTAGAACCGCCCCTTCTGGTTTCCTGGGCTTGGAAGCTTGTAGCCATTTTCTCCCAGTTCTCTGAGCTACTCACGTGTCCTGCTCTCTGCAAAATCACTACTTCTGTCAAGCGGATTCCGGTGATGGCTTAATACAGTTATGTGTTGTGATATATATCTGTGTTAGCTAGCCATAATGCAGCTCCCATGATATGTGCAATGTATTTCCAGCTCATTGTAATGCTCTTGTACTGCATGTAGTTAGATGCATCCTTGTCCAGGTAGTGCAATGCTGCCTCCTACGTTGCTTAGATATCTCTTCACTGCATTGTGTGTTGTATTACTCCACCTCTGTAATAAAGCCTGCTACTGTTATAATAGCACCCTGTATTATTGCTGTTGTTGTTATCTGCCAGTACTGATATACTGTACTATTTCTTTGTAGTTTTTACCCGATCTCATCCACTATTGTGTAGATCAATATCCTCCACTATATCATCCGTTATCATCTACCATTGTTGTTCACATCATCTCAATAAATTTAGACTTAAGCACCCATACAGTCTTCTTACTGGGAGTGGATTAAGGGTTTAGCCGTATGCTGGAATCCACACAACGTCATTCGTGGAAGGCAAAACAAGCACCATGGACTATAATGAGTTCATGTTCTAACCATGACAATCCAGGGCTGTGGAGTCGGTAAACCAAACCTGCGACTCCGACTCCTCAATTTCCCTTACACCGACTCCCACATATATTGCTTATATTTAAGTGAAAAATTTATTGTAGTACAATGTGAACATCAGACATTTAATCATTTTTATAATACAGTAATCAAGATATTTAGATAGAACATAATATATATTTATTGGAATACAACTTTAGAACACGAAAAACTAATAAATTGTAAATATGTAATACACTATGTAATATCGATTACATACATATATATATAGGAATATAAGAGAATTGGGATCCAGCAAAAAGATGAAAGTTCACCAGAATTATAAAATCTTCGTCTTTATTTATCCATCAATTCATATAAAAAATAGATGAGGAACGCCAAACAATTGGTAACATTCCAGCAAGGGACTACATGTTTCAGCACTATGTGCCTTCTTCACGGTCCTATTTGAACTGAGCTCCAACACTGGCAATATATCCTCCTTTGTGAAACATATTCAAATGACCCTTAATTAAAAGCAGTGAAACAAACCAGTTAAAAACACCTGAGTAAATGGTTGAAACTCAGTTCAAAAATATTGCTGGAAAAATACATATATTGAACATATTTTATACATAGACCAATGATATAAACATTAAGTAATAAATCAACAGTGATATGGAATAACTGCCGCAAAAATAAAGAAATTTTTATATAAACATATATGAAAAAATGCATCATGTAGTAAGCGCGATCTAAGTATCAGAGACCATCACAAATATGACTCTCAAAAGAAAAATATATTGGAGTAGGTTTAAGATAGAGATATAATCTTTAGAAACTAATGTAAGCACTCTATAAAAAAAAAAAATATATAAAAAAAAAATTTTTTTGATGTTTGCTCATATTGTGTAATAAGATCCATTCTACTGTTAAATCCGTCAGGAACTCTAGTCTCTAATAAAAAGATCCACCTACTTTCTCTAACTGCATCCGAAAAATGTTTTCGCATACGCTGTTTCAATGAATTAGTGGTGCAACCCACATATTGAAGTCCGCAAATATTGCAATCAATAAGATATATTACATTTTCTGTATTACAATTTTTCTGTACTGTTTCTTTTTGTTCGAATCAGTTCACCTGTGAATAGTATATTGATGGCAAATTCATGTCACGCCAACCATGTAATTAGGAATATACCTACAGGTGAACTGATTCGAACAAAAAGAAACAGTACAGAAAAAGATACCTATATGAAAGAATCTGAATTTTTGGCAAAAAGATTAAAATCCAGGGGTTACCCAAACTGGTCTCTAAAAAGAGCGAGAGACATAGTAGACAATTTAAATAGACAGGAATTGTTGGAATATAAAAATATCAAAGAACATAACAATGATTTGGGTATAGTTTTCAGCACTAAATTTAGTCCACAGTATCAAGAAATAGTCTCCATTATTAAAAAACATTTACCCATTTTAGAACAAAGTGGTGAATTGAAAGAAATATTAAAAAAATATTCAATTAAATTTGTTGCTAGGAGAGCTCCTACTATAGGATAATGTTGACGGCAAGCTTATTTACTGATCCAGACAAAAAATTGAAACAAAATTGGATGAAAAGTGTAGGCTGTTATGGTTGTGGTGCAAAAATTTGTAAGTGTTGCAAATATATTGTTAAAACGAAAACATTTTCTTCTATAAAAAAATGGAAAAAACTTTGAGATTTTTTCTTTTATTAATTGTAATACAGAAAATGTAATATATCTTATTGATTGCAATATTTGCGGACTTCAATATGTGGGTTGCACCACATTCATTGAAACAGCGTATGCGAAAACATTTGTCGGATGCAGTTAATTTGCCTATTGCAGGAGCCTCTGCGGTTTCCAAACACTTTGCCAATGTGCATAAAGGAGATCTAAAAAGCTTTTCCTTTAGGGGAATAGAGGTTGTTACAAAACCACGTAGGGGTGGTGATTATAAAAGTAAAATCCTCTCTAGAGAAAGTAGGTGGATCTTTTTATTAGAGACTAGAGTTCCTGACGGATTGAACAGTAGAATGGATCTTATTACACAATATTAAGTAAGCAAACATCAAAAAAAAAATTATTATTTTTTTTTTTTTATAGAGTGCTTACATTAGTTTCTAAAGATTATATCTCTATCTTAAACCTACTCCAATATATTATTCTTTTGAGAGTCATATTTGTGATGGTCTCTGATACTTAGATCGCGCTTACTACATGATGCATTTTTTCATATATGTTTATATAAAAATTTCTTTATTTTTGCGGCAGTTATTCCATATCATTGTTGATTTATTACTTAATGTTTATATCATTGGTCCATGTATAAAATATGTTCAATATATGTATTTTTCCAGCAATATTTTTGAACTGAGTTTCAACCATTTACTCAGGTGTTTTTAACTGGTTTGTTTCACTGCTTTTAATTAAGGGTCATTTGAATATGTTTCACAAAGGAGGATATATTGCCAGTGTTGGAGCTCAGATCAAACAGGACCGTGAAGAAGGCACATAGTGCCGAAACATGTAGTCCCTTGCTGGAATGTTACCAATTGTTTGGAGTTCCTCATCTATTTTTTATATGAATTGATGGATAAATAAAGAAAAAGATTTTATAATTCTGGTGAACTTTCATCTTTTTGCTGGATCCCAATTCTCTTATATTTTCTATTTGTTGGGGCATACTCCCTGCCTGGATCCGTGCAGAATATAAGGTGAACACCGACTATTGTATTAAGAGGAACTCCTTTATGGTGAGCTGGCTATATGTTTTTTACATTGTTTGAAAAAAAAAAAAAAAAAATTATATATATATATATATATATATATATATATATATATATATATATATATATATATATATATATATATATATATATACACACACACTCACTGGCCACTTTATTAGGTACACCTGTCCAACTGTGTGTTAAGACTTAATTTCTATTCAGCCAATCACATGGCGGCAACTCAGTGCATTTAGGCATGTAGACATGGTCAAGACAATCTCCTGCAGTTCAAACCGAGCATCAGTATGGGGAAGAAAGGTGATTTGAGTGCCTTTGAACGTGGCATGATTGTTGGTGCCAGAAGGGCTGGTCTGAGAATTTCAGAAACTGCTGATCTACTGGGATTTTCACGCACAACCATCTCTAGGGTTTACAGAGAATGGTCCGAAAAAGAAAAAAAAATCCAGTGAGCGGCAGTTCTGTGGCCGGAAATGCCATGTTGATGCCAGAGGTCAGAGGAGAATGGGCAGACTGGTTTGAGCTGATAGAAAGGCAACAGTGACTCAAATTGCCACCCGTTACAACCAAGGTAGGCAGAAGAGCATCTCTGAACGCACAGTGCGTCGAACTTTGAGGCAGATGGGCTACAGCAGCAGAAGACCACACTGGGTACCACTCCTCTCAGCTAAGAACAGGAAACTGAGGCTACAATTTGCACAAGCTCATCGAAATTGGACAGTAGAAGATTGGAAAAACGTTGCCTGGTCTGATGAGTCTCGATTTCTGCTGCGACATTCGGATGGTAGGGTCAGAATTTGGCGTAAACAACATGAAAGCATGGATCCATCCTGCCTTGTATCAACGGTTCAGGCTGGTGGTGGTGGTGTCATGGTGTGGGGAATTTTTTCTGGGCACTCTTTGGGCCCCTTGGTACCAATTGAGCATCGTTGCAACGCCACAGCCTACCTGAGTATTGTTGCTGACCATGTCCATCCCTTTATGACCACAATGTACCCAACATCTGATGGCTACTTTCAGCAGGATAATGCGCCATGTCATAAAGCTCGAATCATCTCAGATTGGTTTCTTGAACATGACAATGAGTTTACTGTACTCAAATGGCCTCCTCAGTCACCAGATCTCAATCCAATAGAGCATCTTTGGGATGTGGTGGAACGGGAGATTCGCATCAGGGATGTGCAGCCGACAAATCTGCGCCAACTGTGTGATGCCATCATGTCAATATGGTCCAAAATCTCTGAGGAATGCTTCCAGCACCTTGTTGAATCTCTGCCACGAAGAATTGAGGCAGTTCTGAAGGCAAAATGGGGTCCAACCCCTTACTAGCATGGTGTACCTAATAAAGTGGCCAGTGAGTGTATATATATATATATATATATATATATATATATATATATAATTTTAAGGCTAGAGAACAACCTCTCTATACTAACTTGGGTTGGAGGCAAAGCCGTAACCACATGGGAGCATCTCTAACAATTTCCGGGTATAAAGGAATTGCCTTATGCACAGTCAGTTTTGATGAACGGTTGAATTTTTCTATTTCTTTGAGAGCAAGTGAAACATTTTGCTGAAATATGGTCAATCTGCTTGCTCTAGGAGAGTGAAATCTTTTTCCTTGCGGCAACGCTTTGCCTGCTCCAAGTCATCCAAATACTTGTCAAAGTCAAGCTCCTCATCTGATGAGGATTAAGTTATGGCAGCAGTTGCACTGTCAGGACCCAAGTCTTCTTGCGCCTGGCAGTCCTCCTGTAGGCCACTCATCCTAACTGCTACCTCAGTCAGAGCTTGTTTTCCTTTTAGTAAGCTTGGCTGATTAAGCAATTCCTTCAATTCAGCCACCTGTGTCCATTGACCTTCACTTAGGGTTACCTGAGGGTTCGCCATATCTATAAGAAACGGTTTTAGTTCAAGCAATCGCTCAATCATTAAATATGTGCTGCCCCACCGAGTGGCTTGATCTACAATTGCCCCTTTCCCAGCACGTCTCTTCAAGATGGAATCAATTTTAGGGGTTCTGGCGGCAATAACCAATTTCCTCACGTTTCCAATCAGATTTCCAGCATGTCCCTCTTGCATACTCTCTCTTATTGCCAGCTGCAGCGTGTGCACAACTTTCTCCAGCTCAGGGCCCAGGAATCGGATCCTGTGCAGGGCAGGCACCCCTCCCCCTCCTCTCTCTGGTGAAGACGGCAGAAGACAAGACAGAGGAGGGAAGATTGCCCCTGCAGTTTGGAGCCAGTGCAGAACGGGAGCACTGCAGCATACAAGTGAGTTTTGATAGGTGCATACCCCTGCTTCTAGGGGGGGCACCTGCCCCCCCCCCGCCCCTCGCTGGCTACGGCCATGATTCACACACTTTTTGCGGATCCGTTTTTTGCAGTAAATTGCAGTGACTCTGGGCATCCCAGCAAACTCAATGGGTTTCAAGATATGACATTCAGACACATCGTTTTGTGAGGATCCGTTTTTGGGCTGAATGAGCATGTCAGTTTGTGCAGTGTTTTTCTCAGGGCTGTGGAGTCTCTAAGCTAAACCTGCGACTCCGACTCCACGACTCCGACTCCCACATATATTGCTTATATTTAAGTGAAAAATTTATTGTAGTACAATGTGAACATCAGACATTTAATAATTTTTATGATACAATAATCAAGATGTTTAGATAGAACATAATATATATTTATTGAAATACAACTTTAGAACACAAAAAACTGTAATAAATTTTAAATATGTAATACACTATGTAATATCGATTACACACATATATATATATATATATATATATATATCACTATGTAATAAACTATGTAAGTGGCAAAAAACAGTTTTCAACAAAAACATACTAAATAACATTTGTGCAGTCTATGAATTTGTTCTAAGAAATTGAATTGCCTCCATCAGATCCTCCTTCATAGATGACCTCAAATCTGACCTAATAATTTTAAGGCCAGAGAACAACCTCTCTACACGAACTTGGGTTGGAGGCAAAGCTGTAACCACATGGGCAACATCTCTAACAATTTCCGGGTATAAATTAATGCCTCGTGCACAATCAGTTTTGATGAACGGTTGAATTTTTCTATTTCTTTGAGAGCAAGTGAAACATTTTGCTGAAATATGGTCAATCTGCTTGCTATAGGAGACGGAGTGAAATCTTTTTCCTTGCGGCAACGCTTTGCCTGCTCCACGTCATCCAAATACTTGTCAAAGTCAAACGCCTCATCTGGTGAGGATGAAGATATGGCAGCAGTAGCACTGTCAGGACCCAAGTCCTCTTGCACCTGGCAGTCCTCCTGTAGGCCACTCATCCTAACTGCTACCTCAGTCAGAGCTTCTTTTCCTTTAGTAAGCTGTTGATCATCAAGCAGTATACGATGACTTGGGTCCACATAAACAGCTGCCAGAAAAATTTTATTTTCCAATAGCTGTGTCTCTCTCCATTTCATTAAAGCAGAAAAGACATTTGCGATTAAACCTCCTCTTTGGGACAGGCAAAATAGCAAGTTCTTCCACTCCCTTATGAAAATGCCAGGAGCTAAATCCTCAGCTTGTAATTTTTTAGTCACGGTAAATGGGTGACTAAGCAATTCCTTCAATTCAGCCACCTGTGTCCATTGACCTTCACTTAGGGTTACCTGAGGGTTCGCCATATCTATAAGAAACGGTTTTAGTTCAAGCAATCGCTCAATCATTAAATAAGTGCTGCCCCACCGAGTGGCTTGATCTACAATTGCCCCTTTCCCAGCACGTCTCTTCAAGATGGAATCAATTTTAGGGGTTCTGGCGGCAATAACCAATTTCCTCACGTTTCCAATCAGATTTCCAGCATGTCCCTCTTGCATACTCTCTCTTTTTGCCAGCTGCAGCGTGTGCACAACTTTCTCCAGCTCAGGGCCCAGGAATCGGATCCTGTGCAGGGCAGGCACCCATCCCCCTCCTCTCTCTGGTGAAGACGGCAGAAGACAAGACAGAGGAGGGAAGATTGCCCCTGCAGTCTGGAGCCAGTGCAGAACGGGAGCACTGCAGCATACAAGTGAGTTTTGATAGGTGCGTACCCCTGCTTCTAGGGGGGGCACCTGCCCCCCCCCCCTGCCCCTCGCTGGCTACGGCCATGATTCACACACTTTTTGCGGATCCGTTTTTTGCAGTAAATTGCAGTGACTCTGGGCATCCCAGCAAACTCAATGGGTTTCAAGATATGACATTCAGACACATCGTTTTGTGAGGATCCGTTTTTGGGCTGAATGAGCATGTCAGTTTGTGCAGTGTTTTTCTCAGGGCTGTGGAGTCTCTAAGCTAAACCTGCGACTCCGACTCCACGACTCCGACTCCCACATATATTGCTTATATTTAAGTGAAAAATTTATTGTAGTATAATGTGAACATCAGACATTTAATAATTTTTATGATACAATAATCAAGATGTTTAGATAGAACATAATATATATTTATTGAAATACAACTTTAGAACACAAAAAACTGTAATAAATTGTAAATATGTAATACACTATGTAATATCGATTACACACACACACATATATATATATATATATATCACTATGTAATAAACTATGTAAGTGGCAAAAAACAGTTTTCAACAAAAACATACTAAATAACATTTGTGCAGTCTATGAATTTGTTCTAAGAAATTGAATTGTCTCCATCAGATCCTCCTTCATAGATGACCTCAAATCTGACCTAATAATTTTAAGGCCAGAGAACAACCTCTCTACACGAACTTGGGTTGGAGGCAAAGCTGTAACCACATGGGCAACATCTCTAACAATTTCCGGGTATAAATTAATGCCTCGTGCACAATCAGTTTTGATGAACGGTTGAATTTTTCTATTTCTTTGAGAGCAAGTGAAACATTTTGCTGAAATATGGTCAATCTGCTTGCTATAGGAGACGGAGTGAAATCTTTTTCCTTGCGGCAATGCTTTGCCTGCTCCACGTCATCCAAATACTTGTCAAAGTCAAACGCCTCATCTGGTGAGGATGAAGATATGGCAGCAGTAGCACTGTCAGGACCCAAGTCCTCTTGCACCTGGCAGTCCTCCTGTAGGCCACTCATCCTAACTGCTACCTCAGTCAGAGCTTCTTTTCCTTTAGTAAGCTGTTGATCATCAAGCAGTATACGATGACTTGGGTCCACAGAAACAGCTGCCAGAAAAATTTTATTTTCCAAAAGCTGTGTCTCTCTCCATTTCATTAAAGCAGAAAAGACATTTGCGATTAAACCTCCTCTTTGGGACAGGCAAAATAGCAAGTTCTTCCACTCCCTTATGAAAATGCCAGGAGCTAAATCCTCAGCTTGTAATTTTTTAGTCACGGTAAATAGGTGATTAAGCAATTCCTTCAATTTACAGCCACCTGTGTTCATTGACCTTCACTTAGGGTTACCTGAGGGTTCATCATATCTATAAGGCCTCTTTCACACATCAGTATTTTTGATCAGTATTTCATCAGTATTTGTATGCCAAAACCAGGAATGTCTCCAAAATAAGGAACAGGAGTCAGTCTTTCAATTATATTTTTTTCTCGGTAAGTTTCATTCCTGGCTTTGGCATACAAACACTGATGCAAAATACTGACCAAATACTGACATGTGAATGAGCCTTAAGAAACGGTTTTACTTCAAGCAATCGCTCAATCATTAAATAAGTGCTGCCCCATCGAGTGGCTTGATCGACAATTGCCCCTTTCCCAGCACGTCTCTTCAAGATGGAATCAATTTTAGGGGTTCTGGCGGCACTAACCAATTTCCTCACTTTTCCAATCAGATTTCCAGCATGTCCCTCTTGCAGACTATAGGCCCCGTCACACACAGCGATATCGCCAGCGAGATCGACGATTTTGTGACGCCACAGTGATCTCGCCAGCGATATCGCTGTGTGTGACATGGATCAGCGACTGGCCCCCAGCCGGGTATCGCTGATCGCGCTCGAACGTCCTGGGCTGTTTTTTGATTGTTGGTCTTCCGCTGGCCAGCGCGCATCGTTGCATGTGGCAGTGAGAGACCAGCGATCAGCGACGCTGGTTTCCAAGTTAAACAGTGGGTAACTAAGAGCCGCGCGGCTCTTAGATACACGCTGTTCACATTGGAAACCAGCTTGCTTGCTGGTCCTGATCGCTGGAGGGGCTGTCTATGTGACAGCTCACCAGCGATCAGCTAATGATGTCCCTGCAATCCCATCCACGTCGGATCGTTGGTGGAATTACTGGGACATTGATACGTGTAACGGGGCCTTATCTCTTATTGCCAGCTGCAGCGTGTGCACAACACAGCGCATGTGATGAATATGAAAGTGTTTTGAAGCACCTTCAACAAGATCATCTATTTCTAAAGTATAATTTTGCTGTTCTTCTGTTGTAATATCTGTTTGTTCCTCAGTTACATGAACAGCACTGTGGCCTTCCATCTCAAACATACTGAATCCTAAATTTTCTTCTAGCTTTTGTTCATTACTCTCCTTCATCAGTTTAACTGTACTTATGTTAGAAGCATTGTCCGTTACAATAGCAAGAACCTGTTCTTGTGTGAATGCAGCCTTAGATCAGGAATAGAACAGCCATTTATAGGATATTTCATAACTTTCCCAAATTCCTATGAAAAAATATTCAGCATATTCTGCATTGAACTACTGTACCCAATTTTTATATATTTTAGGAGTCGGAGTCGGACCATTTTATACCGACTCCACCAAAATGAGCACCGACTCAGACTCCACAGCCCTGTGACAAACGGGGACACCTGAATGTTCCAATTCCACCTAACCCACGTGGCTGGAGACGCCTGTGCGCAGGCTCACGAGCCTATGCAGCAGCTTCCTATAAAAATGATACGCAGCTATATTATATTACATTCCTGACAGACGCTTTCCGAATTTGCAGATTACATTTCTATTCAATTTATGAGCCAACTGCACAATATTTTTGAAGGTTACTGTCAAAGTCATGTGTATAACAAATTCACAAAACCAGACTTTGTGCCCATGAATTCAGGATGGCTAATGCAACAAACCTTGAGCACTAAATGCATGGTCCTTGTATACAGACTGATCTACAGAAAAAGTTCACAGAGCACTGAATTTTCTCTATAATACACTTTTATGCTAGACATGGATATACTGCGATCTTACAAAGAGGCCATGGAGCTCCCTCCAAAAAATGGTGCACCTTACCCATTTTAACATTAATATCAGTTTTCTTGCACCACATTGCAAAAAAAAAAAAAAAAGTAAAAAAAACAACAGACACTGGATGAGGCATGTAAATCCTTATTAAATGTCCTTGTAAAATGCACTGTGGGCAAGTTTGGAATTCACATCAGGACAAGGCAGATAGGAAACTAAACTATGAAGCCCTCCGAAGTCAACAGCGAACAAAGAACTTTTTGCAGTTTGTAAGGTTGACTTCAATGGCTTCCATTGCACTCATTTATAAGTATTAAGCCATGGCTATACTGTGTGCAGCTTCTCATGTACCACCCTATAGGGGTTTCAACACATTAAGCCATCATCAATAGGCAGACATGTACAAAGTCTGATATCACAGATAATATAGAAAATTAAAGGGGTTTCTCATCATAAATTTGCAAAGTGCTTGTAATAGAAGACACTTCACACTAAACCTCTTGCTAAAAATTGATTTAAAAAAAAAATGACATACGGTACTTACGGGAGCATCGGAAAGAAATTAAAGCACCACTCCAGCATTATTCTTATGTCACTGCCGGAGTGGTGCTTTTAATCCAAGTCTCCTGCGCCCCTGCCTGATACTCACCCGCCGGCTTCTTCATCTGTTATCATCGTCCCTGCCATCGGTCTCCTGCAGTTTGTGACCTTCCGGCAGCTCCAGTGTTTGCCTCGTTGTGGCTCTCGTAGACTTGCATTGAGAACTTGTGTCCTAACTTCTGACTTCCGGCCAGTCAAAATCTGCGTTAACAATATGTCGCCGTGGGACAGAAAAAAAAAAAAGGTGAAGACGCCAGAAAAAGAGCGTAAGACTAGGGGGGGCAGGGAGATTTAAAGCACCACTCCAGAGCTGAAAATAAACCCGCTTTAAAGGCAAAAACGGCTACTTGTGACGTAGCGACAGGTCTCAGTCACCGGATTTTACGAATCAGCCTACATGGTTATATAGAGAGCTTACTTTTGTATTGTGAAATCTGGTGACAGATCCTCCTAAAGCAGAACATAAATTCTCCTAAAGGCGTCCATATCCTTTACATTTCATACTACATTAGGATCCTATCAGCGCAACTCTCCGCATCACAAGATGATTGTCACATATGCTGTATTTCTGCTGGCACCATCTGCTCTACAGGACCAACCTAATTTTAGTTATCGCTATTGTCCTCTGAAAACAGGCAGATGTCTCCTGTACACATCTCACTCATCACATCCGCGGCAGCAAGGCAGCCTCCAAGAGACATTACCTGGTAAGACAAAAATGGCTTCTGCTCTAACTCTAGCCTTGGCTCACATGAACGCACTGGGTAAAGCTGACCTATTTTTATGATCAAATATCTTGTGAATAATGCAGGAAGATAAAAGTCAATTGGAGTTACACCAAGGCTTTCCTCCTCTGTGGGCACCGCATACAAGGAGCTATTGGAGAACGTGTACCCACACCGCTCCAGATCTGTTCTTTGGCTGAGGATTGCAACATAGCATCCATTATAAATGAGGAGTATGTGTATGCCCCTCTAATGATACGGTATGTTTTTATAAAAGGAGAAGAAAATACGAGGTCAGGAATGTGTCCTGATGGCACAAAGCTCCTCATACTACGGCAGCCCATGAACTTGAGTCATTCCAGTCGCATTTAGCTTCATCCTCATTAACATTCTGGAAAATTGGCAATGTGCGCTCACTAAATATAGCACCGGTGACAAGGGAGTTTCTCTACTGCACATGCTAACTCCCCTCTCCTGACCATCAGTGTGCCAGATGTTCATCATGTTACTAAAGGGTGCACAAAAGAGCTTTCTTTACGATGCCCGATGCCAGCGCTGACCTGGTGCTTCCCTGCTTGTGCAAAACTGCAGCTCCAGCATACAAGCAGCATTGCACCCACAGCTACAGAAGGGTGCAGAAGGCCCCGGTCAGACGTTTGCATATACGTGTTGTATCCACTGTCTTCACAGATACATCATGTACCCATTATAATCTATAGTGCTATTCACAGTGTGACCAAGCCACACTCACAGGGACATGTCCCTTATATTCAGGCAACATAGACGAAAAGGGCCAACACATGTCTATGGGTCTGTGAAAAACATGTACAGCACGCAGATAGCATCAGTGTGATGTCCGTATTTAATAAAGCAGAGTATAGGAGAAGCTTTGCAATTTATCCATCTGTGAAAAACATGGCTGACACACTGACAGTAAAAACGGACACACAGATGACACGGATGGCAAAAACGGACACACAGATGACACACTGATGGTAAAAACGGACACAAGGATGACACTGATGGCAAAAATGGACACGGATGACACTGATGGCATAAAAAGGAAACGGATGACATGGATGGTAAAAACGGACACACGGATGACACTGATGGCAAAAATGGACACTGATGGCAAAAACGGACATGGATGACACGGATGGTAAAAACGGACACACGGATGACACTGATGGTAAAAACGGACACACGGATGACACTGATGGCAAAAATGGACATGGATGACACTGATGGCAAAAACGGACACGGATGACACTGATGGTAAAAACGGACACGGATGACACACTGATGGTAAAAATAGACACGCTTTTGGTAATACGGAAACACGGATGACACACTGATAGTAATACGGAAACACAGATGACACACTGATAGTAATACGGAAACACAGATGACACACTGATAGTAATACGGAAACATGGATGACACACTGATAGTAATACGGAAACATGGATGACACACTTTAGGTAAAAACTGACCCATGAATAACACACTGATAGAAAACACTGAATACACCGGTATCGTTTTTTCCACGTACATGGAATAAGGCCTAGGTAGACTGCAATACAGTCAACTGTGCCACAAATAATGGAGTGTTTTAGTGTACGATTATAAATGCTGCAACTTTTTTTCTGCTTTTTAACCATTTCATGACATGTGAAGTATACGGTACAAGTCAGAAACCCGTGTATGGAGCAGACTCACGCAGCAAGCCTGCCCCATACCCGGCAGGCGATGGTGTAGCCTGCAATTGGTAACCCTCGCCGATGGGTTGTCATGACAGCCGGGGACCTGTGGCAGAGCTTCAAAGGAGACTGTGGTTTCCGCAATATGCAGCTATGCTGTGTCCTCACTGTATATTGCACAAGGGTTCGGAAGATCACAACAAAATCAGTAAAAAGTTTAAAAAAAATAAGTTTAAAAAAAATTTAAAAATAAAAAAAGTTTAAATCACCCCCTTTACCTCCAGTGAACATAAAAGATATTAAAAAAAAAAAAAAAAAAAAAATAATTAAAAAATTAAACGTTTGGTAATGCCGGGTTCAGAAAGTCCGATCAAAATATAAAAACAAATCGGTAAACACCGTAAACAGAAAAAATTCCAAAATTATGTTTTTTGGTTGCCACAATTCCACAAAAAATGCTGTAGCAAGAGGTCAAAGAGTCACATCTATCCCAAAATGGTAATAAAAACTACGTCTCTCCCCGCCAAAAGTAAGCGATCATACAGCTCCATCGGACATAAAATAAAAATGTTACTGGTCTCGGAAAATGGCAACACCTTCAGAAAACTTTTTTGTAAACATCACTTTTTTTCACCACTAAGATAAAGAAAACGTGACATGTTTGGTATCGCCATAATCGTATTGATGAGGAGAATCATATTGCATGGTCATTTTTACCACAAAATGTACATCGTAAAAACAATTCCCATTAAAAAGTCAGAATTGTGTTTTCTCTAGTGTTTTAAGGGGGTTACCCAGCAACACTCATTTCCTCATTGGAAGAGAGGGGTCACGATGATGTTACAACCTCACACATTTACAGACATTCATGATCGTTAGATATTGTGCTGTGTGTCTTAATCATCGGTATTGCTCATTTCTATTGCTTGGAGAAGCGTCAGATAACCCCCTCATGTTGGCGTCTTGTTGGCCATGCATGAATGTCAGCAGAAGCATGGTGTGTAAGGAGGTGTCAGGTAAGATTGGACTTGTTCCTTTACAGATGGCTGGCAGAGGAACTTTTGAAGACATTTGAGAACTAAGCACATGTGCTTTTGGGGGGCAGGAGTAGCCACCTAAGATGTGTGGCCCCTTTAAAAGGTTTAGTTCTCTGAAGCTTTTTCCTGTATATTTTGCTTGGAGACCAATAACATCGGGCTCTAGCACAAGTCTGAAATGATCCTCATTTCCTATGTCTTCCTACTCGTCTGTAGTCTACCCTACTGTACCCCACTACTGGCGGAAAGAACAACACTACTAAAGTACAACTTACTTGTACGTCCTACCGCTAACAGCTTTCAGTATTCGGTACAGGGAAATAAAAGTCATGTGCGGACAAGCTCAGTAACATTTCATGACTTAATTGATCATGTGGAAAGTCTGCTCCTATTACATGAACACAAAAACAGCTCTGGCATCAGTCAATCAATACAAGAAGGTGTTATGGGGAATGATTAGAGCAAAATACTATTCCCTAGAGAAATGTAAAGGAAGAGGGCAATGAGTGATAAGCTGCAGCTTATTTTCTGTCACGTGGCTTAACCACGGAAGACTAGCCCAGGAAATAATACAAGGTGATAGCTTTTTTTGTATAGGAGAACCTAAATATCCACATAAGCAATGAAGCATGAGTGGCAACATTGGCCTTCAGTACTAATCATTTTGCAGGAGAATAGCAATGAGAATGCTAAATATAATAACTGCCCGGCAAAATCTATGGTCAGTACATTTTCATATGGATCTTTGGAGCCAAGAGTAAAACAGGCCATAGATGTGTAAGGTGGCCAGGGTGGTAAGGTAATCGTGGCAACGGGCTGTACTGTTCCCATACCCTGGTGCCCGACAGATAGAATACAGTGTCCCTTCTCCTGCAAGTGCAGCATGCGCAACAGTACACTTACATTCACTGTCAGAGTCCTCTCAGGTTCTGTCACTCCGGCTCCACAAAACATCTCTGAGGCAATGTTCTTTTCCAACAGTTTAACTTTACTATGTAACATAGTAACATAGTTTTGAAGGCTGAAGGAAGACCTTATGTCCATCTAGTTCAGACTATTTTTAGTGCAGCTGTTCTGCATTGTTGATCCTGGGGAAGGCAAAAAACTCAGAGTAGAAGCCAATTTTCTCCATAGGGAAAAAAATTCCTTCCCCTTAGCTGGGTCAACCATCTACCTATAATATTAATATATGTAGTAGGGCATCAACCACACTTGCAGCACAGGTTACACAAAGGGGCATCTTCTGAGCTTTCCCTGTCTTCCAGGCAGCTTCTACTCACTGTCTCTTCTCTTGGAAATCCCTGCCTTATCTCTAGACACTCTCTGTCCCATCCGTACCTTCAGTCCCACCAGCTCCCTGCCATTCCCCTTGTCCAGATCTAATAGGGAAAGGTGCCAGGATCACCATCTCAGCTACTCCTGCCCCGGGTCATAGACTCCAGATCCTTCCTAGGTCGGTCCTCCTTGAGCTGATGCCCGCCTGCACAATCCTCAGCCTGGGGCCCCTTCCTGCCATAGCAGCTCTATCCCCACGGCTGGCAGACTGTCTTCTTTACTGCTCCCTACACCTTGCCCTGGGAAAGGCGGCCCGGGCTCTGCTCCGTAAACAGGAAGAATCTGTCCTACATCCCTAATGCTCTGCACTGCCCTACTTTAACTCCTCCCCACAGAACAACTCACATGCTCCATGTACCTTACTGACACTCCTATCCTATTCCCTATCACTTTGATGCCCCCACTATTCTAATCCTCCTACGGTCCTATTCTATATCCTAATCTATCCCTAAACCTATACATTGTACATGACAAAAGCATCACATTACAATACATAAGAAAATAAATCCTACAAAAAACAGCGGAGAAAAAAGTCCGAACTATATAAAACACAATAATTTTATTAAGCAATCTAGATAAAGTTACATGTAATAAACAGACAAAAGACAAAGCTCATGTGTGATGGACACAGCAGTACAATTGTAGCAGAATAGATAATGATAGCCATACCTTATAAAGAGTTACCCACAACAATTAATCATAATGATCCAAAAAAGTGCATAGTGCATATCAATAGTGGGCAACCCTAGCCAAATCTCCAGGTGCGATAATTATATAGATATCAATGTATATTGTGAACGTATCATGAATAAATGGCCACTAGAGAAGGGACGCATATCTTACCCATGTGTATCTGCCAGTGAGCGTGTCCAAAAAGCGGCCCCGACGCGCATTTCGCTATCCTAATCCCTATCACTTTGATGCCCCCACTATTCTAATCCTCCTACGGTCCTATTCTATATCCTAATCTATATCTAAACCTATATATTGTACATGACAAACGCATCACATTACAATACATAACAAGTATAACAACATTAGTGAACCATGGAGGTGCAGCACTTAATCATGTGAACAGCGTCCAGGGGAGATGAGGCATGTGAGGGTCCCCGTCACCTCCATACAGATGTCTTCTTTAGCCTACATACATATACATTCTTTAGCCTACATATAACATTTTATCTGACAGCGTATGAACCTCCAGTATTTGAAGAAAAACACAAATAACTAAGTCAGCTACACCAACCAAAGCAGAGATATAAGCGAACTGCTTGGCTGCCTTTTATTTCAATAACGTCACCGATGATGCATCTTTAGAGAGGACCTTACCCATACATGCTAAATGCCCAACAATGAACATTATGTCTGCTGAAGGAAAGCTGAACAAACCGAAACACCAAGCACACCGGGCCTAAACCTTGCGCTCTAGCAAGATGGCTTCTCAAGTGTATTGACTGTCACGCCATAAAAACGAGTACAGCTAATCCAGAGAACTGTACATTATGCCAAATAGATAATCACTAACTTTAAACAGAATCACCCATAGCCGGATCAAACGTCCTAATAGACGTTCTTAAATAAGCTTGGGAATCACTGACAGCACAGAAAGCCAGGGTCCGTCCTTCCTAAAAATTACAAAATTATACACATAGGTCATTAAATTGTAAATGAGATGTAAATGCACTAAATTGTACATGGAAAATTACTATTTATTGCCCTTATATGACTTGAATACTGCTTTTGTCACAAGGAATCTGTCAACCAGGTTTTGCTCTCTGTTACCTCATCTGAGAGAGAGCAGCATAATGTAGGAAGAGAGAGCCTGATTCCAGTGATGTATCACTTAGTTTACTGGGTGCAGCAATTGTGACACAATAGAGGTCTCAATAATGAGCTGCTTGTAGAAGAGGGGATGTGGTCAGACCAGGGCTCACGTGCTCCGTGGTCCAGAGAGTGGTATTCTCCTGGTGATAAAACATTCAGTGTAGGAAACAAGACCACACAGTATAATAAGTGATACATCCCTGAGATCTGTGACACAGCTGCTACATTATGCTGAGCTCAGATTACATAGCTAAAACCTGCCCACAGAATCCCTGAGAAATGAGCAGTGCCATGATATAGAAAAACACTTACCTAACCCATCACAATGTTTCCCTCTACATAAGCTATTGTTTGTCTTCCTGACCCCATCTCATCTCCCTCCTCCCACTTCCCGCCCTCTTCATCGACTTCTATGGGGAGCAGATGTGACCTGATCACTCAGTGAACCTCATAATCTATCTTCTTCTCCAAAGAGGATTTTTACCAGTGACCTAATAGTGAGTGATCAGTGCAGGGGGACAGAGGAGTTTCATATAGGGACAAAAAATATTTTTGTTTAATAAGAGATATATATGTATCATGTATTACTTAGGGGGAAAAAATGCAACTGTGGCCTATAGAAGGTTATGTTGTGCACTCTACATTTCCAAACATCCTCACATTTACACAGTTATCCTGTACTTGTCTATATCCTAAATTGATGGAAATAACTGTGCAAGTCATACATGGACATTTCTGTAATACAAATGCTGTGTTTTAAAAGAAAGAAATTCATAGCCTCTACAAAAAAGCAAAAATTTGATGAGTCAAACCTTTAGGTGTCCAAGCTTTTTTTAGCCAAAGTGCAGGGGTTGAGGGGCTTCCTCTTATATCCCCAGCATGACCATTATCGAAGATTGTTCCAACTGTGCTACAATAACAGTTATGAATTCAGTAAGAAGCAGCATCCTTCAATCATCTCGTCTACGGAAAGGTCCCAATGACTAAAGGCCACTCTAGTTTCTGTCTAAATGTACGGTAAATCACCAGTACAAAAAGAAGAAAATATCACAAATATAAGATTAACACTCAGTGAAATGGCTCCATTCTTATATATATATGGCTGTAAATCCTCACATCTAAAGACTAGTTCTGACTTTCGTGCTGAGAGCAAATTGCTATTGTCAAGAGGCTGCTGAATTTCATGCTGCTGTTAAGTCGCATTTTCACTAAAGGGACCTCTACAGTGGAACACCGCTATGGATTTCATTAGGCCTCTTTCACACTTCCGTTTTTTACAATCAGTCACAATCCGCCAGGTTTTGAAAAAAAACGGATCCTCAAAATTTTTTGAGGATCCGTTTTTTTCCCATTGACTTGCATTAATGGCGGATTGCTGTCCGTTGCATCCGTTTTTTGTGAGGATCCGCCAAAAGTTGCTGTCCGTCACCATCCTCAAAAATTTCAAAACGGAGCTTGTAACGTTTTTTCTCTGGCGGATCCTGCAAACACTGATATCTATCTCTCTCTCTCTCTCTCTCTCTCTCTCTCTCTCTCTCTCTCTCTCTCTCTCTCTCTCTCTCTCTCTCTCTCTCTCTTTTCCCGGCCAGCGATTCCTTTAAATTTCTTCATTTTCAGGATCCGTCTGAAAACGGATCCTGTGCCATCCGTTCACATCAGTTGAGAACGGATCCGCTTGTCCGCCTTTTTGGCGGATTATAACTGATGCAAAAAACTGAAGTGTGAAAGAGGCCTTAGGGTTGTGTTCACACTTTAAATTCTCACGCATTATCGTTTTGGCCATTGTCTCAACAAGACATCTTTATTTGCTTTGGCTCATAGAAAGCGGACACTGAAAAAGTCATAGAATAAGGAAATCAGTCTCCAGATAACATTGAATGACACGAGTATATAAAAAATCAGTGTCGATATAAAAAGTAACTAAAAACTAAAAAGTAGTATATTGAAAGGAACGCGCAATATTTCATCCTTCTTTGTAAATATGCAGAACATGATATGTACATTTCTTTTTGGCTATTCCTTGTGTGTTACCCCAGGGTCTGTCTACATGACAGACCGCGGGGAAAAATAGAACTGCAGATCAGTAACCCTTTATCGATCATTGACCATTGATGGCAAGAAGAAAAGATAAATTCATTTAGGAACAAAATCAAGCCAGATATGTCTCTCAAAAAGCAAGGACCACCAAGCTATGACTTGCCTACTTTGGACACATCATTCAAAGAGCAATCACTGGAGAAGGACTTTATAGTCGGAAGAATGGAAGGAACAAGGCGGAGAGGAAGATCAGCAAACCGATGACTTGATACCATCAAGATAATGACATAGGTTCTCCAGAATCTTCTATCTATGCTTGCAGAAGATCAATCTTCCTACAGATTGTTCATCCATCAAGTCTCCGTAGCGCTAGATCGAAAAAAATGTTTACACAGGCAGATTAAAGTAATAGAGCGTATAGATAGACTGTCATGGTTCTCCTGCTTACAAAGGATGATACAAATGCACGGGCCATGCACATACAGTGAACAAATTGGTAGGACAGTGTTCACACCACCAAGAGACTGAAACAGAGAGAAACAGTGCAACAAACGTGAAGAAATACTCTGCTTACACAGGATGATGCACTGGTGAGAACGATGATCTTTTGCACTGCACATTTTGTTCGTTCAATCTATTATCAGCAGCCTGTTTACACTGCCTGATAACCATGAAACCAGCATTTTTACCGAAGCTCTTTCACAATTATCTTTCAGTGTAAGTGCAGCTTTAGTGGTTTAAACTTCTGCAAACTGATGTGCTTTAGGAATATGATCAATACAGTAGAAGACTATGTAGATAACAATGAGAACATCAATAATACACCTGATAGGCTATTGATCAAGACTAACAGCTGTACTGTGCCAAATATATATATATATATATATATATATATATATGCGCACATACACTACTTATCAGACACAGATAGTCATGTATATTGTAAAAACATATACTGATCAATATTGGCTTACTCGGGTTGTAACAGAGCATCTGCTACTACACAAAGTGTGAAACCACAGAAGAGACAAAGAACCCAAAACTGTGGGACGGATACAGTGTTTTAACTACATTTCTGCCATGAAACCTGTAAAATTCACCAATTTTGATGTGGAACGTTTGGCGTTTTCACGCCACTTTTGTCCAGCTCCGGCAAAATGGGGAAGAGGCCGAATGGGGCCCGGTAACACACTCCTGACAAATTCAAGTGGTGAGATTCCCTATGTTAGAAATGTTACTGTGCCTCTAAGTGAATTTGGTGCATCTTGTTAATGCTGCCATCCAAAATGCCAGCCTTCATGAATCAGGGCATAAATGTAGTAGCTATACCAAATCCAGCGCACCACAAAACAATACATCAACTTGTAATATTCATCCTGTGTAGCGTAAATGTCCTTATATTGGGAAAAAAAAGTTTTAGAAATATAAAAAAAAGTGTGAAAATGTGGAAAAGGATTCATTTTTTTTAAACATTTTCACAACAAATGACAAGCATTGTCATGTCCCTGACTTTGATGAGGGCTTGCACGCCGAGCCCGCATCTTTCCTGGCTGATGATGGCTAATTTAATCAGCCATCATTTGCCTCTAACAGCCACGGGCGGAGCTGTTAAACTGTTAAATGCCATTGCCAATCTCGGGAAAGCGGCACTTAACACTTGTTGGCAGAGGCGGCGCATCATTCCATTCGTCCATCAGCGTGGCCATGACATGATCACTGGGTGCCGATGGGTTGCCATGAGGGCCAGGGGGCTGCTGAACATCTCCGTGCTTATCAGAATGATTGTCCTGTGAAATCCAGAGTATAGCTGGCATTCATAAGAGATTGTGATTTTCTCTATACTGAACAAGCGACTAGATGATCGCAGCTTCAAGTCCCCTAAGAGGGCTAATATATACAGTTAAAAGTGCAAAAATGTTGTTTTAAAAATATGAAAAAAATAAAGTAAAATAAAAAGTTCAAATCACCTGCTTTTGCTCCATTAAAAAAAAACTATAAAAAAAAAATACTCATATTTGATATCTCTGAGTTTGTAAAAATCATATCAAAAGATCAAATAAATTAATCAGCAAGCTAAACGGCGCAATGCGAAAAAAAATGAAAAGCTAGAACTACGGGTTTTTTTGGCCACTGCAACATTGCAATAGACAGCAATAAGATGCGATCAAAACATCATATCACCTTCAGAATGTTATCAGTAAAAACGTCAGACCAAAAATTAAGCCCTCATAAAGCCCTAGATCCTGAAAATGGAAATGTTAGAAAATTAAATAAACAATTTTTTTCATTTTGTTTTTT
This sequence comes from Dendrobates tinctorius, assembly GCF_039654945.1. Classification (NCBI taxonomy): domain Eukaryota; kingdom Metazoa; phylum Chordata; class Amphibia; order Anura; family Dendrobatidae; genus Dendrobates; species Dendrobates tinctorius. The sequence goes on along the minus strand of NW_027361741.1, from coordinate 12,925,232 downwards.
TTAACAAAATTCCAAATTTTTTTAATAAAATTTATTAATTTTTTTGTAACATTTGTCTCATAATTATTATATTTTTTGTCATTTATGTCCTTTTTTGTGATACAATAAATTTGATATTTTTATCATGATTTTTTGTGAATGTCTGTTGTAAGGGGTATATGGTTTAAATTAGATATTCAATTTTTTTAGATAAGGGAATTCTCTTTCAGTATATTCTTGGTATTTCTTTCCTATATAGGTTAATAACCCGCAAAAAATAAAACTTCATATGGTTATGAGGATGGAAAAAATTAAAACAAAAAAAATGTTACGGCTTTTGGAAGACTGGGAGGAAAAAACAAAAATGAAGAAAAAAAACACGGAAATTGGCAACGGCGTGAAGAACTTAAAGAGGTTTCCGAGGCATCTGCAAAGATATGGCTTTTAGATTGACTGTGGACATCAAAGCCCACATACCCCAAATGATGTTTGCAGCCAATCACTGGTCTGAGTGGTCTGGGGTAGTGTAACTTGGAGACAAGTGATTGGCTGCAAACTTAAGTGGGGTATCGGTTTGGTTTGTCTACCGCCAATGTATACGGTGCAACATTGGGAAGCAGCAGATTTGCAGCACTGGAACAAAGGGGGAGAATATTTTCATTGTGACAAAATTTGAACAACCCATTCATGGTTTAGGTGGTCATTGTTCGTTTAAATAAACTTGGCAAAAATCAACAATACAAGCAAATGCAATACAAGGTCGCAGACTTGGCCTTGTCCTGGATCTCATCATACCTAACAGACCGGACATTCAGCGTCTCCCACTCACACACCACCTCCTCACCTCACCCCCTATCTGTCGGAGTCCCACAAGGTTCAGTCCTAGGACCCCTGCTCTTCTCCATTTACACCTTTGGCCTGGGACAGCTTATAGAATCTCATGGCTTTCTGTATCATCTCTATACTGATGACACACAGATCTACATCTCTGGACCAGATATCACCTCCCTGCTAACCAGAATCCCTCAATGTCTGTCCACTATTTCATCCTTCTTCTCTACCAGATTTCTGAAACTTAACATGGACAAAACAGAATTCATCATCTTTCCCCCATCTCACGTGACCCCCCCAACGAACCTATGCATTACAGTAAATGGCTGCCCACAAGCTCGCTGCCTCGGGGTAATCCTTGATGCTGATCTCTCCTTCAAACCACATATCCAAGCCCTTTCCACTTCCTGCCGACTTCAACTCAAAAATATTTCACGAATCCGTTCATTCCTCAACCAAGAATCTGCAAAAACCCTAGTCCATGCCCTCATTATCTCTCGCCTTGACTACTGCAACCTCCTGCTCAGTGGCCTCCCCTCGAACACTCTCGCACCCCTCCAATCTATTCTAAACTCCGCTGCTCGACTAATACACCTGTCCCCCCGCTATTCCCCAGCTTCTCCCCTCTGTCAATCCCTTCACTGGCTCCCCATTGCCCAGAGACTCCAGTACAAAACCCTAACCATGACATACAAAGCCATCCACAACCTGTCTCCTCCATACATCTGTGACCTTGTCTCCCGGTACTTTCCTGCACGCAACCTCCGATCCTCACAAGATCTCCTTCTCTACTCCCCTCTTATCTCCTCTTCCCACAATCGCATACAAGATTTCTCTCGTGCATCACCCCTACTCTGGAACTCTCTACCACAACATATCAGACTCTCACCTACCATCGAAACCTTCAAAAAGAGCCTGAAGACCCACCTCTTCCGACAAGCCTATAACCTGCAGTAACCACCGATCGACCAAACCGCTGCATGACCAGCTCTACCCTCGCCTACTGTATTTTCACCCATCCCTTGTAGATTGGGAGCCTTCGCGGGCAGGGTCCTCTCTCCTCCTGTACCAGTCATGACTTGTATTGTTCAACATTATTGTACTTGTTTTTATGTATACACCTCCCTACATGTAAAGCGCCATGGAATAAATGGCGCTATAACAATAAATAATAATAATAATAATAATAATAATAATAATAATAATAATAATAATAATAATAATAATAATAAATGTAAGAAACTTTGGAATGTATTTTAACCAGAAAAAAAAAAACATTCCTTTCTCTACTTATGAGCCACCACTTCTCCAACTCCCTTCTTCTTGAACTCATTCTTCACAGTGAAAAAAAATTCTGCCTATTAATGTCTATGAATAGAGCATGCCGAGAAGAAACGAGAAACTCCAATGGTGCAGCTGCTTTCTAATAAGTGTATTAGCTTGCTTCAGAGCGGGAGTCACAACTACACTGCTTAGTACTGTCCTCCATGCTATTAATGCTTCTGAAAATGTGTACATACAGGATTTCCTCGTGTATCTGTGTATTATGTTAGTCTTAATAGCAGTTTTCAACCACACAATAGTATAGCATTTAGAACAATGAGGAAAATCTACAGCTAAAAAAGGATGTAGCAAGCTGCATTACCATCCAAAATGGCACTGTCTGTAATGAAGTAGAAAACACGTGTACTGTAAGATGCTGTACCATTCCACAGCTTTTTAATGCCTTTAACCCAAACTATGTACATAAAGATCAGAAAAAGATTTGTTTTCAGTAGTTAATAAGAAATATATCTTTATTACAACAAAGGTGTGATGAAAATACAAAAAAAATAGACATGGTTAAAAGATATGATTCAAAGAATTATGATGTATCATGATTGCATATAGTTATGACATGGATAATATAGATGTTAGGCTAGTTTCACACTAGCGTTTGGAGGCGCAGCGGACGCTCACCATGAAGCTCCTCCCCCTGCTGTGCCTCCTCCAGTCAGCTCCGCCTATGGACGCATGACGCTGCATGCGGCCTGCGTACCCAATCTTTAGCATTGGGTACGCAGGCCGTGCACAGGTATGCTTTTGCGCACGGCCTGCGTACCCATTGCTAAAGATAGGGTATGCAGGTCACATGCAGCGTCATGTGCCTGTAGGCGGACCTGACCGGAGGAGGCGCGGCAGAGGGCAGAGCTTCACAGTGAGCGTCCGCTGTGCCTCCAAATGCTAGTGTGAAACTAGCCTTAATCTAATGGGACACAAATAACGCACAGGCTCAAAGATAGAAATATTTAATCGCCTAAAATAAATAGCTAAAAAAAAGTGCCCATGAATGTGTTTCCCGTCAGCTTCATCAGGGGCTCCGCTGCTGATACGAAACGCATGTTGAAGAGGTGGGAGAGGGAACAGACGTTGTCTAATCTTATTTGGTAAGTAAAATGTTGGTGATGCATAATGTGCCTGTGATATCCAATATCATAATAGGTTCCCATATCCATCAATAAGAGCCATTCTTTTTCATCTATGGGACTAATGCAGTATCTTTATTACAAACATTGGATTCTTTACTTATAGGATATTTGATTGTAAGCACCATATTCTTTTATCATTGCGGTTACATCATGAATGAATATTTTATAGTTTTTGGTTATGTTTCTTTTTCGTTATTTATTGTAGGCTATTTAAAGAGGTTGTCCACTACTTTATTATAGATTACTTGTCCTTAGATTTGAAAAGGAAGCAGGTGTAGTACCCTGCAACGGCCACTAACAGAAGGTGGGGCAGCTCTGCAATTAAGCAACTCCGGCCGGTGGCCGCTGCCAACGCCGAGATCAGCTAATCAGAAGAGGTGCCAAGTGTCAGACCCTAGTCAGACATTTATGACCAATCCTAAGGTCATCGGTACTAAAGTAGTGGAAGACAACTTTAAAATTACTATTGTTGAGCCTTTATGTTTTTGTGTCCTGTTATATTAACATCTATAGTATTAATGTAATTACTGCTTTCAATCATGACACATCCTGATCCTCTGAACTTTTTCTTTATTATAAGCTTGTTGTAATAAAGATCTATATAAATATATGGATGGATATACATTTTGGGTTAAATAGGGATTGTCATTGGCAGTTATTTGATATTGGGCACTTTTTTTTCCCATATAGGCTCTATCTAAAACATGGTCTGTTTGGGGCAGGTTTACATGGCACACACTATGTCAAACAGTCCTACGCCACCATTCTTGGGCAGACATTATTGACCAAATTTTGTGCAAAGCGTCTCATTCATTTTTTCCTAATATCCAAAAGCCATATTTCTATTCATATTTTTTATATTTCACACTGACATGAATAAGCATGATAGAGTGCAACCTTTTTTTGTATATGTATATGGTGGTGGCTGCTCCTGGTATGCACCTATTCAGACTAGTTTGGAAGTGCCAGTCAGTTTTTTGTGCTTGCTGACACTATGCAAAATAGTCCTACATCCCCATTCTTCGAACACTGTTATTGGTAAGTACTGAGTAGCTGTATTTGGTGGCTGCGCCACATAACTTTATTGGTATCTTCGAAAATGACAAGGCGTTGGATCTTCACCCAAATGTTCTAGGGCTATGCCCCTGAATATCAGGGCTGTGGAGTCGGTAAGCCAAACCTGTGACTCCGACTCCTCAATTTCCCTTACACCGACTCCGACTCCAACTCCGACTCCGACTCCCACACATATTGCTTATATTTAAGTGAAAAATTTATTGTAGTACAATGTGAACCTCAGACATTTAATCATTTTTATGATCCAATAATCAAGATATTTAGATAGAACAGAATATATATTGGTGTACTACCCGGTTTTCATTCTTTTTGGTACAGATACGATATGGATAGACAGATATGGATAAATGGATATATAGATAGAGCAGATTTCTAATCTGCTTTTGCTATTGAAAACATTATCTATGAGCTCAAAAACCTTTCAGGTGATGCAGTTTTTTAAAAAGATGATCAGCTTTTGCAGCTGAAAAACGTATCCTCAAAAAACACAGGAAAAACGCTGTGTGTGAATGTAGCCTTAGATCAGGAATAGAACAGCCATTTATAGGACATTTCATAACTTTCCCAAACTCCTATGAAAAAATATTCAGCACATCCTGCATTGAATTACTGTACCCAATTTATTATATATTTTAGGAGTCGGAGTCGGTCCATTTTATACCGACTCCAACTCCGACTCCACCAAAATGAGCACCGACTCCGACTCCACGACTCCGACTCCACAGCCCTGCTGAATATTCCGTGCCACCATGGCCATCAGCACCTAGATCTCCATTTAGGTAAACTGTGGAATAACGTTTGATAGTGCAGGCAGCAAGGGCCTAAGGGCATTTCAATATTTATAACACAGCATCAGGCAATATACATGAAGGCAAGAAATTACAAAACGGCCAGTGTGGAAATATTGACTAGAAAGCTGTCATGCCAGGCTCCAGAGACGCAGCTACAATCTTTTCAGCGAACCTTATTCAAATGCTTCCGAGATTGACAATACAATTGCAGCTATTATTTCTGTATGCTGAAAATCCCACTTGCAGCTACTCCAAAAGCCTTTTAAAACAGCTGGGCACCAGTAGTGTAAATTAAAGTGCGGCCACATATCAAAGACAGGGAGAAACCCAGGGAAAATCATTGGTAAAATGCAATGCAATATTTATGGAGCCGCAGGAAGTGAAGGTAGGACGCCGTTCTGCCTCCGTGATTTACCGAGCCCGGCCAGATATTAGTGGAAAGACAAATCCTCCTTATAAAAGTGCATGTAAAATGACCATACTTCTAATCATGAGACATTTATATTAACACGGAACCAGAGATGCGGGTATGTATTTCAAGAGTCAAAATCAGTGATTAATTTCATCCCCAAAACATTTTTCTGCATAGAAAGCTCATTGCCTGACCAGCAATACATGGCATATACACTATTTGCTACACTAACAGTGGCTGTATTTCTGATGCCAACCTCCACATCTCCTAGGTAGCTAGAGGGCAGATTCATCACAGCTTTCACGCCAGAATTGTGGCATAAAAGCTCTGAAAAGTCACAAAGCTTGGAGATGAGCCCAAAATGTGAGACTTTTGATTTCTTTGCGCTAGGTTAGGACAGGGGCGCAGCAGCAGGGTCCCAACGCCACAGTCATGACAAGCTGTGGCGTTCCCGACGTCAGAAGTCTCACTCAGCTACCTAACTGGAGTAAGATTTCTGGCTTAGCACACGGAGGCGCACGCCACTTGTCAGATGCTCCAGACTCATGAAGGGGCATGCCCCATGGACAATGCCGGTCTTGACAAATTGGACCCATAGAATTAAATTTAAAGCTCAGGCTTCCTGTAGATACCAAATAATAGTTATTGTGTCCTGCAAAACAAATATAAAAAAAAAAAGGGAAACAAAGGCCAGCACGCCAATGTTTCATAATTTAGCCTTTAGTTAGCCCCACTGAAGTTAGCAGCTAAATGTGCAAAACATCCGAATACGGTTTTTCAGGTGTTTGAGCAGAAGCACCAGATGGAATGATGATTGGGAAAGAGAATAAAAGAGATTAAATATAAGAGATTTTAGAAAAATCTACACCAAAAATGATATATGGTAAACGAGCTCATAAGGGACGTTAGGTATAAGCAAAGACATTGAGCAGCGACAAAATGTACAAAACAATGGAAACAAAAAGAGAAAAAGTAACATCTACTAAAAAGACAAAGAAAACTCAAACTGAATGAGATTTCAGTATGAACACCGCTATATTAGGGCTAATGGTTCCCAAAGACAAGAAATCATGCAGTAGGGAACAAATCGATGTGGGACACATGTATAGGCGAGTCCCTTGGTAGATACATGGCCTATAGTTATACATTTGCCATAAAGGTGTATCTTCTACAATTATATACCAAACATGGAGATTTTAACTTTTATGTTATTTCTATTTGGATTTTAGAAGAATCATATAGACAAATTTTTCTCTGTTTTCTTTTATTCTAATTATGTATTCTTTTGTACCAGTATCTACTTTTCTGATTCATATTTCTACTGTTTAACCAAAGGGTGTCCAGAGTCAGTTAATTAACAGCACTTCAAACTAATATTGTAAACCCCAATTCCAATATGAAATTCATCTTATGGAATAAGGAAGAGATCCATCAAATTTAAAATGCTATAAATCTTTACTAGAAGATGTCATAAAAAGTATATATATATATACACACATACATACATATATATATATATATATATATATATATATATATATATATATATATATATATATATATATATATATATCTATATCTCAATCACAGTGCCTAGTTAGGTGGACGATACTAAATCCAGGAGCAAAAAACATACAAGCATAAACTGTTAAACCTGCAACCAGTGAAATATATATTCCAAAGGGGGAGAGCACAATATAATCAAGAATTGGATTAGATGACGGCAGGGATAGGGAGTCTGTATAGGGCGGAGTCCCCCTCACCCCGACGCGCGTTTCACCTCACGCTTCTTCCGGGAGCACACTAATATTATGATTACATTTAGATAGACTATATATTACCTAATGATATAACTATGGGAAACCATAATTTTTTAGTTCATACTACTCAAACACTCTATTGTACACTACCCCGTTTGTACTATTTATTGTACTCTACCCCCTTTGCTGCTGGTAGCAGCTTCAACAGTTGATGCTTGTACAGTATGTTATATTGTCATTTGCTCCTGGATTTAGTAGGGTCCTCCTAACAAGGCATTCTGTGATTTTTAAATACATACTTTTTATGACATTTTCTAATAAAGATGTATTGCATTATCATGACGTTCCTTATTCATTCAATATGATTAATGTCATATTGGAATTGGGGTTTACAATATTTGTATTGTTTCAGAATACCTGTGTGAACAAGGTTTGGAAGAAAAGAAACATTTCAAGCATTCTGTTTCTCAGGTTATTTCATTCATTCAGATTGGTGAATGTCACTCTCTCTGATAAATTAAACTGAAGTGCAATCACAAGCCCCATGGTTTACTATTAGTACATTTTGGGAAAAAACTCCCTACCACTTGGACCTGAGACCCATACACCAAAAAATGAATATAAATTTTTGATAACTCACAGCAATATTATAGCACTTCAGAAAGCAACCATAAAAGAGTTAAGTCTTATACGACAGAACTTAAAGAGGACATGACATGATCTTTCTGGAAATACTTGAGCTCCCATAAGGGGGCAGAAAGACAGCCATATTTGTCGTGCGAGGATCATATTGCAATCCTTGGATTGGCCCGACACCTCTCCTAACCAGAGTGTGATAGCTGCATAGAAATACATCACGCGGTCACACTCGGGTCAGGAGAGGTGTCGGGACAGACGCTACCTTGCTGTGCAATTCTTCTGAATTACTACTAGAAATACAGTATATTAATAAATTAACAGCAAAATGTCACTGTATTGAAGAGATAATTGGTAGGAGGATAGTAGTAGTAGTCTACTCTGAAATCCCGATGACGAGATAAGAATTGGACCACGCGGTTTATTCTCAAAATGTTTCAAAGTTGGACCAACTTCTTCATCAGGAGAACTATCATACTACCAATTGCTCTAACTCGGGATCTCCCAACCTGAGGGTACTGCAGCATCTGTCATACCTTCATTTCTCAGTTGTGGGTTATAACTAGTGATGAGCGAACATCGTCGGCTCCCTCCTTATTCAGCAAGCTATGGCGCTAACCGAAGAAGCTGCATCCCTGGATACCGGGAGCACACCCGATAATCATGCCACAGCGGCCTGTGTCATGGCTGTGTGATCACATTACATAGAGAATGCAAGTATTTACTAAGTGAGACGTTGTAGGACTGACACAATCTTTTTAAGTGATATGGCTAAACTTCACAAACTTAACACCAAACCCTCATAAAATCAAAAGGAGAAAAACAAAGCTATATGAGGCTTGTTGGAAATTGTATCAATTTAATAATAAAGATAAAAACAGAACTGAAGCTGTGGTAGCTCCAGAGGAAATTAAGAACATTAGCCAAACCATACGGATGGGTGCTTTGTCATCCAGCACAAATGTGCACAAAGCTGTTCTCTAAAATACACTGGGGATAACTAATTGCTTTTTGTTTTTTACAGATGCAATGCTGGGAAAATATTCCCATAAAAAGGGGTTTACTGATCTGCAAAGCAGGTCAAACAGACTGAAAAGTTACAATAAAGCTCCAAAGAAGGGGACCAAGCTATACACTTGATATAATACTACGTATACTGGGCAACTAAATACAATCCCATGTTTGCTTGATAAATATTGCAAAAAGATAAGAATAAATGATGCATTCCAAACCGCAAATAATGATTAGGTTACATAAGAAGTCTTTTAATCCTAAACCCTCCACATATAAAATGTCTCAGCATGATACAAATTCGGTATTATCATCTGAACAAACTCCGATCCTCTTAAGATCCCCTTCTTTACTCCCCTCTCATCTCCTCTTGCCACAATTGCATACAAGATTTGTCCCGCACATTTCCCCTACTCTGGAACTCTCTACACCAACATATCTGACTTTCACCTACCATGGAAACCTTCAAAAGGAACCTGAAGACCTACCTCTTCCAACAAGCCTACCACCTGCAGTAAACCTCACTCCACTATACCACTGCACTACCAGCTCTACCCTCACCTATTGTATCCTCACACCTAGGATTAGGCTATGTGTGAGTATTTGCTTGCAGAAATGTCTGCATCTCTTGGCAGGAAAATGCTGCGGCAAAAAACATGCATTTTTGTATGAGGTTTTGTACAGCAATGAAGGCTTTTTTGATCTAAATAAAGATATTAGAAAAGAGATTGTGATGTAATTTCTTGGTTCAACATCACCTTTTTTCATGCTGATGCAAGTGGCATCAGGGTAATGGGATTAAGGCTTGGTGTCAGCAGCAGTCATTGACACCAAGCTCTATGTTTAGCAATGAAAAAGGTGTCAGTCAGTCAGATTACTAAGCTGACAAGCAAACACACAAAGACACACAAATCTACACACACATTGTCACCAGCCTATGTAGGAGCATTAACAGAACGAACGTACATAGGCTGTAACTAAACAATTAATTTTAAAGAAAACAAAAATAGCGTGGGCTCCAGCGCAATTTTAATAACCAGCAGAGGGAAAGCTGACAGTTGAGGGGTGATGTTAATTTTCTGGGAAGGAGTCAATATCCATAAAGGTTCCCAGGCTATTAAGATCAGCTCACAGCTGTTAGCTTAGCCTTTACGGACTAGTTTACAAGGGGACCCCAGAACAAAATTGACATAGGGTCCCCCTAAAAAATCTAACCAGAAAAGGCTAGGCAGACAGCTGTGGGCTGATATTAATAGCCTAGGAAGGGGCTATGGATATTGGCCCCATACCAGACTAAAAACGTCAGCTATCAGCCACCCCAGAAAAGGCGCATCTATAAGATGTGCCAAATCTGGCATTTAGCCTTGCTCTTCCCACTTGCCCTGTAGTGGTGGCAAATGGGCTTCATATCTGTGGGGTTGATGTCACCTTTGTATTGTTAGGTGACATCAAGCACACAGGTTAGTAATGGAGAGGCGTCTATAAGAGACCTATCCATTAGTAACCCCATAGTGATATTGTATAAAAAACACACACACACAGAAAAGTTTTTTATTTGAAATAATGACAGACTTCTTTAATGAATCTTAATTAAACCATACTCACTGAACGCTTAATCCATCAAAGCCAACGTCTCCTGCAACAAAAATAAAATAAACCACAATATTCCTCACATGTCCGCGGAGAAGATAATCCATAATGTCCCACGACGATCCCGATGACTTTGTGAGCAGTCACTGATGTGACTGCTCTCAAGACAGCTGGCGATACACTGACAGGAGGTAATCGCTCCCGCAGTGTATAATACTGAGCTGCAGTGAGAAAGTTTGCACGCAGTGGTGCCGTGAGAGCATTGGAGCTGATCAGCTGATGAACTCAGGTGAACTCTCTCGTGGCAGCTCGGTGACATACTGACAGGAAGTAATCGCTCCCACAGTGAATCGTCGGTGACCGGGTAGACAGTCAGATCTCTTGATGTGACTGTTCTACATGTGAGATCACCGTGGAACACTCGGGATTACATAGACTACAGCGGACAGGTTTCTGTCCTGATGAAGAGGTCCTGCATGACCTCGAAATGTGTTGACCCTGTAATCCTGCTTTATTAATACATTTATATCTGTTGGAAACCATTGTGGATTCATCAGCAGCGCAGGAGTGACATCTCCCTCCCAATCGTTTTGTACTTTTGAATGACACTATTGTCTTTCACCATATAGGTGTACAGGAAAAATCAGAAAAAAATTCCAACTCATCCCGCAAAAAAACAAAACTTCATATGGCCATATCGATAGTAAAAATAAAAAAAAGTTATAGACCTTGGAAGAAGGGGAGGAAAAAACGAAAACGGAAAATTGCTCAAAGTGAAGGGGGTAAATCTACATAGTGCCATAGTTTGGTTCAACTGTAAATCCCAATTTACAATTAAATCCCAGCACACACACACGTAATGCATCACCACAAGGAGAAAGAAACCACATGTGTATCTCTGCCCCGATTGGCTGCTTCTTCAAAAACAACTATTTAAAGTGGTTGCCCACTAGAGTACCACCCCAGTTTATTCAATTCTGGAACCCATATAAAAAAACGGTGTATACTCACCTCCTACAGGCAGCACTTTTCTAGTAACGTCAGCGCAGTTGTTCCCGGTGAGTGACATGACTTGTGCCATGTGATACCTGCTGGCAACGGGTGACCTCTCTTTGGCTATAGATCATCACTCAATATTCCATTAGGGTGAATAAGCGATATTGGAAAACCACTTTAAGACAATAGTCCAGTGTAAAAAATATCAATAAATGATGGGTAATTTTTCAATATGAGAAGATTTTTGGGTGTCTCACTCTTTAAAAAGTTATGTGGAAATACAGAAACGTTTTGAAGCCTCCAATAGTTCAGAAATTAAAGTAAACGAGCTAGTAGTAGTGGGCAGTGCTGCCCAGACCTGGTGACCATATAAAATGCACAGATCAAACTGGAAGAACAAGGTCTCAGTGAAGCCAGGTTTTTACTACTAATAAGGTCTATGCTCTGAAGATGCATGTTCAAGGTGAAAGCGAGTACGGTAGTTAAGACGTCTCTGAATGTCAACGTGCAGATGAAGGGACACTGAAGCCAAATTACAGTTTATCGTCCAAATGAGAAATACTTTTAAAGCAATGCCCTATAAACATAAAATAGTCAGTTGGAGTCGATTAATATAGGGCTAACTACACCTCCCATTTACGTCAGGTCACTTCACTAGATATTGGAGCAGCTTGGAGAATAAGGCCTCTTTCACACATCAGGTTTTTGCCGTCAGGCGCCATCCGGCGCTTTTGACAGAAACCGGATCCGGCGAAATGCAATGCCGGATCCGGTTTCCCCCCCATTGACTTGCATTTGCGCCGGATGGCAATGTGTCGCAATGTGTCGCGATCCGGCGTCTGGAAAAAACGTCTACTGTAACGTTTTTTGTCTCCGGCGAAAAAGCCGGACACGCCGGATCCGGCGCGTCCGGCTTTTTCACACAATGAAAGCCTATGAGCGCCGCAATGCGCCGGATCCGGTTTTTTTGGTCAGAGCATGCTCAGTAGCTCTGCCCACAGGAGATATATAAAAGCAAGACAATGGGACCCTCAGCCACACCCAACATGCCACCCAAGACAGCAACCAGGCGCAGGAGAAGGCAGCAGACATCTGCAGCAGCAGCACCATCAGCAACACCCCAAATGGAGCAGCATGCTGAACGGGAGGGGAGTCCAGAAGCAGATGAGAGACGGTAATTATCAAATCCCCCATTCCTCCAAACTAGGGCCATGGAATATCAAGATATTCATTGGCCCTTTGTTTCTCTTTATTCAACAGCCGCCAAAGAGATGCAGCAGCAGCACCATCAGCAACACCCCAAATGGAGCAGCATGCTGAACGGGAGGGGAGTCCAGAAGCAGATGAGAGACGGTAATTATCAAATCCCCCATTCCTCCAAACTAGGGCCATGGAATATCAAGATATTCATTGGCCCTTTGTTTCTCTTTATTCAACAGCCGCCAAAGAGATGCAGCAGCAGCAGCAGAAATGGCATCACTGGCAGCAGCAATACCCACAGCCATGGAGTCTGGCCATCAACAGGACAGCACATCTTCTTCTGGGAGCCCTCCCTCGCATCGTCAGCGTTTGACGGTAAGTTTTTATTTCCAAAATCCATCATCTCTGTAATATATGTCTATTCATTGCCTTTTATTTCAAAACAGGAATCACAAGATGAAGAGGAGCTCCCAGAAGAAGAAGGAAGGGGTGGACAGACGCTTGGAGTGGGCTCACAATTCGTAAGTTTTTTGCATCAAACGCAGAAACACAACATCACACTACACACAACACATAGAAAACAATGTTCTGCAGACCACACACAGCAAACAAATGCCTACATCCAAACTCATAACATTTTTTGTTTTCTTCTCTAGTCTTCCCAATCTGGTGCTCGGCCAAGAGGTCCTCGCAGTGCCTCCCAGGGTCGTCGGCGACAGCAACGCGGCGGTCACCAGCGTGTAAGTATAAATATTTTTGCTTTGTTTTTTGGCACTTTTTATTTCATTTCTTTTGTGGAGGCTAATTATGTTATTTTTGTCTTTTTCTTTAACAGCCTTCACAGCGTGCTCCCGACTCTGACGGTGAGGATGGAGGGATTGATGTGGACCGCCTCATCGATCTCGTCAGAGAAAGGGAGCCGCTCTGGAATATGGCTGACCGCCGCCACGCTGACCTGATCATTACCCGACGACTCTGGGAGAAAATCTGTTCTCTCCTTGTGGGCCGCTGGGAGGACCTCGAAGCTCGGGACCAGATTAAAGAGCGTAAGTATATACAGTAACGGTTGCTTGATGTAAACCAGTGTTTCCCGAACTCCAGTCCTCGTGGTCCCCACGGATCATGTGTTCAGGATTTCTATTTACTATGGAAATCCTGAAAACATGACCCCTGGGGACCATGAGGACTGGAGTTTGTGAAACACTGATGTTGTATACTAACCACTCCTTTCTCGTTTCAGGGAACAGAATTGTGAATCGGTGGCGGTCTGTGAGGGATCGTTTCAAGAAGGAGTTCAATAAAGAGATGCGGGCCCCGAGTGGATCTGGAGGACGCAGGAGCAAGTACAAGTACGCACAAGCCCTGTCGTTCCTCCGGGAAACAATGCTCACCAGAAGGTAAATATTACACACCACATGTGAAAAAGATGTAACTTTTTTTTTTCAGCCAGGGCCATACCATGTCAGTATTTTAATTGTTTTTTTTTCTCTTTATTCCACAGCACGGTGAGCAGCACTCGGGAGCCTGCACGATTGGACCCTTCTGAGGCGATCCCTGAGGAGACCGGCACCGAGGGACACTTCGACCGCCCCGGTACATCTGCACCTTCCCTGCCTTCCCACACATTCGACCCATCTGTCCCATCCACCAGCACAGGAGCATCGTGGCCGCCTACATTACATGAAGCTGCTGGTGAGGAGATCGCTTTCCCTTTACCCCACCCTTCTGCCCCTGCCGCCTCTAGTACACCTGCGGGTACTGGGCGGCAGCGGCAGAGGGGTCAGGAAAAGAGTTATGCGCAAGAGTTATTGCATCTGAATGCATCTTTCCAGAACTGTCTCAAAGTCTTGTCAGAGCAAATCTCCACAGGCTTTCAGCAGATCAACTCCAGCATTCTGGAGGTGAAGACACTTCTGCAAACCATGCATTCAGAAGCAAGATCTTCGCCAAACCACACCTTTTTCAGGTCTGTTGTGGAGCGCATGGAAACGCTCTCTCCTGCCCAGCAGATGCATGTAATGCATTCGTGCCACGGTGCTCTACAGCAGGTTACCTCCCAACCTCCACCTCCCACCACTGTAGTTCCTCCACCTGCACCCCCTCCAGCCACTTTCCATCCTCCCCCTCCAGCCACTTTTCATCCTCCCCCTCCTACTACATACCAGCAACCTGCCCAGTACCAGCAACCTCCCCAGTACCAGCAACCTCCCCAGTACCAGTCATCTCCCCCATACCAAACTCCTTCCCCGTACCAAACTCCTTCCCCGTACCAAACTCCTTCCCCATACAACTTTCCATCAACATCATCTGCTCCTACAGTCCCTGCCCAACCCTCCACTCCACCACCCACCACCTCTTCTGCTTCCCACATGTCCACCCATTCTGTAGTTTTTTCCACACCTTCACCTCTAACTGTTCCTTCCCCACCACGATCCCAGTCCTCTCTCCACACACCCAGTGTCGAAGTGTCCCGCAGCCCCTCCAGCAGTATTTCCACCCCACAATACACAGATTTGTAATGTGTGTTTTTTAATAAAAATGCCCATTGGGTTTAAAACCTTTATTTAAAAAGTTTTTTGCACTTTAAAAACATTTTACAAAAAAAAAAAAAATTTAAAATAAAAGTTAAATTATCGTTTCACAATGGTTGTCTGTCTTTTCTTTCTGCGGCGAACTATGTTTAAAAAAAAAGGTTAAATACAGGGTATTTCAAAGGTAAAAAGGTATTCAAAACCAGGTATAACTGTGGGTAAATTTTAGCTTTTTGCCACAGTTGTGTTCCTGGTTGTGTTTGAAGCAAAGTATTTCACCTAAAAAGTTGTGTTTATTGTTGGTGATTTCCTAACAATGTACACAACTTTTGTTAAAAGGTGAAATACTTTGCATAAAACACAACCAGGTACACACCTGTGGCCTAAAGCTAAAAATAGTAGACCATGACAAGATAGCCAACTTTGGTTGGCAAAGGTATATACTGTTGGTCCAGAAGGTACACAAGTTTGGTTAGGGCACAAATCTTTCACACTCTGTCATCCTGCCAGTGTACTCTGCCTTGAGGGGCCACAAGGGTCAATTTTAAAAACCGGATCCGGCGTAATCCGTCGAAAAAACGGATAGAAAAACGGATGAACCGGATGAGACGGATCCGGTTTTGTCTGTCAAGAACAAGACGGATCCGGCAGAAAACCGGATCCGGCACATCAGGTTTTACAAAACATTTGCCGGATCCGGCATTCCGGCACGACGCCGGATCGCGCCTGACGCCGAAAACCTGATGTGTGAAAGTAGCCTAAAGATTTCTGTTATTGAGGTCAGTCAATTTCAGCAGTGTTCATTATGAAGGCCAAAAGTATAAAACACTGGGACGCATCCAATATGGCCAATTTCATTTCATACATGCTGCCCACATCTGTCTTTAACTTGTACCAAATAAAAAGGCTTGAGGTGTGTAATTACACTTAGAATAGGTAGAATAGTTACCAATAGATGTATGATTTCATATTGATTAAATCCTTGATTTAACACTTAAAGAAATCTGTAGCTGAAATGGTCTGCTAATTATTTGGAAGTGCAGTTGGGCGGATAGTGCACTTACAGCTGTCCTTCCTCTCCCCCTATATGAATCCTGCCTCCTGTCTGTGACCTAAAGGAGTGCCCCATCAGTCAGAGACAGGTGGGGAATAGTGAGATGAAGTGGCGCTTTAAGTGCAACTCATTAACATATTTCAATTCTGGATTTCTCTTAAACAGCTAAATGTATTTCTACAAGAATGGTAAGGATTTATTCAGCAATAAAGCACCTTTACAAACATGCCATTAAAGGGAATCTGTCACCTCAATTTCCTGCTATAAGCTGCGGCCACCGCCATCAGGGGCTTATCTACAGCATTCTGTAATGCTGTAGATACCGTAAGCCCCCGATGTAACCTGAAAGATAAGAAAAACGAGTTAAGGGCCTTTCTCACATAGTGAGATGGCTAGCGAGATCGCTAAAGCGTCACAGATTTTGTGACGCAACAGCGATCTCGCTTTGTGTGACACGTACCTGCAACCAGCCCCACCGCTGGATATCGCTGATCGTGCTTGAATGTCCTGGGCCATTTTTTCATCGTTGGCGTCCCGCTGGCCGGCACGCATCGCTGTGTTTGGCGCCGACTAGTGACGTCGTTGGCGACGCAGAACTCATGGACGCAGGCGCAAGTCGTCAGAATCGCTGCGGTGTGACAGGTAACAGCGACCCCCGATGGATCGCTGCTGCGTCGCTGGAGAGATCTGCCTGTTTGACAGCTCACTAGCGAAAATTTAGCGACGCACCAGCGATCCTGACCGCGTCATATCGTCGTCAGGATCGCTGGGGCATCGCTAAATGTAACGGGACCCTTAGATTATCTTTCAGGTTACATTGGGGGCTTATCTACAGCATTACAGAATGCTGTAGATAAAGCCCCTGATGGCTGTGGCCGCATTTTATAGGGCAAAAATGAGGTGACAGATTCCCTTAAAGTTTGGGGACAAGTTCTCTATAGTGTTTTTTTTTCCCATGCTCCACATAAATTTCTATATTCACCCTAGATTGCTCAGATTGCTCAGTACTGACAGTGTGAAATATGCACACTGTCAGTATTTCCCTTTATTTCCAGCTCATGTGGACAGTCATCTGATCGCGACTTACATACTTGTGGTCAAGTACCAACTAAATTCTTACTTGAGTCTCTCAATTTCGACAGGTCAACTGAGTCCCAACCTCAAATATTTCATGCCCCCGCTTAGGCTGGAAACAGAGGGAAATCATGACAGTGTGAATATTGCCAGGCTGTCTGAAGTCACACAAAGTGACTGCAGAAATTTGTGTTGGGAGGTGAAAATCCCCTTCATCTACGATAGAAGTTACAATTAATTATACTATCAAAACTAAAGATTAATCTGCTCAGCCCTTCCTGCACTGTCATCATGGAGGCTGGTTCTATTTTTCTATATAACACAAAATCCCCATACATCAATATGTAGATCTTCGCTGTGATCCTCAGGATCCAATTCAGCTCCAATTGTTTGGAGCAAAGGAAAAATACTGATATGTTGTCCATGTTTCTACTTAAAAAGTAATTAAACATTATTGCTATAATTTATAACGCAAAGCAAACCAAACTCATCCTTAAAGGAAAACCTTTCTATTTCATACTGATCAAGATAAATGTGGACTTCCTTACAAGGGTATATTTGGGAAACCACTTGTTACAGTGAGGAAAGCCAAACGCAGGTCTCTGCCTCAGCTGGAGATCAGAGAACATCTTGACAGGAGAGGAACAAAAAAAAAAAAAAAGAGGAAAGGATGACGTCAAGCACGCATTTTAAGGATAACAGTTTTCTATGTTCAAAGCGCTGCATTCTAGAACCCATCTGCCACATTTCACACAAACCCACATCTTCCCCCCGTTGCCTTAGAAGCAAGAATTCTCAGAAGTTATATTTAACTGTTACAATCCATAGGAGAATAGCAGCCTTTACCTCCACTTCTTTATGTAACTCAATCCAACAGTACATCTTCTAATGGTTCCCCTAATGTTTTGGGAGACCGGACCAAAAGACGCTGCTGACAGGTGCAGTTCCTCTTTCGTTTTGTCCATGCCTTCCCACCATGAATGCTTCCAGTCATCTTTCAATGTTAAGTGGAAGAAGTCTATACATTTCTTGGTAACACTGCACACTAGGGCTACGTTCAGATTTAAGTTTTGACATTGCGTTTTTAAGAATACACACATGGAACAAATATCAAAGATATATCCGATGCAAACGGAAGCAGATGTGCCCCAATGATGGGACCCGGGGACGGACTGGCCATCTGGCAATTGTCAAATGCCAGAAGGGCCGGTCTGGTTATGGGCCGCCTTGTCTGCTACGTTAACAGAACTGGTATTCTCGAGACACCCATACTGTGACCGAGTACAAAGTCGCCAACTCCATCATTTAGCCCAGCAGGCCACAGCAATCATTAGAAATATTCATCATGTAGTAAATCTTGCTTTCCTCCATCCAGGGTATTATTAGTAATATATCCCATCTGGTGTTGGGGATGGGGACAACATGGGCCTGTGTGATTTCAAATGCCAGGGCTGGGAATTTCAGTCCCAGTCCATACCTGATGGGGCCCTTCTGGGTTCGGTCAGTTTCCAGAACACAAGGAAACGTTCTGCAGACCGTTTTTCTTCTGTTCTAAAAACTTACAAACAGAAATGGATTAGAATGGGGTCAGTCTGGGTTCCGTTATGTGTATCAGTTATGCCATAGATCCGTTGTTACATCGATTTTGTTTTTTTCAGAACAGAACAAATGGAATGGGAAAACTCTGGGGTTGGGTCGGTTTCCTTTGGGTTCTCCGGTTTCCTCAGACACTCAAAAGACATATTGAGATGTAATGTAGATTGTGAGCCCCAATGGGACCCGGACAGCAATCAATGTACGGAAAGCGCTGTGGAATATGACGGCGCTATATAAGCAAAGCATAATAAACACAGTGTAACTGTAGTATAAGCAAGATCATTGTAAGGGAAGCTTACGGCTACTTGATGGTTAGTAGCAATAGTAAAATACCTGCACAATGGAGGAATAGAAAACTAAAGGATTTTAAAAAAAAGACAAAAATAAACTTTTTATTACGGTACTCCATTATCTAAGACACTTAAAAAGAATAACATAGAATACTATTCATATGAACATATGCAATCACTGAGTATCTAAGGCTCAAAAAACAAAACACCCTTAGAAATAGACCCAAATCCAACAGAAGGAAAAATATGGCCATACTCTATGTCCTCTGCATGAAGACAATGAACTCTAGTAGTCCACGATTTATCAGAAAAGCCTTTCTTATTCATTACCTCGCTAGAAAACAGTTCATTTATATATTATATTTGGGGACACAGCAGATGAGCAAGAACATCTTTCTCCAAGGTCTCAAAAATCTGTATGTAACACATACGGTATATCACTTATTTTAATGGGCGCCGGTTTCCCTATGGTCATGGCGATGCGTTTCCACAATTTTGCATCAGCTACTCTGGCAGTATGGAAGACATTGGAGGAGGGTCATCAATAGATCATTTATTGAATTCCACCCCATGCATCACAATCTTCCTGTATTGTATGCTCTGCACAATCCATACATAGACACAAAGCCGTAACCATTGTCTCAGATGGTGATTAGTCTTAAGAAATTATTTTAGGCAATGGCGAGGGCATTCATCACATTACTGCACATATGGCAATTTAATTGCCTAAAATTCCCAATGACAACTTCGATAAGAATCTCTGGTATCAGACTTTTGAGCACTGCAAATCACAAAAATGGGACTGAACAGACAAGAACATGGTTACTAGAAGAGCTGGCAGGCTTTCAGTAAAATCCAGAAAATTGCACTGCAGGAGACCTATCATAAATCATAAGACGACAACACAATGCGAAGCTGCCAACTTGCTATGTGCCTTCATCCTAAGAATAAAGCATCTTCATTAACCTTGGAGGACATATCAACGTAACTGTCTCTGCAGATATGCGGATTACACAATGGCAGCGGAGTATCATGTAATATGTCTATACACGCAGACACGAAGAAAAGGAAAAAAAACGGGCAGACTTGGGAAAGGAAACAAGACATAACAGTGACAGGAAAATTGCCCACAGCAAACATGCATTGCATTAATGTGCTCAATCACGTCACCAGCAATCAGTCACTAGTGCAGCCTGCCGCTCCTCTCCGCAGCGTCTCACCATTACAATAAATCACCATCAAGAGATCAATGTACCAAACTAACTGGCTGAAAAATGCGCCTGCGAGTCCTTGCCATCAATTTACTGCCTACTGCAAATCAATGCAAATCAAAAGACTTTTCTTATGCGGCAAGCAAGTACAAGTCGTTAGTTTCTGCCTCCACCTTAGCTAGATAAATGTCTCACACATCTGCAGGGTGGGAGGAAAAGAAAAAAATATATCTATATACTACCTTTAGATTGGGGCTCCTACATCTGTCACCAGGTTTTTGCTAGAGCATGATGTAGGGGCAGAGACCCCGATTCCAGTGATGTGTCACTTACTGGGATACTTGCTGCAGTTTTGATAAAATCATGGTTTTATCTGCTGCAGATCTAGCAGTACACTCTGAATGCTGAACTCTGTATAACCCGCCCACTACCACCGATTGGCTTATTTCTATGTATACTCTACATCGGCAGAAAGCTGCCAATCAGTGGTAGGGCAGGGTTATACAGAGCTCTGGAATATGGAGGACTACAAGGCAGCAGGTTTATCATTCCTTTAGTTAACATAGCCTAAAACAGTAGCAAGCAGCCCAGTAAGTGCTCCATCACTGGAATCAGGGTCTCTGTCTCTACATTATGCTGCTCTCAGATTAGGTGGCAAAAACACATTCCTTTTAAGCCATTTTGGATACACTCTTTAACAGCAGCACAAAACCAAGTCTGTGGTATCAATGAATAACGCGTAGGAAAAGTTGAATATTACATCATATTGCATGAATAGGAGGCTGCTAATTTAATCTTGTTGGAATAAAGTTACGGGAATTGTTTTATTGGGAAACATGGCAGGAGCATTCTCTCACTGGAATTATTAAGATAGCAACTTTTTAATAATTTTGTGCTCAGATTTCCATAGCACTGTAATAACAGATGCCCTGGCCGACTGCAAAAGCTATCGTGGAGTGGGGAGTTTACAGAAGTCGCAACCACAGCACAACCACAAAACAGCAGTCCACACAAGTACAGAGAATGAGCCTGTAGGATGCCGAAGAGCAGGATCTGGATAAAATCCTACTTCCTTCATTGCATCATGGATGGAGTCTTCAAGGCTACGCAGCTGCACCTGAGCTTTCGTTCACGGTTTGC
Organism: Dendrobates tinctorius; assembly: GCF_039654945.1. NCBI lineage: Eukaryota > Metazoa > Chordata > Amphibia > Anura > Dendrobatidae > Dendrobates > Dendrobates tinctorius. The sequence continues at coordinate 12,903,585 of NW_027361741.1, read as the reverse complement.
AATGCCATGTGCTGACTCAATCTGAGGCTATGTGCACACGTTGTGGATTATCCCGCGATTTTTCTGCACAAAAAACGCAGCTCTTGGCAGAAAATGCATGTGCGGTTTTGCCGCGGTTTTGTTGAGGTTTTTCAGTGCAGTTTTTCCTGCGGATTTGTAAGCTAAATAAAGATATGTTATTTTACAAACAAAAAAAAAAGATTTGTGATGTCATTTCTGTCCAACCTCCTCATTTACATTGGTCCAACCCAAAGAGAGAGAGATAGAGAGATAGAGAGATAGAGAGAGAGAGAGAGAGAGAGAGAGAGAGAGAGAGAGAGATAGGAGAGGGTTAGGGCTAGGGTTAGGGATAGGGCTAGGGTTACAGGACCTCTTTCCCAGCGGTGGGATATACATCGCGGAGGATTACCGCCGCCTGTCATTTCAGCTGATGCGGCTGTTCTCCACGGGAAATCGTCGTGGGACCCTCGATATTAATTGGACTACGACGGAGAGGTAAATATAGGTTGGTTTAACATTTATTACAGGAGATCGATGGCTTCAGGGATCTAGGTGTGTGCGGTGAGTACGTACTCTATGTTATGTTCTGTATGTTATATGTTCTGTATGTTATATGTTCTGTGTGTTATATGTTCTGTATGTTACATGTATGTTGTATGTTCTGTGTTATATGTTGTATGTTCTGTATCTTATATGTATGTTCTATATGTTATATGTTCTGTATGTTACATGTATGTTGTATGTATGTTCTGTGTGTTATATGTTGTATGTTCTGTATCTTATATGTTGTATGTTCTGTATGTTATTTGTTATATGTTGTATGTTCTGTATCTTATATGTATGTTCTGTGTGTTATATGTTCTGTATGTTATATGTATGATTAGTATGTTATATGTTTGTTTTTTTTACATTCAACACATTAGCCGGATGACGGGACCACTACTGTCCCATCATTGGCTAATGTGTCAATCACTGTCAGGGTAGCAGGCATCGTCTGATGGGACTTGTAGTCCCATCGGACGATGTCTGCATACACTTACATGCATACATACATAGCCCTGCACTCCCCCCCCCCCCCCCCCCACGCCGGACAGAACGGTGCCCCGCAGCCCCCCCACAGACCTCCGACAGACCGATGACCATCGCACAGGCCCCGCCAGATCCTCGGACAGCCCGAGGAGCCCCGCAGACCCCCCCCCCACACACACACAGCCCGCACACACATACACGCCTAGTCACCGCCCACACACCATACACGCCTAGTCACCGCCCACACACCATACACGCCTAGTCACCGCCCACACACCATACACGCCTAGTCACCGCCCACACACCATACACGCCTAGTCACCGCCCACACACCATACACGCCTAGTCACCGCCCACACACCATACACGCCCACACTCACCGCCCACACTCACCGCCCACACTCACCGCCCACACTCACCGCCCACACTCACCGCCCACACTCACCGCCCACACTTCCAATCTGCAGCGTTTCATCCACAGCAAAGCCGCAGATCTCTTTGAGAACTGTGGTTTTCCTGGAGATCAATGCAATTCCATGGGTGCAGAAATGCTGCAGAACCGCCCAAAGAATTGACATGCTGCAGAAATGAACCCGCAGCTAATCCGCGCGGATTTTTCCACAGCATGTGCACAGCGGTTTTCAAATCCCATTGACTTTAATGCTACTGTACAATGCAGCAGAATCTGTTGTGAACCCGCAGGGCCAAAAACGCTGCGGATCCGCGGGAGAATCCGCAACGTGTGCACATAGCTTAAAGTCTGGAGTAATGAATCATTACAATCTTATGGACAAATTTGCATTGGCAAAAGCCAGCAGAACCGTTCATTTCAACAGTAAAAGTCAACGGAGGAGGAATAATATACATTCCCATGACTTTTTGGGCCCACTGCTCAGCTAAATGCAGATGTTAGAATTACCCTCATTCACAAATTTACCCCTGCTTCTATATAATAGTAAACTAGGTAATTTGGTGAATGGTGAGATGTTGTGTTGTCTTAACAAACACTGAACGTATCAGGCCAACTACTGCTTATATTGAGGGTGGGGGGCGCACGTCTGCGCGGTGGCCCACTGTATCATTCACCCTCTCCCCCGGTGGGTCCGTCTGAACGTGCCGATTATGTCCTATTCAGGCTCAATCTTTAGCGTGCCTCACTGCAACAGAGGAGGATTTAGCGAAAAGTCAATTTTCTAAAACCACTGCAAGTACTCAAAGAAGGGTCATCAGACAGTTTACTGCCGCAAATCAAAAGCACTTTTCACATTTTTACATCAAGGGATGAAGAACACATATTGCACCTCTTAAACTCCTCTGGCGAACATTTGACAGAAGCAACCAAATACCAAGATAAAAGCAAAAATGCCTCATGACAGTTTCCCTACTTATAAAATTCCACCTTCTAAAAACCCTAAAAATGCTGACTTCACAGGAACCTGTCATATCTGATAATGTGGTTAACCTACAGATGTAGGGTTAGTCTGCAGGTTAATACTAAAATGGATAATACTATGTATACTGATAATAGTCTGCAGGTTAATACTATGAAGATGCCTGGTTGATGTACTAAAAGTGCAGCACCCAAGAGAAAATTAACTTCAATTCTCCTGGGTACCGCCGGCTTTCAGTTACAGCAGCGTGCCAGTGGCATGCCACGGCGCTTTGACTGACAGCTGGCACTGATGCACTGCTGAGCAAGCTGTCAGTAAAAGTGCCAGGGCCAACTTATATCCATTGCTCACAGTATACTGAACAAAGACTGAAACAGCGCCAGCATGTCACCAACTCAAAGCCGGCGGCTCCCAGCAGAAAGTTCATTTTCTCCCAGGTGCTACACTTTCAGTAAACCGGCAGGACACCTTCAAAACGTTATTAATCAGCAGTTTAATAGAGTTATTGGACATGACCAAATCCATTTAAAGGGTCTTTCTCATGTTCCTTCAGATCGTCCAGGTGGTGGCACGGCTAAGCTCTCCCATACGGGAAGCAGAAGCATCTTTGCCTCGGCGGCGTCTGAGGAGCGCAAGGGTAGCTTAAGAGCAGAACTTGAAAATTCTAAAGCAAAGAGATTACAAGAATGGACTTTTTACCTAGGAGACCTACCACCACTGATAGACCGCAGAGGAGGCCGGCAACCTAGTCAATAAACAGTACGCCGTAGAATTAAAAACCTCTCCAATCTTGACATTGGAGAGGATTTTTCACAAGAGGTAAACTGAAAATCATCTATAGCTATGATAGATTACCATTAATTACATAGGGAGTATTTTGCTGCCAAGTTCCCATCAAGAATGAACAGAACTTTATAGTTAATAAAATGGTTCCATTAGAAAATTCAATGATGTAACGTGAATGTAAAAGGGGTAATAAACGATTGTCAGGAAGGGTAGGCCACTGCTTGGCTCTATTATCTTTACCTAGATTGATACCTTCATACAACAACCCCAAAATCAAACCATTGGTCCACCCATCTGAACTGGCCACATAAAGGCTAATGAAAGTGCTTGTAGCGGAAGACTCTGCAGTCCAAATAGAGATGTATTACACATGGGCTAATTTTGTAAGTGTTGAAAAGATGGAGCGCTCAGACACAGAACAATGGGCTTCGGGAAACTAAAGCCTTGGTCTAGTTCTGCACATCCTGAATGATAGCGCCTCCCTTCCTCAGCTGAAAGGGTCAGAGAGGCGACTGGCGGAACAATGCTGAAGAATGAGCAGGGCCGCGTACATAGCCGTGCACTGCCGCTCTCTCCATGTGACAGCTTTAACATTCTGTGCACGGAGACTAGGCATGTTAGCTGAATACCAAATGTGTTTTCATGTCTAGCACAGATGGACTGCCAATAAATTGTAGAAGGCAGACACTATTCATATTATTCGGAGCCCAGATTCTTAGCATATTTCTATATTTTTATCCCTTGGAGAGGCTCGTTAAAAAGTAGATTCAAAAGCTAAAAAATAAGTTACAGAACCATCCTGGCGCTCTTCACATCACTCAGTTATTGAGGCTTCACATCGACTGTATTCATAAACCTCCAATGTGCGCCAAGCAAGAAATCCCCCTATCCCCCCGCTAGAGGAATCCAAAAACATCCAAAGCAAGCAGCTGGAGGAATGGCATTCGTTTATATGTGACTACTTTACATATGTCTCACGTCTCCAAACACTAATGGTTGAGGCACATTCTCTGACATTTATTTACAAAATTATTGAAATCAGACAGCAGGCGCTCCATTTTTACCTTGTATATTAACCACTAGCTGCCTTATACTGGAATGAGAGTATATAAGATATATAGTCATGTTAAAGCGGCAAATTACAAGGAAACAAGGCAGGGGTGACCGCTGATAGCAGGGGAAAGTCAGATCCCCTAAGACCTCCCTGCAACAGTTCTGGGCGACAGCGGAGTAGACACCCACAACTAAGGATTACTACATCAGATTATTGCCATTTCAAAGCCTGTAACTGATTTCACTGAGATATTCCGTTGAAATTAACATGACCTCTCATGTTATTTACAATCAGCTTTTCTGGATCCTGACATGTTTAAAATATATTCAGTTTCTAACACCATGCGCAGTGCCAATTTGTGGCCTTAGAAATGAGCAAGAGTATCCAGGCAGTCATTGTGGGCAATTTATTTGAGCAGAAATGGTATACCAGCACATTAAAAGGGACTGTCGGTTCCGTATACGAGGCACAGACAGCTTGAGGACAGCACAATGCATGTGGTGCAGCCCGGCTGTGGGAAGCAGAGCACGTGTGGTGCAGCCCGGCTGTGGGAAGCAGAGCACGTGTGGTGCAGCTCGGCTGTGGGAAGCAGAGCACGTGTGGTGCAGCCCGGCTGTGGGAAGCAGAGCACGTGTGGTGCAGCCCGGCTGTGGGAAGCAGAGCACGTGTGGTGCAGCCCGGCTGTGGGAAGCAGAGCACGTGTGGTGCAGCCCGGCTGTGGGAAGCAGAGCACGTGTGGTGCAGCCCGGCTGTGGGAAGCAGAGCACGTGTGGTGCAGCCCCGCTGTGGGAAGCAGAGCACGTGTGGTGCAGCCCCGCTGTGGGAAGCAGAGCACGTGTGGTGCAGCCCCGCTGTGGGAAGCAGAGCACGTGTGGTGCAGCCCCGCTGTGGGAAGCAGAGCACGTGTGGTGCAGCCCCGCTGTGGGAAGCAGAGCACGTGTGGTGCAGCCCCGCTGTGGGAAGCAGAGCACGTGTGGTGCAGCCCCGCTGTGGGAAGCAGAGCACGTGTGGTGCAGCCCCGCTGTGGGAAGCAGAGCACGTGTGGTGCAGCCCCGCTGTGGGAAGCAGAGCACGTGTGGTAGAGCCAGGCTGTGGGAAGCAGAACACGTGTGGTAGAGCCAGGCTGTGGGAAGCAGAGCACGTGTGGTAGAGCCAGGCTGTGGGAAGCAGAGCACGTGTGGTAGAGCCAGGCTGTGGGAAGCAGAGTACGTGTGGTGCAGCCAGGCTGTGGGAAGCAGAGTACGTGTGGTGCAGCCAGGCTGTGTGAAGCAGAGTACGTGTGGTGCAGCCAGGCTGTGGGAAGCAGAGTACGTGTGGTGCAGCCAGGCTGTGGGAAGCAGAGTACGTGTGGTGCAGCCAGGCTGTGGGAAGCAGAGTACATGTGGTAGAGCCAGGCAGTAGGAAGCAGAGTACGTGTGGTGCAGCCCCGCTGTGGGAAGCAGAGCACGTGTGGTGCAGCCCCGCTGTGGGAAGCAGAGCACGTGTGGTGCAGCCCCGCTGTGGGAAGCAGAGCACGTGTGGTGCAGCCCCGCTGTGGGAAGCAGAGCACGTGTGGTGCAGCCCCGCTGTGGGAAGCAGAGCACGTGTGGTGCAGCCCCGCTGTGGGAAGCAGAGCACGTGTGGTAGAGCCAGGCTGTGGGAAGCAGAACACGTGTGGTAGAGCCAGGCTGTGGGAAGCAGAGCACGTGTGGTAGAGCCAGGCTGTGGGAAGCAGAGCACGTGTGGTAGAGCCAGGCTGTGGGAAGCAGAGTACGTGTGGTGCAGCCAGGCTGTGGGAAGCAGAGTACGTGTGGTGCAGCCAGGCTGTGGGAAGCAGAGTACGTGTGGTGCAGCCAGGCTGTGGGAAGCAGAGTACGTGTGGTGCAGCCAGGCTGTGGGAAGCAGAGTACGTGTGGTGCAGCCAGGCTGTGGGAAGCAGAGTACATGTGGTAGAGCCAGGCAGTAGGAAGCAGAGTACGTGTGGTGCAGCCAGGCTGTGGGAAGCAGAGTATGTGTGGTGCAGCCAGGATGAGAGCAGCAAAGCATATGTGGCGCTGGTGTACACCATCACGACCATGCAGTTTATTTATATGGCTGACATCGATCTACTTTACTTAAAGGGATTCTGATAGCACAGAATGACTGTGCAAACCAAGTCCTGCAGCTGGATGCTCCATGGCAGGGCCAATTATTTAAATACACCTTCACATTTGTTTGTTTTCTCCCTCCCTCTTTTTATATCATTGACAGCTCTGGCTTCATAGAGCCAGAGAAGGGTGGAGACAGATGGAAAACAAGCTGGTGGGAAGGTGAAGTTAAATGTTGGCCCCACTGTGAAGCACCGAGCGCTTTGAACAGTCAATCTGTGCTGACAAAGTGCTTTTAAGTAAAGTCGATCGGTGGCAGCCATATAAATACACTGCATGGACTCGATGGTGCACACCACCGCCACATACACTTTGCTGCTCTCATCCTGGCTGCACCACACATATACTCTGCTTCCCTCAGCCAGGCTGCCCCACATGGTTTGTGGTGTCCTCAAGCTGTCTGCGCCTCGTATACGGAGCTGCTCTAACCTTATTTCTGCATAAATGGGAGCTATAACTACATCAGATTTTGATACAAGCCTTACACATCAATCAAATGAGTAAAAACATCACATGTCCGAGTGGTAAAAGTATGTGAATCTTTGCTTTCAGTATCTGGCGTGACCCTCTTGTGCAGCAATAACTGTATCTAATCTTTCTAGTAATTGTTGATTAGTCCTGCACGAATGCAGTAAAACGAGCCAAACTATGATAATACCATAAGGTTTTTATGCCGTAATACAATGTTTTTCCTCCAAACATAATGTTTCTCATTTAAACTAAAAAGCTCTATTAAGGTCTCATCCATCCACAAAGTATTGCTCCAATATCTTTCTGGCCTTTCCAGGTGATCTTTATCAAAGAGGAGACAGGCAGCAATGTTCTTTTTGGAGAGTAGTGGTTTTCTGCTTGCAGTCCTGATGAGGGACTTCGGAGCAATAAAGAGGTTGTCCACTACTGTTTGATTGATAACATATCCTTAGGTCATCAGCTGATCGGCAAGGGTGATGGGTGTTGGACCCCGCCAGACCAGATATTATTGACCTATACTAAGGATAGGTCATCAATCAAAAAGTAGTGGACACCATCTTTAATATTAGCTCATGTATAAAAGTTCTTTAGTTACTTAGAGGTTACCTTGGGTTCTTTTATGACCTCTCAGACTATTATAAGTTTTGCTCTCGGAGTGATATTTATTAGTAGACCACTTCTGGAGAGGCTAAAAATAGCTTTTAATTTTTTTCTTTTGTAGACAGCGAGTCTGACTGTGAATCAGTGGAGTCAAAAATCTTTTGAGATGGTTTTGTATCCTTTTTCAGCCTGATAAGCATGAATATTAGTTCTTCTGAGATCCTCAGTACTATTACTTGTTCGTGCTATGAACACTTTTAACATATTTTAAAGACCAGACATTCACTTTTATAAAACAGGTCCCCCCCACACACACACCTGATTATCATCCCACTGATTGAAAACGCAAGACCAATTTCACTTTCATATTATCAGAATTTTCTTCACGGACCTTATTTACACATGGAGAAAGGGAAAAAAAAAAAAATAAAAAATAAAAAAATCGCAGCGTGCACTTGTTTCTTCTGTGTGTTTGATGAGATTCACCCATTCAAGTCTATGGGGGCTCCAAAAACAATATCGGATTCCATACACAGCCACAGTATAGCACCCAATTATTACGGATACAGGAACACAGGAAACTATAAAGTAGTTTTATACATTTTTAATAACTACTGCATGAAAACAGATATCATGAAGATTGCATATGGATAACAAATGAGAAAAAAAAAAAAAGTCTGCGTTTTCTAGATGAGACTCGATACGTTCGTGTGAACACAGCCTCAAGGATGATATGAATAATGAGCTTTCTCGTGGAATTTTCTAGTTGCCCACTGAATATTTTCTGGCTGACACTAAATTTGGTGGGAGTATGATGACTGGATCGTCACTGCATGCACCATGAAAGCAAGAAAACAGTACATAAACTTAACATGTAATTATACTGTAAATTACTTAAAGTAGTTCTTACATGTTAGTGGGTTCATTACCGAAAGTTGTGAACTACGGTAACTAAAACGATCTAGGGTGTGGGCCACATCATCTAAAAGGCTTAAAGGAAAATTCCATCTTGTACACATAGTTACAGCATTCCGCCGTCTACAATCACACAAAATGTTAAATATCGTAGAAAATACTTTGCATTAAATATATTGTTCTACTTTCGAATTATAAGATGCTTTACTGTCAGACAGAATAACCCAGTGATTCCTTAAATTCAGGGCTGTGGAGTCGGAGTCGGTGCTCATTTTGGTGGAGTTGGTATAAAATGGACCGACTCCGACTCCTAAAATATATAATAAATTGGGTACAGTAGTTCAATACAGAATATGCTGAATATTTTTTCATAGGAATTTGGGAAAGTTATGAAATGTCCTATAAATGACTGTTCTATTCCTGATCTAAGGCTACATTCACACACAGCGTTTTTCCTGTGTTTTTTGAGGATACTTTTTTCAGTTGCAAAAGCAGATCAGCTTTTTAAAAAACCGCATAACCTGAAAGGTTTTTGAGCTCATAGATAATGTTTTCAATAGCAAAAGCAGATTAGTAATCTGCTTTATCTATCCATTTATCCATATCTGTCTATCCATATCGTATCTGTACCAAAAAGAATGAAAGCCGGGTAGCACACAGACTAACACTCCCTTTTTTTTTTTTTTTTTTTTAGCACCAGTCAGGTACACCTCATAGCTGCCCAAAAGGACGCCCAGGACAGGCACTGCTCGTCTTCAGTAACACATCAACATCAACTGATAGTTGGAATAAATAGACTGCATTCATCACCACATCTTCTTAGGCTGTGTGCCCACGATGCGATTTTTAAGCGTTTTTGCCGCGATTTTCGGCGCGAAAACGTTTAAAAATCGTGTACAGAATGCCCCCATGCATTCCTATGGCATTCCGCACATGCTGTGCTAATGCTGCGCATTTTTCCACGGCGGAATCGCATCGCGGAAAAAAATCGCAGCATGGTCATTCTTTTGTGCGGAATCGCAAAGAATTGCGCGATTCCGCACCCATAGGAATGCATGAGAATCGCTTACTTCCCGCATCTGGCTATGCCCACCATGCGGGAAGTTAAGCGTCTCATGTGCGGTTGGTACCCACGGTGTGGAGGAGAGGAGACTGTCCTCCAGGCCCTGGGTACCATACCCCTGTAAAAAAAAAAAGAATAAAAAATAAAAAATCGGGGTATATTTACCTTCCGACGTCCCGCGCTGCCATCCCGGCCTAAGCGTTCCCAGTAATGCCTTGCGGCAAGGTCCTGTGATGACGTGGTCTCGCGAGATCGCTATAGTAACGCGAGACCAACATCATCACAGGCCTCGCATAGGCAGCCTCAATAGTAAAAAGCTGCTCACACTTGTCAAACACTATGTTTGACGAGTGTGACCAACCTGTCAATCACTTTCCATGCGATGCTTCAAATTGCTTGGAAAATGCTTGAGAAAATCGCGGCAAAATCACGGTGAAATCGCGCAGAAAAAAACACGCGATTTCTGGGAAGGAGTCCGGTTTTTAGTGTGCGTTTTAACACGCAACGTGGGCACATAGCCTTAAAGTGCAGGCTTTATTTTCAAGTGTAGGGGTGTGAAGTATGAGGTTCTGCAGCAGCTGAGGTGTGCAGTATGAAATTCTGCGTAACAGTATGAGATTCTGCCCCCCCCCCCCCCTTAGGTTTGATCCTGGCTGCGCCCATAGTGTGAATGTAGCCTGAGGATCTAGGCTTTATCTTAGCCGAGATAAGTCATAGAGTGTGTGTGTTTGTGTGTGTTTATGTATATACACACACAGTACAGACCAAAAGTTTGGACACACCTTCTCAATCAAAGCGTTTTCTTTATTTTCATGACTATGAAAATTGTAGATTCACTCTGAAGGCATCAAAACTGTGAATTAACATGTGGAATTATATAATTAATAAAAAAGTGTGAAACAACTGAAAATACTGTGTGTCTTATATTCTAGGTTCTTCAAAGTAGCCACCTTTTGCTTTGATTTCCTCTTTGCACACTATTGGCATTCTCTTGATGAGCTTCAAGAGGTAGTCACCGGAAATGGTTTTCACTTCACAGGTGTGCCCTGTCAGGTTTAATAAGTGGGATTTCTTGCCTTATAAATGAGGTTGGGACCATCAGTTGTGTTGTGCAGAAGTCTGGTGGATACACAAGTGATAGTCCTACTGAATAGACTGTTAGAATTTGTACTATGGCAAGAAAAAAGCAGCTGAGTAAAGAAAAACGAGTGGCCATCATTACTTTAAGAAATGAAGGTTAGTCAGTCCGAAAAATTGGGAAAACTTTGAATGTGTCCCCAAGTGCATTGGCAAAAACCATCAAGCGCTACAAAGAAACTGGCTCACATGAGGACCGCCCCAGGAAAAGAAGACCAAGAGTCACCTCTGCTGCGGAGGATATGTTCATCCTAGTCACCAGCCTCAGAAATCTTAGGTTTACATCAGCTCAGAATAGAGACCAGGTCAATGCCACACAGAGTTCTAGCAGCAGACACATCTCTACAACAACTGTTAAGAGGAGACTTTGTGCAGCAGGCCTTCATGGTAAAATAGCTGCTAGGAAACCACTGCTAAGGACAGGCAACAAGCAGAAGAGACTTGTTTGGGCTAGAGAACACAAGGAATGGATATTAGACCAGTGGAAATCTGTGCTTTGGTCTGATGAGTCCAAATTTGTGATCTTTGGCTCCAACCACCATGTCTTTGTGCGACGCAGTAAAGGTGAACGGATGGACTCTACATGCCTGGTTCCCGTGAAGCATGGAGGAGGAGGTGTGATGGTGTGGGGGTGCTTTGCTGGTGACACTGGGTTGGGGATTTATTCAAAATTGAAGGCATACTGAACCAGCATGGCTACCACAGCATCTTGTAGCGGGATGCTATTCCATCCGGTTTGTGTTTAGTTGGACCATCATTTATTTTTCAACAGGACAATGGCCTCAAACACACCTCCAGGCTGTGTAAGGGCTATTTGACCAAGGAGAGTGATGGGTTGCTACGCCAGATGACCTGGCCTCCACAGTCACCAGACCTGAACCCAATCGAGATGGTTTGGGGTGAGCTGGACCGCAGAGTGAAGGCAAAAGGGCCAACAAGTGCTAAGCATCTCTGGGAACTCCTTCAAGACTGTTGGGAGACCATTTCTGGTGACTACCACTTGAAGCTCATCAAGAGAATGCAAAGAGTGTGCAAAGCAGTAATCAAAGCAAAAGATGACTACTTTGAAGAATCTAGAATATAAGACATATCTTCAGTTGTTTCACACTTTAATTATATAATTCCTCATGTGTTAATTCATTGTTTTGATGCCTTCAGAATGAATCTACAATTTTCATAGTCATGAAAATAAAGAAAACTCTTTGAATGAGGGGTGTCCAAACTTTGGTCTGTACCGTATACATGTATACAGTGTATTACATATTTACAATTTATTACAGTTTTTTGTGTTCTAAAGTTGTATTCCAATAAATAGATATTATGTTCTATCTAAATATCTTGATTATTGGATCATAGAAATGATTAAATGTCTGATGTTCACATTGTACTACAATACATTTTTAACTTAAATATAAGCAATATATGTGGGAGTCGGAGTCATGGAGTCGGAGTTGGAGTCGGAGTGGTGTAAGGGAAATTGAGGAGTCGGAGTCGCAAGTTTGGCTTATCGACTCCACAGCCCTGCTTAAATTACAAAATTAATCAGTTCTAGAGCAACAACTGTGATATTGTGACTTGAGATCATAACTAAATGTGGATCCAAAGGGCCAAAAATTAAAAAAAAAAAATAATGAAAAATTAAGAAAATAGTTGAAAGGCCTTATATATGAAGTCAGAAATAGCTGATGAAGCTGTAAATCGGTGCCTATAGAGCACTCAAGCGCTATAATCAATGCATCCTCTTTACTGATACAGAAGGTTTTTAGCAAAATGCCCATGCTGATTGGCAGAAAATTACATGCGCCACAAATCCAGATTTTGGTAATGCATGTTGAATGTGGTTTCAAGTGACAATGACTGAGGAAAGACCATTACCTGTTGAAAATGCCAAGAATTAATGGGAACTGGTGATGTGAAAAAAGAGATATTAACCTGCAGATATGGGGTTAATCTGCAGGTTAATTGTGTTCTGAATCTGCCCAGCGCTGACATTTAGAGCCCCACTTCCAGAAAAAAAAATTAACTTTATTCCCCCCGGCAGCTTTGGTTTTCAGTCATAGGGGCGGAGCCAGCGTGGTTTATGTGACTACACAGAGAGCGGCAGCTGTAACCGCGCCCCCGGCACTAACTGACAGCATTAGGGCCGGCTGTCAGTCAGAGCCAGGGGAGCAGTTACAGCTGCTGCTCTCGCTGGGCAGGTTCAGATGCTATTAACCAGAAAGTTTAACACCATCTCTGCAGATTCAGAGTTTTTTTCAAGTGCAGGTTCCTTTAAAAAAATAATAATAATTTCCTTATACTTTTTGGCCCTTTGGGCCCTGGTAACTGTCTGATCCCTCACTCTGTGCCATGATCCTAAAACATAAACGCACCATATGCTAGAAAATCATTTTCATGTGTGCCTATAAGAAATAGAAGTAATCAATCATTTGCGGCTCAGAAACCGAACCAGTAAACATTTATACAGTTTCTAGTTTGAGACGACAGGCTTAAGGAGAGCGGTCTGCACAGATCTGGTAAGGTGCGGCCTGGAGCCAGCGTAACACACCTGCACACGTATCCAATCGATCTGAGATGGATGTGCTCAGTGTGTGCGCTACTCTGTGGCTGTGTGCTGACATCCCCTTTCCGAGAAGATCAGTAAGACGGCTGCTCGGTGGGCGATATGCATTTTACAGATAGATTAATGGTCACAGCGATTTCCTGCAAATATGAAATCAAAGGGAAATGGAAAGACCGCAGATGACTTACTATTTTTCCATTAAGATAATTTATGGCAACAATTGGACAAATTCATCTCAGGCTTTATTCCTAAATCTTTAAACTCATACTAGAAAGTCACAGAAAAGTCAACTCTGAAAATACTGGGAAATTTTTCATTAATCTTTCACTATGTTTTTGCCACCTAATATCAAAAGTAGCATAATGTAAGAGGCAGAGACCCTGATTCTAACGATAAGTCCCAATGAGCTACTTTCTGAACTTTTGATAAAATCACTGTTTTATCAGCAAGAAAAATATTCAGAATTGAGAGTCCTCAGTGGTTGATACCTTTTACATACATACCCATCTTTCATGTTTTATCAGCAGGAGATTATCACTAGATAACTAATAAACCTGCTACCATGTTTTCCTCCATTTTCTTGAGTGTTGTATAGGCCCGCACTATTGATGGGACAGCTTTTTGCCTATACATAGTGGTCATCAAAAGCTGCCAATCAGTGGTGTAATCGGGGTTATACAGAGATCAGCATTCAGAGAACTGCTATATCTGCAGAAGAGAAACCGGAAATCAAAACTGCTGCAAGCAGCCCAGTAAGTTATAGATCACTGGAAATAGGGCCCACACATCGTGCTATTCTCAGATGGAGTACCAAACACTTCCTGAAAGATTCGTAAGATAATACAGTTGATACTTCTATTCTTGGGCCTGCTTTAGCATTTACTATGCACTGACATGCTCTCTCATGCCTTTGTAAGGTGCAGCTGCTCCTAGCCCAAAGCAAAATTAAGGTGTCGTAAAAGTTCATCCACTCATTACCCATTATAATTAGACCTCCTTTCAGGGCCAGTTTTAGACAAAGTGTGGCCCTGGGCAAAAATTAAAATTAGGGCCCCATGTGTAAATATACCATCTCATATAAACATTTAGGATGCAGCTGATTTCAGACCATTAACCCCTTCACCCCCCAAGCCTGTTTTCACTTTCAAGACGAAGCCAAATTTTACAATTCTGACCACTGTCACTTTATGTAGTTAACACTCTGGAACTCTTCAACGGATCCCACTGATTCTGACACTGTTTTCTTGTGACATATTGTACTTCATGATAGTGGAAAAACTTGTTCGATATGACTTGCATTTATTTGTGAAAATATCAGAAATCTGGCAAAAATTTTGCAGTTTTGAAATTTTCAAACCTTTAGTCCTTATGCCCTTAAACATGAGAGTTACATAACAAATTAATAAATAAATAACAATTCCCACATTTTTTTGTTAGGAAGTTAGAAGGGTTAAAAGTTGATCAGCAATATCATTTTTACAACTAAATTTAAAAAACAATTTGAAAACCAAGTTTTCTTTAGGGACCACATCACATTTCAATTGACTTTTTTTTTCCTATGTGACCGAAAATACCCAAATGAGACACCATTCTAAAACAAAAAAGGAAACTGTACCACCTAGAAGTCCTCAAAACCACATTCAAGAAGTCTTAACTATTCACGCGCTTCATAGGAATTACTGTAATGAGGTGTGGAAGGAAAAAGTGAACTTTACCCTCTAATGATCTATTTTAACAAGGGTAACAGGAGAAAATGGATGCCAAAATGTGTTGTTCAAGTTCTCCTGAGCACGTTGATACCCCATATGTGGGGGAAAACTACTGTTTGGGCGCTTGGAAAGGAAGGAGCACCGTTTGACTTTTTCAATGCAAAAATGGCTGGAATCAAGAACGGACGTCATGTTGTGTTTGGAGCGCCCCTGATATGCCTAAACAGAGGAAAATGGAACCTGAAGCGTTTCTGAATCACTCCCATGGCGCCAGAAAGGGCAAGCACAGATAAAGGCTGACCAGGCCCGGACATGGACATTTCAGATCTGACCTCCACACTGCCAAACCAGCAACCACAGATGAAGGGTGAAACAGGCCAGATTCAGAAACGCTTCAGGTACATTTGACATTTAATACAGTCATGCTTTTAATACATTTAGGAGGCAGCAATGGCACAGCAAATATAAAAAACGTAGAGTAGGACTGCCCCATGTGAGAATGCAGTGACGTGGCGGGGGTGGCTCAAAGAACTGATCAATTGTTTGCTAAATATCTCATATTAAAGTACAGTTAGAATTTTATATGTGCATATGCACTTTATGTATTGCGTTCTGACCATAGGCAGCGCTGGCTTCTCCCCTTTTTTATTTGATATTGGTTTGTGGCTGAACACCACTTTTTGCCGTGCACACTGGGTTATGCATGCGATTCTGTCTTTATTGTGATTTATCTAGGCTGCTGTATGCACACACAGCAGCCCTACCCTGCCACAGGCTCTATTTTATTATGCACCTGTGTCTGGGCCTCTTTCACGCTTCATCTACGGTTGCTGGATTGGCAGTGTGGACGTCAGATCTGAAATGTCCATGTTCAGATCCGGTCGGCCTTTATCTGCGCTCGCCTTTCTGGCGCCATGGGGGTGATTCAGAAATGCTTCAGGTACATTTTGCATTTAATATAGTCTAGGCAGCGCTGGCTTCCCCCCCTTTTTTATTTACTTTTGAGACACAGTTCAAAGCTTAGAACGGAAGAAGCCCCATATTGAAGTTCAGATTTTGCTGGAATGGCTTGAGGGTGCCATGTCACATTGGCAGAGCCCCATAAGTCACCTCCTGTTACAAAACTACACCCCCCAGTGAATTCATCTAGGGATGCAGTGATCATATTGACATCATGAATGGGCCACAAAATTTTACACCATTGGGCAGTGAAGAAAAAAACATTTAAACTTTTACCACCAAAATGTTGTTTTAGCCCTGAATTTTTAAGTTTTCTAAGGGCTTGTAGGAAAAAATGAAGCTCAGTTTGTTGTGCAATTTCTCCTAAGTGCGCAAATACCCTACATGTAATCGGGAAATATATTTAAGGCACAGTGCAAAGTTCCTCAGAACTATAGTGCAGATTTTACAGTTATAGTTTGTGGCAGCCATGACCCTCTGGGAGAGCCCCCGAGGTGCCAGAACAGCAGAACCCCCCATAAGTGACCTAATTTTACAAACTACACCTCTGAATAAATTCATCTACAGAAGCAGTGATCATACTGATACCACTGCTGGGTCACAGAATTTTACACCATAGGACAGTGAAGAAAAAATAATTACATTTTTACCACAAAAACATTGTTTCATCCCAGATTTTACATTTTCACACTGGGAAATGTCTGAATCAAATGTTGCAGAGATTTACATGGAAAACCCATAGGGCACAGAATAAATGTGAAACAAGACTTACTCTGGATTTTGGGAGGCAGAATGAAAAAATAAATAGGATGTGAAGTATTGGTTTTATTTTCTATGCTATTCCTCGTACGGTATAAATGATTAGGTGACTTTATTCTTCAGGTTGAAGCGATTACAGCGATACCAGATTTATATATTTTTTTATGTTTGGCTGCTGACACCTTTTATTGCAAATTTTTGCACAGTCATATTGAGAGTTATAATTTTTCCATTTTTCGTCAGACAGAGCCATGAGCTTGTTTTTTGCGGGACGAGTCGACATTTTTATTGGTACCATTTTCGGGCACAGGGCATTTTTTTTTTTTTATCAATTTCTAGCCAAATTTTTGGGAGGTAGAATAAACAAAGAAAACAGCAATTCAGAAATTTGTTTTTTGGTTTTTTTTTTTGCTTTTTTTTTAATGATGTTTACCGTTTTTTTGAGGGTTGGTGATTTTATGCTGTTCAGCGTGTGGCAAAATTGAACCAAAGAATAAAGCTGCCTTAGCAATATAATTACAGGTATACCACATTTATACAATTTTTTAATGTTTTAGTGCTTTCACACAAAAACTATTCTACAAAAAAAATTGTTTGCATTGCTTTATTTTTTTATTTCTCCGCTGATAGAGCTGTATGGCATTTTATATAGCGGTATGATGAAAAAGGAGTTTTTTTACCCCTTTTTTTTCTCTTATGGTGTTAACTAAAGGGGTTAATATATGATATATAATAATATATATAATGTATATGTTTATAATGTGTGTATATACAATAGATATATCTATATATAATATATTAATATACATAGAAATTCAAATATTCAAAATACATACATACATACATACATACATACATACATACATACATACATACATACAATGGGGGAAAAAAGTATATAGTCAGCCAAAAATTGTGCAAGTTCTCTCTCTTAAAAAGATGAGAGAGGCCTGTAATTGACATCATAGGTA
Organism: Dendrobates tinctorius; assembly: GCF_039654945.1. Lineage (NCBI taxonomy): Eukaryota > Metazoa > Chordata > Amphibia > Anura > Dendrobatidae > Dendrobates > Dendrobates tinctorius. Next base: position 12,886,051 of record NW_027361741.1, on the reverse strand, counting down.
GACCACAACTATGAGAGTCAAAATGAGAAAACAAATCCAGAAAATCACCTTGTCTGATTTGGCAAAATTTATTTTACAAATATTTGTGGAAAATAAAGTATTTGGTCACCTAAAGACAGAAAAAAAAAAAGTGCAAATGGAAAGATGAATTAGGTGCCAACAAAAAAGGTGCAAATACAATTATGAAGCATTCCCTTTGGCTACGCAGATGTTACACTACTGTATTTTCAAAATGAAAACTAGCAAAGACTCGGCAACATTGTGACGCACTGTTCTATATGTACAGGAAATAGCAGGAGCCATACTACCCAATGTAAGGTGTTCAATGTGTTAACAACATCGCATGTTCAGTGAACCCAGTAACTGGGAGAAGATCTGGTGTCATCTCAGTTGTATTTTTAGCATCCATCAATAAACCCATTACATAACAGGTATAAAATATGCACATACCCGGTACCAACATGGCCCTACTAATGGGTCCACAACGGCCTCATTCAGATGTCTACCACATACGTGTTCCATCCAGGTTTTAATTTAATTTAAGGTTTGACTTCTTTGCCTGTGTGGAATGGTCACCGTCATCTGTTGAGAATTTCATGTCAATAGCACCTTTAGAAATAGATTTACTTAGTGACAGGGCTGTGGAGTCGGTAAGCCAAACCTGCGACTCCGACTCCTCAATTTCCCTTACACCGACTCCGACTCCACGACTCTGACTCCCAGACATATTGCTTATATTTAAGTGAAAAATTTATTGTAGTACAATGTGAACCTCAGACATTGAATCATTTTTATGATCCAATAATCAAGATATTTAGATAGAACAGAATATATATTGGTGTGCTACCCGGTTTTCATTCTTTTTGGTACAGATACGATTTGGATAGACAGATATGGATAAATGGATAGATAGAGCAGATTTCTAATCTGCTTTTGCTATTGAAAACATTATCTATGAGCTCAAAAACCTTTCAGGTGATGCAGTTTTTTAAAAAGATGATCAACTTTTGCAGCTGAAAAACGTATTCTCAAAAAACACAGGAAAAACGGTGTGTGTGAATGTAGCCTTAGATCAGGAATATAACAGCCATTTATAGGACATTTCATAACTTTCCCAAACTCCTATGAAAAAATATTCAGCACATCCTGCATTGAATTACTGTACCCAATTTATTATATATTTTAGGAGTCGGAGTCGGTCCATTTTATACCGACTCCAACTCCACGACTCCGACTCCACAGCCCTGCTTAGTGATGTGTTCAATACTTTTTTCACCTGCTGCATGTTACTATTCTGTATACAAAATAATATCTTGTAGATGTGAGACCTTTGAACGTAAAAGAAAAGAAATCATGTTACAAAACCAGACTAAGTGGTCTCGAAAGCTTGTTTTGTAGCATCATTTCTTACATTTTTGTTAGCAATTAAAACGTATCACATTTACGAGATTATTACAGTATTTTGTTTCACTTAGAGCAAAAACTGTTCAACTGACTGGTCTGGATACTATTCTAGGGAAGCAAATTTCCAATTTTCTGACTCCTACTGCAGTAGATAAGTTGTGCTGTAAGAGAGCAGAATCTACAGTGTATGATCCTCTCATACTGGTACAGGATATATACTATGGCCATCCAAAGGTTAACAGACAGCACTGGATTAACTCCAGCATTAGGGTCATGTGGAAGTGGATGACAGAAAACAGGCCAGGACAAGACAGAAAGAGCCTTTCCCTTTTAGGGTCCTGAATAATCTAGTCTGCGTAGATGTCAGAAAGGGCAACATCTTGTGGACAGGACAGCTTTCCTTTTCCAGCTCATCTTGAGCAAAAGTGTACTGGCTTCCCATTCTATTATCATAAGCTCATAAACCGTAAACCAGGTCATCAGCGGAAAAGTCAAACGTCGGATAAAAATCTATCCTCCATCATGGTACAAAAAAGTAAAATCGGAACAAATCCGAGATGGCTTAGGCTACTTTCACACATCAGGTTTTCGGCGTCAGGCGCGATCCGGCGTCGTGCCGAAATGCCGGATCCGGCAAATGTTTTGTAAAACTTGATGTGCCGGATCCGGTTTTCTGCCGGATCCGTCTTGTTCTTGACAGACAAAACCGGATCCGTCTCATCCGGTTCATCCGTTTTTCTATCCGTTTTTCGACGGATTACGCCGCATCTGGTTTTTAAAATTGACCCTTGTGGCCTTCCGAACGGGATTGGCTACTGGAAAACTATATATAGCATGTTCCTACAGCCCTTCTTTGACAGGTTGTAGAGGAGAAAGTGCAGGTTGGAGAGAAGAGCAAGTTACTGGCGAAGATGGATGTTGTCATTGGAAATATTACCACTAGAAGTTCTGTGACGGTTTCAGTAATGAGGGACAATTTTGCACTATACTTTATGTCACCTCAAGGCAGAGTACACTGGCAGGATGACAGAGTGTGAAAGATTTGTGCCCTAACCAAACTTGTGTACCTTCTGGACCAACAGTATATATCTTTGCCAACCAAAGTTGGCTATCTTGTCATGGTCTTACTATTTTTAGCTTTAGGCCACAGGTGTGTACCTGGTTGTGTTTTATGCAAAGTATTTCACCTTTTAACAAAAGTTGTGTACATTGTTAGGAAATCACCAACAATAAACACAACTTTTCAGGTGAAATACTTTGCTTCAAACACAACCAGGAACACAACTGTGGCAAAAAGCTAAAATTTACCCACAGTTATATACCTGGTTTTGAATACCTTTTTACCTTTTAAATACCCTGTATTTAACCTTTTTTTTAAACATATTTCGCCGCAGAAAGAAATGACAGACAACCAGTGTAAACAATAATTTAACTTTTATTTAAAATATTTTTTTTTGTGTAAACTGTTTTTAAAGTTAAAAAAACTTTTTTAATAAAGGTTTGAAACCAACCAAATGGGCATTTTTATTACAAAAAAAACATTATAACTCGGTGTAGTGTGGGGTGGAAATACTGCTGGAGGGGCTGCGGGACACTTCGACAATGGGAGTGTGGAGAGAGGACTGGGATCGTGGTGGGGAAGGAACAGTTAGAGGTGATGGTGTGGAAAAAGCTACAGAATGGGTGGACATGTGGGAGGCAGAAGAGGTGGTGGGCGGTGAAGGAGTTTGGTACGGGGAAGGAGTTTGGTACGGGGAAGGAGTTTGGTACGGGGAAGGAGTTTGGTACGGGGAAGGAGTTTGGTACGGGGAAGGAGTTTGGTACGGGGAAGGAGTTTGGTACGGGGAAGGAGTTTGGTACGGGGAAGGAGTTTGGTACGGGGAAGGAGTTTGGTACGGGGAAGGAGTTTGGTACGGGGAAGGAGTTTGGTACGGGGAAGGAGTTTGGTACGGGGAAGGAGTTTGGTACGGGGAAGGAGTTTGGTACGGGGAAGGAGTTTGGTACGGGGAAGGAGTTTGGTACGGGGAAGGAGTTTGGTACGGGGAAGGAGTTTGGTACGGGGAAGGAGTTTGGTACGGGGAAGGAGTTTGGTACGGGGAAGGAGTTTGGTACGGGGAAGGAGTTTGGTACGGGGAAGGAGTTTGGTACGGGGAAGGAGTTTGGTACGGGGAAGGAGTTTGGTACGGGGAAGGAGTTTGGTACGGGGAAGGAGTTTGGTACGGGGAAGGAGTTTGGTACGGGGAAGGAGTTTGGTACGGGGAAGGAGTTTGGTACGGGGAAGGAGTTTGGTACGGGGAAGGAGTTTGGTACGGGGCAGGTTGCTGGAAGTGGGGAGATGTCTGGTACTGGGGAGGTTGCTGGTACTGGGAAGGTTGCTGGTACTGGGAAGGTTGCTGGTACTGGTGAGGTTGCTGGTATGTAATAGGAGGGGGAGGATGGAAAGTGGCTGGAGGGGGTGCAGATGTAATAGGAGGGGGGAGGATGGAAAGTGGCTGGAGGGGGTGCAGGTGGAGGAACTACAGTGGTGGGAGGTGGAGGTTGGGAGGTAACCTGCTGTAGAGCACCGTGGCACGAATGCATTACATGCATCTGCTGGGTAGGAGATAGTGTTGCCATGCGCTCCACAACAGACCTGAAAAAGGTGTGGTTTGGCGAAGATCTTGCTTCTGAATGCATGGTTTGCAGAAGTGTCTTCACCTCCAGAATGCTGGAGTTGATCTGCTGAAAGCCTGCGGAGATTTGCTCTGACAAGACTTTTAGACAGTTCTGGAAAGATGCATTCAGATGCAAGAACTCTGGCGCATAACTCTTTTCCTGACCCCTCTGCCGCTGCCGCCCATTACCCGCAGGTGTACTAGAGGTGGCAGGGGCAGAAGGGTGGGGTAAAGGGAAAGCGATCTCCTCACCAGCAGCTTCATGTAATGTAGGCGGCCACGATGCTCCTGTGCTGGTGGATGGGACAGATGGGTCGAATGTGTGGGAAGGCTGGGAAGGTGCAGATGTACCGGGGCGGTCGAAGTGTCCCTCGGTGCCGGTCTCCTCAGGGATCGCCTCAGAAGGGTCCAATCGTGCAGGCTCCCGAGTGCTGCTCACCGTGCTGTGGAATAAAGAGAAAAAAAAACAATTAAAATACTGACATGGTATGGCCCTGGCTGAAAAAAAAAAGTTACATCTAACATTTTTTTTCACATGTGGTGTGTAATATTTACCTTCTAGTGACCATTGTTTCCCGGAGGAACGACAGGGCTTGTGCGTACTTGTACTTGCTCCTGCGTCCTCCAGATCCACTCGGGGCCCGCATCTCTTTATTGAACTCCTTCTTGAAACGATCCCTCACAGACCGCCACCGATTCACAATTCTGTTCCCTGAAACGAGAAAGGAGTGGTTTGTATACAACATCAGTGTTTCACAAACTCCAGTCCTCATGGTCCCCAGGGGTCATGTTTTCAGGATTTCCATAGTAAATAGAAATCCTGAACACATGATCCGTGGGGACCACGAGGACTGGAGTTCGGGAAACACTGGTTTACATCAAGCAACCGGTACTGTATATACTTACGCTCTTTAATCTGGGCCCGAACATCGAGGTCCTCCCAGCGGCCCACAAGGAGCGAACAGATTTCCTCCCAGAGTCGTCGGGTAACGATAAGGTCAGCGTGGCGGCGGTCAGCCATATTCCAGAGCGGCTCCCTTTCTCTGACGAGATCGATGAGGTGGTCCACATCGAGTCCTCCATCCTCACCGTCAGAGTCGGGAGCACGCTGTGAAGGCTGTTAAAGAAAAATACAAAAATAACATAATTAGCCTCCACAAAAGAAATGAAATAAAAAGTGCAAAAAAACAAAGCAAAAATATTTATACTTACACGCTGGTGACCGCCGCGTTGCTGTCGCCGACGACCCTGGGAGGCACTGCGAGGACCTCTTGGCCGAGCACCAGATTGGGAAGACTAGAGAAGAAAACAAAAAATGTTATGTCTTTGGATGTAGGCATTTGTTTGCTGTGTGTGGTCTGCAGAACATTGTTTTCTATGTGTTGTGTGTAGTGTGATGTTGTGTTTGATGCAAAAAACTTACCAATTGTGAGCCCACTCCAGGTGTCTGTCCACCCCTTCCTTCTTCTTCTGGGAGCTCCTCTTCATCTTGTGAATCCTGTTTTGAAATAAAAGGCAATGAATAGACATATATTACAGAGATGATGGATTTTGGAAATAAAAACTTACCGTCAAACGCTGACGATGCGAGGGAGGGCTCCCAGAAGATGATGTGCTGTCTTCCTGGTGGCCACACTCCATGCCTGTGGGTGGTGTTCCAGCTGCTGCCATTGCTGCTGCTGCTGCTGCATCTATTGGGCGGCTGTTGAATAAAGAGAAACAAAGGGCCAATGAATATCTTGATATTCAATAGCCCTAGTTTGGAGGAATGGGGGATTTGATAATTACCGTCTCTCATCTGCTGCTGGCCTCCCCTCCTCAGCATGTTCCATTTGCTGCTCCATTTGGGGTGGTGGTGGTGCTGATGGTGCTGCAGTGGTCTCCTGCCTTCTCCTGCTGCGCTTGGTTGCTTTCTTGGGTGGCATGTTGGGTGTGGCTGTGGGTCCCACTGTCTTGCTTTTATATATGTCTTGTGGGCAGAGCTACTGAGCATGCTCAGACCAAAAAAACCGGATCTGGCCACCGGATCCGGCTTTCGCCGGATCAGGCGCATTGCGGCGCTCATAGGCTTTCATTGTGTGAAAAAGCCGGACGCGCCGGATCCGGCGTGTCCGGCTTTTTCGCCAGAGACAAAAAACGTTACAGTAGCCGTTTTTTCCAGACGCCGGATCGCGACACATTGCCGGATCCGGCGAAAACCGGATGAAACGCATGGCCATCCGGCGCGATCCGGCGCAAATGCAAGTCAATGGGGGGGAAACCGGATCCGGCATTGCATTTCGCCGGATCCGGTTTCTGTCAAAAGCGCCGGATCGCGCCTGACGGCGAAAACCTGATGTGTGAAAGAGGCCTTACAGGCCAAGAATCCAGAGTCTAGTACTCCAACCTCATGTTTCCCTCTCTATTTACAGTGGGGGAAATAAGTATTTGATCCCTTGCTGATTTTTTAAGTTTGCCCACTGACAAAGACATGAACAGTCTATAATTTTAAAAGGTAGGTTAATTTTAATATTGAGAGATAGAAAATCAAAAAAAAAAAATCCAGAAAATCACATTGTATAAATTATATGCATTTGCAGTGAGAAATAATTATTTGATCCCCTACCAACCATTAAGAGTTCTGGTTCCTACAGACCAGTTAGACTCTCCTTATCAACTCGTTACATGCATTATATGCATGCCGTCTTACATAGTCTCCTTTATAAAAGCCTCCTGTGCACAGACTTAATCAGTCAGACTCTAACCTCTACAACATCGGCAAGACCAAAGAGCTTTACAAGGATGTCAGGGACAAGATCTTATACCTGCACAAAGCTGGAATGGGCTACAAAACCATAAGTAAGATGCTGGGTGAGAAGGAGACAACTGTTGGTGCAATAGTAAGAAAATGGAAGAAATACAAAATGACTGTCAATCAACATCGATCTGGGGCACCATGCAAAATCTCACGTCGTGGGGTATCCATGATCATGAGGAAGGTGAAATATAAGCCTAAAACTACACAGGGGGAACTTGTTAATGATCTCAAGGCAGCTGGGACCACAGTCCCACACATTAAACCTAAAGGTTTAAAATCCTGCAGTGCCCGCAAGGTCCCTCTGCTGAAGTTTGCCAATGAACATCTGGATGATTCTGTGAGTGATTGGGAAAAGGTGCTCTGATCAGATAAGACAAAAATTGAAGTCTTTGGAATTAACTTAAGTCGCCGTGTTTGGAGGAAGAGAAATGCTGTCTATGACCCAAAGAACACCATCCCCACTGTCAAGCATGGAGGTGGAAACATTATGTTTTGGGGGTGTTTCTCTAAGGGCACAGGACTACTTCACCACATCAATGGGAAGAATGGATGTACCATAAAATCCCGAGTGACAACCTCCTTCCCTCCACCAGGGCATTAAAAATGGGTCGTGGCTGGGTCTTCCAGCAAGACAATGACCCAAAACATACAGCCAAGGCAACAAATGAGTGGCTCAAAAAGAAGCACATTAACTCCTTCCTGACATCCGACGTACTATCCCGTCCAGGGGACCCGGGCCCCTATGCCCATGGACGGGATAGTACGTCTACCGCGATCAGCGGCGCCCACGTGGTGAGCGCCGCTGATCGCGGCCGGGAGTCAGCTGATTATCACAGCTGACACCTGGCACAATGTGTCAGGGGCGGTCACGGACCGCCCCCGACACGTTAACCCCTTGCACACCGCGATCAAACATGATCGCGGTGTATCGGGGGTTAAAGGGAAGCATCGGCAGGGAGGGGGCTCCCTCCGTGCTTCCCTGAGCCCCCCACAGCAGCGCAATGTGCAGCGCTGCTGCCGGGGGCTCCTTTCCTGCAGGCCCCCGAATCCAAGATGGCGACGGGGGCCTGCAGGAAGCTGGCTTCCTCAGTGCCTGCAAAGCGCAGGCATGAGGAAGCCTTGTGCACTGCCTGTGACAGATCGCTGATCTGTCACAGTGATCTGTCATGTGACAGATCAGCAATCTGTCACAGGACAGTGATGTCCCACCTGGGACTAAGTAAAAAAAAAAAAAAAAAAATATTCCCCCAAATAAATCCATTTTTTGAAAATAAAAAACAAACAAAAAAAAAAAACAATAAAAGTACACATTAGGTATCGCCGCATCCGTAACGACCCGCCCTATAAAACTGTCCCATTAGTTAACCCCTTTAGCGAACCCCTTAAAAAATATAAAAAAACGAAGCAAAAAAATAATGATTTATTATCATACCGCCAAACAAAAAGTGTAATAACGCGCGATCAAAAAGACGCATATAAATATCCATGGTACCGCTGAAAACGTCATCTTGTCCCGTAAAAAACGAGCCGCCACACAGCATCATCAGCGAAAAAATAAAAAAAGTTATAGCTCGCAGAATAAAGCGATGCAAAAATAATTTTTTTTATATAAAATAGTTTTCATTGCATAAAACCGACAAAACATAAAAAAAGACCTAAATGAGGTATCGCTGTAACCGTACTGACCCGAAGAATAAAACCGCTTTATCAATTTTACCGTACGCGGAACGGTGTAAACACACCCCCCCCCCAAAAGAAATTCATGAAACGCTGGTTTTTGTTCATTCTGCGCCCCAAAAATCGGAATAAAAAGCGATCAAAAAATGTCACGTGCCCGAAAATGGTACCAATAAAAACGTCAACTCGTCCCGCAAAAAATAAGACCTCACATGACTCGGTGGATCAAAATACGGAAAAATTATAGCTCTCAATATGTGGTGATGCAAAAACTATTTTTACAATAAAAAAGCGTCTTTTAGCGTGCGACAGCCGCCAAACATAAAAACCGCCATAAATAGTAAATCAAACCCCCCGTTATCACCCCTTTAGTTAGGGAAAAATAATAAAATAAAATAAAAATGTATTTATTTCCATTTTTCCATTACGGTTAGGCTAGGGCTAGGGCTAGGGCTAGGGTTAGGGCTAGGGCTAGGGCTAGGGTTAGGGCTAGGGTTAGGGCTAGGGTTAGGGCTAGGGTTAGGGCTAGGGTTAGGGCTAGGGTTAGGGCTAGGGTTAGGGCTAGGGTTAGGGCTAGGGTTAGGGCTAGGGTTAGGGCTAGGGTTAGGGCTAGGGTTAGGGCTAGGGTTAGGGCTAGGGTTAGGGCTAGGGTTAGGGCTAGGGTTAGGGCTAGGGTTAGGGCTAGGGTTAGGGCTAGGGTTAGGGCTAGGGTTAGGGCTAGGGTTAGGGCTAGGGTTAGGGCTAGGGTTAGGGCTAGGGTTAGGGCTAGGGTTAGGGCTAGGGTTAGGGCTAGGGTTAGGGCTAAGGCTAGGGCTAAGGCTAGGGCTAAGGCTAGGGTTAGGGCTAGGGCTAGGGCTAGGGTTAGGGCTAGGGTTAGGGCTAGGGCTAGGGCTAGGGCTAGGGCTAGGGCTAGGGGTGTGTTGGGGTTCGGGTTGGAGTTAGAATTGGGGGTTTCCACTGTTTGGGCACATCAGGGGCTCTCCAAATGCAACAAGGCGTCTGATTTCAATTCCAGCCAATTCTGAGTTGAAAAAGTCAAATGGTGCTCCTTCCCTTCCAAGCTCTGACATGCGCCCAAACAGTGTTTTACCCCCACATGTAGGGTATCAGCCTACTCAGGACAAATTGCAAAACAATTTTTGGGGTCAAATTTCTCCTGTTACCCTTAGGAAAATAAAAAATTGGGGTCAAAAATATAATTTTTGTGGAAAAAAATGATTTTTTTTATTTTCACGTCCGAGCGTTATAAAATTCTGTGAAGCACTTGGGGGTTCAAAGTGCTCACCACACATCTAGATAAGTTCCGTGGGGGGGTCTAGTGTCCAAAATGGGGTCACTTGTGGGGAGTTTCAATAGTTTAGGTACATCAGGGGCTCTCCAAACGCACATGACACCCGCAGACCATTCCACCAAATCTGCATTCCAAAACGTCACTACTTCCCTTCCGAGCCCCGACGTGTGTCCATACAGTAGTTTTCTCCCACATATGGGGTGTCAGCATACTCAGGACAAATTGGACAACAACTTTTGGGGTCCAATTTCTCCTGTTACCCTTGGGAAAATGAAAAAATTGGGGACTAATTGATCATGTTTGTGGAAAAAATACGATTTTTTTATTTTCATGCCCGGGCATTATAAACTTCTGTGAAGCCCTTGGGGGTTCAAAGTGTTCACCACACATCTAGATAAGTTCCTTAGGGGGTCTCGTTTCCAAAATGGGGTCATTTGTGGGGGATTTCCACTGTTTAGGTACATTAGGGGCTCTCCAAATGCAACATGACACCCGCAGAACATTCCCTCAAAGTCTGCATTCCAAAACGTCACTACTTCCCTTCCGAGCCCCGATGTGTGCCCATACAGTAGTTTTCTCCCACATATGGGATATCAGCATACTCAGGACAAATTGGACAACAACTTTTGGGGTCCAATTTCTCCTGGCACTCTTGGGAAAATAAAAAAATGGTGACTAAACGATCATGTTTGTGGAAAAAATACGAATTTTTATTTTCACGCCCGGGCGTTATAAACTTCTGTGAAGCACTGGGGGGTTCAAAGTTCTCACCACACATCTAGATAAGTTCCTTGGGGGGGGTCTAGTTTACAAAATGGTGTCATTTGTAGGGGGTTTCCACTGTTTTGGTACATCAGGGGTTTTCCAATCGCGACATGGTGTCCGATCTCAATTCCAGCCAAAAACGTCAAATGGCGCTGCTTCCCTTCCGAGCTCTGCCATGCGCCCAAATAGTGGTTTACCCCCACATGTGGGGTATCAGCGTACTCAGGACAAATTGCACAATAACTTTTAGGGTCCTGTTACCCTTGGGAAAATAAAAATTGGGGTGAAAAGATCATTTTTGTGGAAAAAATATGATTTTTTAATTGTACTGCTGTACGTTATAAACTTCTGTAAAGCCCTTGTGGGTTCAAAGTTCTCACCACATATCTAGATAAGTTCCTTGGGGGGTCTAGTTTCCAAAATGGGGTCACTTGTAGGGGGTTTCCACTGTTTAGGTACATCAGGGACTCTCCAAACGTGACATGGCGTCCGATCTGAATTCCAGACAATTTTGCATTGAAAAAGTCAAACGGCGCTCCTTCCATTCTGAGCACTGCCATGCGCCGAAACAGTCGTTCCCCCCACGTATCAGGTATCAGCGTACTCAGGACAAATTGCACAATAACTTTTGCAGTCCAATTTCTCCTGTTACCCTTGGTAAAATAAAAAAAATTTAACCTGAAGTACTTTTTTTGTGAAAAAAAGTTAGATGTTCATTTTTTTTTTAAATATTCAAAAAAATTCCTGTGACGCAACTAAAGGGTTAATAAACTTCTTGAATGTGGTTTTGAGCACCTTAAGGGGTGCAGTTTTTAGAATGGTGTCACTTTTGGGTATTTTCTATCATATAGACCCCTCAAAGTGGCTTCAAATGTGATGTGGTCCGTAAAAATAAAATGGTGTTGTAAAAATGAGAAATCGCTGGTCAACTTTTAACCCTTATAACTTCCTAACAAAGAAAAATTTTGGTTCCAAAATTGTGCTGATGTAAAGTAAACATGTGGGAAATGTTAGTTATCAAGTTTTTTGGGTGCCATATCTCTGATTTAAGGGCATAAAAATTCAAAGTTGGAAAATTGCGAAATTTTCAAAATTTTCACCAAATTTCCGTTTTTCTCACAAATAAACGCAAGTTATTTGAATGAAATTTTACCACTAACATGAAGTACAATATGTCACGAGAAAACAATGTCAGAATCACCGGGATCCATGGAAGCGTTCCAGAGTTATGACCTCATAAAGGTACAGTGGTCAGAATTGTAAAAATTGGCCCGGTCATGAACGTGCAAACCACCCTTGGGGGTGAAGGGGTTAAGGTTATGGAGTGGCCTAGCCTGTCTCCAGACCTTAATCCCATAGAAAACTTATGGATGGAGTTGAAGTTCTGAGTTGCCAAGCAACAGACTAAAAATCTTAATGATTTAGAGATGATCTGCAAAGAGGAGTGGACCAAAATTCCTCCTGTCATGTGCACAAACCTCATCAACAACTACAACAAACGTCTAACTGCTGTGCTTGCCAACAAGGGTTTTGCCACCAAGTATTAGGTCTTGTTGGCCAGAGGGATCAAATCCTTAATTCTCACTGCAAAATGCAAAAAAATGTATAGAATGAATACAATGTGATTTTCTGGATTTTATTTTTGATATTCTCTCAATGTTAAAATTAGATTACTCTTAAAATTCTAGACTGTTCATGTCTTTGTCAGTGGGCAAACTTACAAAATCAGCAAGGGATCAAATACTTATTTCCTTCACTGTATCCTGCAGTCTAGTGCTGTTGGTCTAGTAAATATGAATTGTTTAATTGTGTAAACACCATTTATAAACTCATCAGTCATACAACTTCCAACAGATTACCCACTTTCAGTAATAAACCAATTATGATTTATCCACAGGAACAAAAATGTATAATGGTAGAGACAATTTACATCTGCAGGAATGTGCCATTTGTCAAATTTCACACAGTACAGTAATTCATATATACAGTAGAACACAACCTGGAGTAGACTGGACAATGGATTTGATATCACAGAGATTAAATCACAGAGATTAAATCACAGCAAAAATAAAACTTGGCACTCAACTTATTTATGAAGTCCAGAAGTGATTTTAGTGCACTCCAATCAATATGACAGACGTTTCGGTCCCAAATGGACCTTTGTCAGCCCGAGTGCTTAAAGAGGAAAAATCGGAGATGAGTATACAATTACTCGTTTATAGCATGCCTGTAAAATAGACACGTAGGTGTGGATCTGAGAAGTGGTGGATGCCGCATCGCTGTAGGCAGCACTCCTCCTCCTCTGCATACTTATGCAGATTCAGTGTTAGGTTCCACTCACCCACACCTACCTGTCTATTTTACAGGCACGCTATAAACGAGTAATTGTATACTCATCTCCGATTTTTCCTCTTTAAGCAGGTGGACTGATGAAGGTCAGTGTGGGACCGAAACATCTGTCATATTGATTGGACTGCATTAAAATCACTTCTGGATTTCATAAATAAGTGCCAAGTTTTATTTTTTGCTATATACTGGCCTGGGAACCTACTTGTGCACCACTACACGGTTGTGCTACGCTTTTCATTGTACAGAGATTAAATCACAGGCTCCACACTTGGAACAGCTTTCCAGGAGCTACTAGTAGACACAAAGAACATGTACAAAACTATGGCTAGGTATGTACAACGCCGGGAATCGGATCCAACCAAGGGGAATGAAGGACATAAAGGGAGAAGGGTATAGGTATGTAATAATTCCCTAAACTCCCTGTTGTGCCCCAGTATTGCTCCTGTCCTAACAAGGACAGACCCCAAGTGGATCCTATAGTGAATACCCCCAACTATCATCATTGGGGTTGTTCACTATAGGGTCCACTTGGGGCCTGTCCTGGTTAGGACAGGAGTAATACTGGGGCACGACAGGGAGTTTAGGGAATTATTACATACCTATACCGTTCTCCCATTATGTCCTTCATTCAACTTGGTTGGATCAGATTCCTGGCGAGGAATATGTGAAATGAGGCCAGGATTGAATGTCCGTCAGTAGTGGTGAAACCAAACCATTTTTTAATGAGCACTGGTTTGTACGAGCACTATATATTATGTCATTTTTTTTGTCTTCTGTCTTTTTAATGGTTGATTTAAGGTTATGTTTTATTAATTGGGGACCTCTCCAGGCTACATTCGTCAGTTAACCTCACACCATAGCCGATTCTGTTTCTGTACTAGGTATGTAAAACCAACAAACCAATGCTAGGTATGTAACACCAAAGAGAGGTATGTACATCCAAAAGACCATTGTAAGATATGATACAGGAAAGATGTATATCTTTGTACCGTGTTAGCCAGTAGATAGAAAAATATTCAGAATTGAGAGTCCTCAATGGTTGATACCTTTTAATGGCTAACTGAAAAGATGGTATCAACCATTGAGGACTCTCAATTCTGAATATTTTTGTAAGATATGTACACTCAAAGAACCAATGCTAGTTATGTAAAGCCCAAAACATCACTGCTCTAGAGGAGATCTGCATGGAGGAATGGGCCAACATACCACCAACAGTGTGTGCCAACCTTGTGAGGACTTACAGAAAACATTTGACCTCCATCATTACCAACAAAGGATATACCGGGTGAGTCATAAAGGACGGACGTTTTTAAACTAATCATAAAATCGTTAAATATTTATTAAATATAAATGTATTCACAGATTTGGTTACGTATACTAATAGCATTTGACAAATTCAAGTGTGGAAAACAACATCTGCCATGTGGTGGCCATTATCAGTGATGCATTTCCAAAGGCGTTCTTGGAAGTTGGCATCAACACGTTCCAACACAACTCTGTCGATTTGGGCAACTACCACTCGAATAGCTTCCTTCAGTTCTTGTAATGATCGAGGCTTAAGCTTGTATACACGTGATTTGAGGTGACCCCATAAGTAATAATCGCACATGGACAGGTCTGGGGACCTAGGAGGCCAATTAATATCGCCAAACCTGGAAATGATGCGACCAGGGAAGAGAGGGCGAAGAACGTTCATTGTTGCTCCGGCTGTGTGGGCCGTTGCCCCATCTTGTTGAAACCACACACTAGAGATGGGGATATGTTGCCGTCGTAACTCAGGAACAAAGAAGTTATTTATCATGGCGATATAACGTTGTGAGTTCACGGTAACAGTATTGCCATTATCGCCTTCGAAAAAGTACGGACCGATCACGCCATATTTGCCCATAGCGCACCACACCGTTACCTTAGGGCTGTGCAGCGGTCGTTCATGTAATTCTTTCGGATTTTCATAGGCCCAATAACGGCAGTTCTGCTGATTAACCATGCCATTGACATGGAAATGAGCTTCATCACTCATGAATAAAATAAGGTTGTCGTTTTGCTCAATAATTGCTTCCATCTCATGTGCGAACTTCAGTCGCGCTGCGTAATCCCCGCGCTCCAACTGTTGCACAATGGCCAATTTATAGGGGTGGAAATGCAGGTCTAAATGCAAAATACGCCTTACTGTACGATTACTGAGGGCAAGTTCTAAAGAATGTTTCCGAGCAGATCGACTCGGACTACGCAGCATGGCTTGCCTGACGCGTTCCACATTTTCAGGGGTACGTGCCGTTCGTGGAGCCCCCGGTGGTCGTTTGTTCATTAGTGTACCTCGTGTACGGAGTGCTTCAACCCAACGTAGCATAGTGTTACGAGCGGGAACAGCTTGATTTCTGTGAATATTGAAATGACGCCGAAACTCACGCTGAACGGCTGTGATACACTCATTATTCTTGACAAAACTGTCGTACGCGAAAACGCGATGTTCTATCGTCCACGGCACCATAGCTTAAACTGAAACTAAAATAAAAACAATGCTTTCACCTCACAAACATAACCCCGCCTCCCGCACATCTCTACCTCCACCTGGTGGTGAGTTATAGCCACTTCAAATACATCCGTCCTTTATATTTAACGATTTTATGATTAGTTTAAAAACGTCCGTCCTTTATGACTCACCCAGTATAACAAAATATTGAGATGAACTTTTGTTAATGACCAAACACTTATTTTCCACCTTAACTTGAAAAATAAATCTTGCCAACTCAGACAAGGTGATTTTCTGGATGTTTCCTCATTGTGATTTTCATAGTTGTGTTCTACCTATGATGTCAATTACAGGCCTCTCTCATCTTTAAGTGGGAGAACTTGCACAATTGGTGGCTGACTAAATACTTTTCTCCCCCACTGTATGGACAACCAAAGAACAATTGTGGGGTAAGTACAACCAAAGAACTGTTCCTAGATACGTACATCCAAACAATGACAAGAGAGATAGAAAGACGACCTCCATGGTGCCTGCCTGTGCACCAATCTGACAGGGCAGGGACCATGAGTGCATAGGAGCTGATCTTTACATATTACATTAAGCAGAGAACACATGGTATTTTAAGATTGTGCCTGAAGTGACTTTATAGAAGTGCAGCCATTTACAACACAAATTTACTGCTCTACTTCCCTTGATTAAAAGTAGCATGAAGAACAAGGAATATTAGCGAGGCAAAGGGATAAAAGTAGGCATCTGTGTAGATGCTGGAGCTTGGCACCTATTTCATCACTGTGTATATACCAGATTATTAATGATGGATTCAGGATGGCTTCTAGAGATACACTAAAAGGCCCGTTACACTAAGCGATATCGCTAGCAATATCGTTATAACGCCACTAGTTTTGTGACGCAACAGCGATATTGCTAGCGATATGGCTATGCGTGATACTTGCCTCCGACCGGCTGATTATCGCTGATCGCGTGAGAACAGCCTGGGCCGTTTCTCGTCGGCCACTTCCTGCTGTGGCGACGAGCGACGCATGGACGCGGGCGGGAGGACGTCAGGATCGCCTCGTCTGACAGGTAAGTAGCGACCCCTGCTATGTCGCTGGTGAGATCTGCCTGTGTGGCAGCTCACTAGCGACCACTTAGCGATGCACGAGCGATCCTGACCGCGTCATATCGTATGTACAAAGATGAAAAAGATAAATGCTGGTTGTAAGGGATATGTCACAGAGAAAACGTAAAAGAATAATGTAAAATGGTTGCATCTCGTTATCCCTTCATCCATTATTTTTTGTTTGATTTTTCTTCACGTTATGCTCTAGTACAGCGCTATTCACCCTTGGAAGCATTACGCCTCTGGGAATATATCGCTATAATACAAAGCCATATGGAGGGAGTACCATATATTGGCACATAGATTACCTAATGTTCCATACCACAGACCTGCAGGTGCTCCTGTGTGCCGTTACACTGATTTCATGCTCTGTGCACACGATCAGCCGCTAATCTACACCCTGGTATATCCATATATAGACACATCATTTAGCAATGTATCAATTCTAAATCAATGGACCTGAAATACAATGGCAGAAAACTCTATTTGACTTAAAGTATTGCATGGGGTTTCTATTGTTTTGACTGCAAGAACTGTGATGCCTGCTGGGCTAGATCTTCAAATAAACCAATACATCTAATATAACACGTGATTTCTCAAAAGGCCATGTTTATTGCCTACTGAAGACTTCATACATAGTAGAAGACATTTGTCTGTTATGAGCAGCCGCAAACATCACACCAGCTTCTGGCAGCATTCCCAAGGAACAATAGCCCATTTCTCATGGGCAAAGGTTTCCTGTTCGCTAATAATTTTGGGTTGTCAAAAGAGGGGCCCAGAAAGTTAGGAGTGGAGATCATTGCCTTACACAAAAAAGGAAAAGAATACAAAAAGATAGAAAAAGCATTGAATGTACAGCTCAGGATACAGTTCATAAATTCAGAGTTATAAGAACGCCGGCTACTCTAGGACGTGGCAGAAAGAGGACGGATCACTGGTTGCCACCAGATTCATGAGAAGGCAGGGAATCAGAAACTCTTGAAAGACTGTAAAGACCTGTGCCAGATTTGATGGCAGCAGGCACTGATGTTTGTTTGCACAGTAAGGCACATACTAAATATTGAAGGTTCCCATTCCCAAACTCCAAGATGTAAACCTCCACCAACAGCAAACAAAGTTAGCGCCAATGTGCTCAAAATCAAAAAAATAAGCCACAGAAGTTGTCACTCTGTTCTGTTTATCAATGAAACAAAAAACTGGAACTTTTGAGACCTATGGATGAGTGATCTGTGTAGGGGGGAGAAAGAAGCATAAGCTGAAGAAAAGCTTGGTGAACCATGGTGATGGCTCTGTGATGCTCTAGGACTGCTTTGCTTCCTCTGATGCTGGATCACTACGGTACATGGATTTAATCTAGTATCAGGAAATCATAGGAGAAAACCTCATGCCTTTTGTGAGGAAGATGACACTTGGACATCATTGGACCTTCCAACAGGACAAGGACTCAAAGTCTACTAAGGTTTGGTTTCAGCAGAAGTCCTGGAAGATTCTGAAGTGACCGCATATCAGTTGACTTGACCCCCATAGAAACTCATTGGTGGGATGTGAAGAAAGGGGTTTCAGCATGCAAACCCAAGAATATTCATGAACTGGGGGACATTGGCCATAAGGAATGGACTAAGATTCCTTAGGAACACTGTCAGTAAGCAGTATGGTTAACCATCAGATTTGAAGCAGGTCTTAACTAGAGATGAGCGAATTTGGTCCGGTCAGGGCTTATTCGGCAAGTTATAGCGCTTACCGAATAAGCTGCAGAGGGAACTCAGCTACTGGAATCGCTATGTTCATCAGTAAGGGACATATAACTATTCCTGACAGGGGCAGGTTACTCCAGGTATAGGTACATGTACAGATCAAACCTAAAGAGTGTGCGAGAGCGCCAAGTAATCCTTATACGGCAGAGTATTAGAAGGAATTGAGCTCCAGCTGCTCGCGGTATCGCCCCTGTAATGAGTAGGAATGAAAAGCAAAGAGAGCCCAGCAAAACCAGAATGAGTTTTTAAGGGATTATCCCTGAGGTCGCTTAAGACATACAGAGAAGGGAAGAAAAATCAATCATCTTTTCAAGAGAAGAAACTAAGACAAAGCAAAAATAGACAGTTTCCCTACTAATGGAGCAGCCCCACAAAAGATTAGAACAGTACGGCAGAGGGACACAATATTGTTCTACAATTTCTAAAATACTTCTTTGCTCCATGCACAACCATGTTAATGTGGTGCCTTGGCGTTAAATGAAAACACAATACTTAAAAGAACTGGTTAGAATATTACACACAATTAGTAAAAAATATGTTACTTTATTTATACACCATATACTTTGTAGGACTATCCATTAGATAGAGCACGGTAAGTATTTAGTGAGACATGTCGCTAGTGTCAAAGGAGGCATGAACGTGCCTGTAAATGGAGAACGTTACAGTAAATTTGTCAAAAGGCAGCATGGGGCATAATGTACTTGTTGCATCATTAAGCTTGCTGCATTGTTCTTCCTTCTGTCCCATTAATTACAACACCTTTCTTTAACACTGAAGAGAAGAACCTCCTGGTTCTGTGGAGTCAGATGGTGTTTCACATGATCACTTTTAGCAAGAATCATTCCATTTTTGCTTTTTCTCTGCCCTAAGAGTCTTCTGTTAAAGGTAAACATTCATGATTGATCTTGGTACATGTAGTTCCAGGACAGAGAAATTTCATTAGAGTGGAGAACGTGTAACTAATAAGCACTGTGCCAGAGCACATGAATGTCAGCACACTTAGATTAGAAATTGACCCTCAGCCTAAACTTTTTTTTTTCCCATTGTATTATAGCAGTGACCTGTTAAAAGAAAAACTTACATTTATATAAATGATTCTGGGAACCAAAATAGTCCATGTAAACTTGCCAATGACTCACTTTATTCAATGGGAAAATAGCTATAAAACAGACATAATGGCGAATATAGGAACAAAAAAATTAGCCTTAATGGGCCCTATTAACTAAGAGTGGTGCTCTACCCGCCAAACTTTAGGAAGGGGCTTTTTGGAGTAGGACAAGCTGAATTTATTAAGAGGCACACCACTTCGTCTTCTCAAAGGAGCCTCCTTGAGACTCCCCAAAAACGTTACTCCAGTCAACGGCTGGAGTAACATTTCTGGCATATATATAAAAAAAAAAAAAAAATATGTCACGATTGATTAATTTGACAGGTTGGTGATGCCATGTCCAAATCTACCCCGACACTACTCTTTTAAGAGGATCTAACCATAAAATTTGGCATGAAAATGTGAAAAGTCACAATTCTTTTGGTGCAGCTCTGCAAAAATGCTGCAACTTTCAGAGTGCTCCACAACAGTTTTCTGATGTAAACACTCAGACGAATTGGGGCTAGTGAGCTGAAATTCCTATCCAAGAATTGCCATACTACTTAAATATGTTTATAAGTTATTTTAGATGTTTGAATCCTAAGCACAGTCCTATTAGGCAATATGGATGTCCTAAAAGAAATGAGAATCCCCATATTAGGCAGGATTAAAAAAAAAAAAAAATGGCTTTCACTGGGGCGGAACTACCATGGCGAAGGATTTTATGGTTGGTCAATCATTAGAATTCAGAGCATGGAATACTCGACTTTTTATTTATTTATTTTTTTTACCAAATTTCTCAATTGCTGTTCACCACTTACTTTGATTTTTAGCACTGATCTAATTAGGTTTTCAAATAAATTAATTCAAATAAAAACTGCTCCTATGAATGCTAAATTCTGGGGAATTTTGGATTGCACTCCAACCATTTTTAAAAGTTTCTGTAACCAACAAGGCTATGATTAGACCCCCATACCACAATGGTAGTGGGATCGGAGTTCATGCTTACCACCCGGAATAGTTGAGCAACACGACTGAACGCATAATAAAATTATACAAACAAGGAGTCATTCTTTGCTAATAGAAAACAACATTATTGAAAATAAAATGCCGAATTAATAATCATGCTTCACGCACAAAGTTCACCGTTAGTTCACCCAGGGCATGGAGTATAGGAAATGAATTGTTCGGCTCTGACTGGAGATGTTTTTCTAATTGAGAAAGATTTGCTCCTAGCTTCTTTTTCACGGAAGGAATGACAAGTATTAAAGAGCAGTTCAGAGTCTATTAAAGGACATGGCACATGAAAGAAAAGCCGTGTTTGTGTCAACAAGGAATATTATCCAGCAGCAAAGTCATTATCCTGAGCAAAAATATTTACACTTTTCCGTGTTTCCGTTTTCTGATGTAGCAACACGAAAACTGATGAATTCAAAACAGAAGCTACATTTATTTACTGACAAAGCAACAATGATCATATCGCCAGAGGTAACGAGAAAGAAGAACCAGCCGCGAGTCCGAGCGTGAAGGAGCCTCTGGAACTCTCTCACACTAAGGTCTAATTCATACATCAGTTTTTAAAGCTGATATGAAAACAATAAAAGAACCAATGACCAGCAACATTTTCGGCAGTGTTTGGTCAGTGGGCCAGTTTGTACCATCAGTGATGATCTTGTATGCAAATAAAAAAAAAACCTGCAAAGCTTCTCCTACCCATTGCCATGTTAATACAGACAGCAAACATTCCATCTGTGCTGACCCTGATTTTCACGGATCCATAGACTTACATGGGTGATTATGATCCGTGACTCAGATCAAAAAGTCATGTCTGTGTGAAATTGGGGGCACACGGTCTGCAAAAATACACATGCTTATGACTACAGTTGAGAGAATATGATCGGGGGTCCCTGCTTACTCGGCAAGCTAGAGCGCTGCATCGGGAACCTGGAGCGCGCCGGCTGATCAGCTGTTCAGCGCTGCAGATGCCTGTGTCGCGGCTGTGTCACAGGCACAACACATGCATGGAGAACCTGTGTGTTAGGCCTGTGTGTTGGGAATCTGAAGAATATATGTTTGCTATACACAAGGAGTGGGTATTACTGAGGTTAGGAAGTCATCCGACTTTTCATGTTAGTATCGCCGACTGAAACAAAACATAAGGTGTCTCATGAACTTTATCTGTGATTCGCTTCTGTTAGACTGATTGAGTAATGGATCAAAAATATTTTAAATCGCAAATTATATTGATCAGACCGTTGCTATGAGGTAATGGCCCGAAAAACCTGCCTCTCGGGGATGTCTAACTGGTCTTCAGTTGTTAGAATTGGGAGGAGGTTGTATTAACTGGAGACATATTTCATTTAAGAAAAACCTAAAAAGCTTAGTTTGCGATGATTTGGCTCAGTGTTACAATATATATGCCTAATATCTTTTTCCCACATAAATCTTACTTGGAGAAAATGAGAAAATGTATCCAGAAACACGAACTCTAAAAGGATTGACATCCAGCCTGTGCATTACAGACCAGGTTTTCCTCCTCACTAGCTCTCCCATTAAGTACATTGTACATTGATCAAGTTTTGTTGGTCGACTTAGGTAATCATTCTTGAAATCTCCAAAAAGTTAATCAATAGCAAAAAATAATACAAACTGCTCATAAAAGGGGTTTTCAGGATATCCTCACTCATCAGCAGTTTTCAGCTGTGGTGGTCGGATGTAGACAGCGAACAGATCAAAAGATCACTGCTCCGATCACTGTATAGTGTCCGTCCCCCGGTACTGTAGATCATCTCCTATTAAAGTGAAAACACAAGCCAGGAAGTGGGAGGCAATGTCACTGCAGACATCACATTAACAATTACAAGGAAACTACTAACACCCCCTATTCTCTGTTGTTTCAGGGTGTAAACAAACGGTACATGACGGGAAAACAGACATCAGCTAGAATAACATTTCAAGAAGATTGGTAAATGCTTGTTGTTTGTGACAACTAAAGATCATTGGCATGCTCTTTACTTATTTTAGTTTTTAAATCCGCAGGTTTCTATTTTATACATTACTCATTATGTGAGTCTAATATGGCTACCATGGACAGGCTTAGTGCAAGCCATTCTGTTTAATAGATACAAGAGGTTGCCCAGGCCTTCACCCTTTAACACCTGTACAGGTATCTGGACTTACACAGGGGCCCCCAGGTTGGGACCAGGGAGTCAGCTGCTGACCAATGGTGCAGGCCAGCAGGAGAAAAGTCAGGCAGCCAGGTCAGAACCAGTAAGGCAGTCAAGATACAAAGACGCAAGGCAAAAAAAATGGTCAGAAAACGAGCCTCGGTCACACAACAGGAGTAAAACAAGAAAGCAGAAGCAGCTAGCACAGGACTTGACAGAATAAGGGTATGCGCACACGATCAGTAATTGCTGCGGGTTGGACGCTGCGTACTTGCGCAGCATCCAACCTGCAGCGTCCGGATGTTACATCATAGTGGATGGGATTTCAACAAAACCCATGCCCACTATGCGTGCAGACGCTGGCGGCTCACCCGCGGTGACAGACATGCGGCATGTCTTTCCAGACCGCAGCATGTCTTTATCTTGTGGAGACGCAAGCCTCTGCAAGGTAAATTTCATCTGTATTGGGCGCGGTAATTCTGCAGGGTTCAGTGAACACATGCGGATTCACCTGCGTTCAATAGACGGCAGCGCTTTGGACACAGGGGACATGCGCTGCGTCCAAAGCGCTGCCAATTCCTGAACGTGTGCACCTACCCTAAAACCAACTACTCCTGGCAGCTCTCAGCAGAAGGCAGTGTGCATTTGTAGGTTGGGGTGCTGTCCAATTGGCCAAATCATGGAGCGGATTACTCAAGCTGTACAGCACATACCCCATATTGCCAGACTGGACTCAGCCACCACAGCATCAATGGCTTCAGAACAAAGACTATGCCATACACAGTTTACGTTCCAAATGTCTCCTCCATCACTAGTCCCACCAGCAGAAGTCACAGGAGCAGTTCCAGGAGGAGATGTGACACTCGTTCTGGGTTTCTTTTTTCCAGTCTTATTATGAAGGCACTGAGTACATAAATAAGGTTCCTATCTACCATTTACCAATGAAATGCTCCATAACCTGGTTATTGTACACAGGTCTACTACATGTACCCCATAAATATAGCCACTTAAATGGTTCCTTAACTTCTACATTATGCAAATTGCCTCTTCAACATTAGATTTTCTGTGTATTCTATTTTAAGCAGCATTTTTTCTATTCTCCTCGATCATTGGTAAAACCTGTTCTGTTTGTCTAGTGACAAAGAAGCGCTGCTGATCCTCTGAAAGTCTGAGAAAGAATCCACTGTGTACACAATCATCGGCCATTTACGGCTTCAGATACACTGACCCATGTTAAGCTGATGACTGCAGCACATAATTCCAGAAATCGGACAAGGATTTACAAAGGGTTAGTTTTCCAGCAAAGCACATTAAAAGTGCAGGTTTCAGATATACAGTATGTCTCATACAGAACTTATCATATTAGCTGATCTGCAGAGGAACGTATGCCACATGTGCTCAACTTTATATTTCGGGGGGCAGTACATTGAAATTAACATATAAACATGAAATATAACTGTAGCCCATGATCAGAAGGCATAGGTCCGCTGTATTACCAGAGTGCAAGAGCAGATTGCCGTCCAGTGCCACCTCTGCAGTACCCAATTTCTGGAGCTGTACCCCTCCAATTCCCGGACAAACTGTATAAGAGGGCATCTCCATTTTCTTGTTATCATTTTGTGTACTTTACAGGATCCATGCTCAACACTGAAAGCAGTTTCCCACAGTTCTACTTGCTTTATCTTTATTTGGCCAATTTGCTTCTTCAGCGCGGTGGACCCATTTTTGGACCGTGTCTCAGTTTTAACAACCCATGTGTGATCCCCATTTTCTTGAATTATAAAAATTCCACTCAGAAGACACATGAATGGAATCCGATTGTGATCCTTTTTCTTCACGGACCCAATTACCGGAATGTGGTCTGCAATATGGACCAAGGTAGGACATCTCCATTTTTGTGTGAAGAAACAAATAGCACATGTACGACAAAAATTAATGTGTGAATAAGGATCTTAAGCTATTTTTACAGAAGTGTCATGTGGAAGCAAGTCATGGGTGGTAGAGATCTGGAAACAGAACTTCAGGCTTTAAAAAAAAAGACATTTGTACCATCCATCATATACAGGACATGTAACCAGTGAGGAGCTTTGGACACCCATACCACACAATCAATGGTCTCTTTGATGTTGTTCGTTCAGATCACTTGATAAATCATTGGTTTGGGATGTGGGGGCCATAAAATGGCCACCGAAATGCATCAGTATTACACTTGTGTGAAATTGACCTTAGTTATTTGCTTATTTTATCTCCACCATTATTATTTTGAGTTGAGATTTTGGGACTTCAGTATTCAGCACCTGAATGTATGCAGAGAGGTGGGCATCTTCCTCATGTTCAGTATGGATCATGCCAGTTTTTTAATATGAACAATTATGGGTCATGATTTTTTAACATGATTCTGCGTTACCTTTTTCGTGTTCAAATAATTTTACTTTTGCCCAACCAAATAACTAGAAATCATGTCATAACAATGATTCCGGAAAGAGTGGACATGAGAGTATTAGCACTAATAGTTGGGGTTTTCATTGGCTTATAGTAATTATACTAAACTGAAGATTTAGAAATATGCTGAAAATATCATGTAGCGGTTAAGATATAGCCGAAGATTTAATCCTTTGGTAAATCTAGGACTCGACCTAGGGTCAGCGACCATGCAAATATTAAATACGTCTCGGCTGCACATGACGCTTCAAAACAAATATATATATCTTCGCAATTTTAAAAGATTTTCTTTAAAATAATATCATCAAAAGGACAGAAATGTTATTTAAAAAAATAAATGAAGATCAGTCCTTGTATGTTACAAAGCATTTCACATCCATTCCCTGGGCCTCAGCTCGCCGAAGCATCAGCACAGCACTCTGCTCGCACTTCACTGACGATCAAAGCTAAAGATCTACTTATTCAGGCCAAAATAAAAAATGGAATTATATAAGTAATTGTCTGACAATCACAGTCATTACATACACAGATCTCAGGACATTTGCTGTCGATTTTCAAACTTCTTATGAGGTTCCTCATACTTCCCCAATGAAACTGATGGGAGTCGACAGGGGGGACTGTCATTGAGAATAGGGTCAGTTTATGGATGTAGCACCCTTCAGGCATCAGGAATATGTATTTAGGCTCATAATATTCAGATTGAAAAACTATTATTCTATTTCACATTACTTTCAATATTTCCAAATGGCCACCACTGAAGGATCACATCCACCTCACAAATGCACCAGTGGTACACTTGTCCACCTCTATCTGGACTGGTTTCCAGCCTATGAAGTAAACATTCTTATTCATACTCTTTAAACCCATCATAAAAGCCAACAGGCTTTATTCCACAGTCTACTAAGGGGCCATACTCTAGAGAGCCATGAAAGCCTAGCACTGTAGAGTAAGTTCTGCATGGGCGACCTGTGCTGCTCCAAGGCAGGGTCTCCATAGTCTAATATCGGCCATGCTCCGACACTACTGGCTGGGAGTAGAGGGATCAGTGCGACTGCGGCATTATCAAAGGGGGCTTCACCCTTTTATCAGGTTAACACTAGTTTAACTGCAATTCTCGCAGTAAAGTGCACGTAAACACAACAGAAGACAAGGAAGGCAAACATTGCGGCATTCAAGTGGCAGTCTTTGTAGCAATCCTATGCTAGCCGAGGATTAGGATTACTGTAGATGACACCGTCTGCCTGCCCTTAGTGAAATATTACCTCTTTGGCCTAAAGCAGGTATCTGTGTCCTAATGCCAAGAACACTTTGCTGGGCTGTAATTAGCCATCAGTGCAACAGAATAATTTATGGAAACCTAATCGTCATTTGTTTTAAACAAGGATCACCATTCATTCATTTATTTTCTTCATTTTATGTAGCACTTTACAGACCTTAACAGTTAATACGGTCTCCATTGGGGATCACAATTTAAATCCCCTAGCAATATGTCTCTGGAGTGTGGAAAGAGACCGGAGAACCCGGAGGAAACTCGCGCAAAACACGGGGAGAACATACAAACTCCATGCATATATTGTCCTTTGTGAGAATTGAACCCAGGACTCCAGCGCTGCAAGGCTTCAATGCTAACCACTGAGCCACCGTGCTGTCCTTGTGAAAATTTGGATTTACCTGTCAATTCAAAATGGATGGTGAATTTCCTGCCAACCTTGTTTAGCAGATTCTCCCCATGTGTCCTCCAATGTACTCATTCTACAACTACATACACATTCCACGGGGACCTACAGATAAACAATGCATATTTTTGGGTTCCTTCTGTATTTTGATTTATGTATTGGTGACATTAAATTTTTTTTAAGTATCCTTCCACAATTTCAAGCAATATATTATTCGTATCTTGAACATGCCTTATATCATCTTGGTTTGTAAAGGCAAGAACTGAGAAACCTACACGGGCAAAGCAGAAGGTGGGAAATTCACATTCCCATGCATTTCATTTACACAGTGACACAAACATGACAAGATGGATACTGTACATGTCATTTCTGCCCATGCACGTTCAGGCACCTTCTTTGATCAAACTGTCACAATACAATTTGTTTCACCTACGAGAAATGCACTGACGAAAGTCCAAGGTCCCAATTCATCATTCCTTTTGCGCCTTTGTTTGTGGAGCAAAATGGCTCCAATAATGACTTATGCTTGTGCCTTATTCATAATGTCATTTGCGGCGTAATTTAAGTTTACAGTGGTCTTGTCTGTTTTTTGCTTTGTTCCACAATGTGAATGTGGTTTTCCCTTTTCCAGTTTTTGTCTAATTCATCATTTGTAACTTTTCAAAATGTGCACTTGTTTTTGTGTAATTGCGTGTACTTCAGGAACTTAATGGAGAACAAAAACTAATATTTTTGCACAGAACCAATTAAATTTGCGCTGAAAAGGTAAAATAAAAAAAAAGAAAATAGCACGTTTGATTTCGTTGTGCAACCTCGAAAAGCGACTCAAACCACAAATGAACTGGGGCTAAAAGTTGATAGTGTTGTCCGAAACTGGAATCCAACTTCCTAAGACCACATCTTTAAGGTTATGGACCGGCAGAATTTGTTTTAGCTGATCAGCTTCAAAAATATGCCGCAAATGTTGGCTAAGAAACGGTTATAAAAACGATTCCTATTCATTTCATTGTTAATTCTTTTTTGCAGTTTATATGTAGTTTTTGAGAATTTTTTTCCAACTCATGCTTAGAAATGACACATGGTAGAAAAAAAAAAAAGAAACTGCATGTCACATTGATCCAGATACTCTCCATACTAGATACTGTCAAATAAAAAAAAAAAATGCAAAAAATAAAACAAAACCGCTCAAGGAAAAAGAAAAGCTCCCACAAAAAAGTGCATTTCCTGAAATGGTATTTATTTGAAAATCTTTCGAACCCTCAGACACCTTTCCAACCACCAAAACATACCTCAGATTCCAAATGGCTTAACATTTATCAAGCAGAACTGATTTTCAGAGCTGAAAAGCACAGCAGCCCTCTACTGCAGAGGTTTGTTTACTGCTCACGTAATAAGTTGTGTGAACACTGTCCAAGGGTTTGTATGTACAACTACTTTAAGATGCCCGCTGAGTTTTGGAGCAGATCACAGCTCAGTAAAACAATAGCAGTGTTTTTTCTTGAAGCATCTTCGTTGCCAGTTTTTTTTTTTGTTTTTTTTAATAATGAAGCATGCCCATCAAAATTTGCATCCTCTTAATATATAATATTGCAGTCATCATATTATACAGCACTATGTACTTACAATTGCTCATTTTGTCCTTCTACCCAGGTAATTCTTCTCTTTTCCATTAAGTCTATGACATCGTATAATTAAAAACTAACTAGCTGAATCCTTCTAAGCTCTAAGTAGAAACAGGAGATCAATTTTCCCTGTATGACTCATGAGTCACTGCAAAGTGAAGTCCTTGGCAGCGGGATGAGCAGATAAGAGCAGCTGGGTCAGGAGTTGAAGAGGGGAATGATTTCTTAAGGGCCAAGAGACTTCCTGTTTCTACACAGTCCAGAGAAAGAAGAATTAGCTGGGTAGAAAGGCAAAACGATCAATTGTAAGTACACAGTACATATAATGACTGCAATATATTAAGAGCACAAATACTTTGATAGGAGAGCTTATTTAATGGTGAATATCAAAAGTACTGACTGGCTGAAGATTGGTCAGGTCACTTTTTTTTTAGCCAGAAGCGGTTAAAAGAAGCTCAAAAAGTTGAAACATATGCACAACAAGATATTTGAACATTGCAGTGCATATGTGCATTCTTTTTGGCTTTTTTGTTACCATTCTTTAAGGTACGTTCTAGTCGGAATCCGTCTGAAAAAGACACTGGATTCACATGCCCATGAATGCTGTAGCCCAGGTTTTTTCTTCATATACTGGAACATAAAATGCTGGTAGGATTCAGAAGTAAAAATAATGTCATAATAACATTAGGAAAAGATCTATTCCTAAAGGCTTCCTACACATGCAGCGGATTTGGTGTGCATTTCCTGCAGCATTTCCAAAGCATTCAAACATCAAAACCTGCATTTGTTACATGCAGATTTTTTTTGAGAATCTCACCCAGTGCACTGCCAAAGGTTAAGTCTGCAATGGTCAATTTACTTGTGGAACATTCACACAACGTGTAGATGAGATTTTTAAAATCTCATTAACTTTTAAAATCTCATTAGGAAACAAAGAAGTGACTATTTAGGGAACACACTGCGATTAGATGGCAGTTCAGGCTATGTTCTTATTGTGTTTTACGCTCACGGCGGGTTCCCTGTTGGGGCCTAAAGAGTAACCGTAGTTTTATTTTTCATTTCGTAAAACAATAGTACATGTGAAAATAAGAAACTTTGCAATATATCTTATCAGAGAAATGTGCTTCTCTCTGTCAGGACTGATCATTTTCAAAATTATTATTTACCATTTAAAATCTGTATTCAGTGAAGACACAGCCTTAGGGTATGCGCACTGCGGATTTGCTTGCGGAAATTTCTGCGCTGATTCTGCATCTCTTGGTAGAAAAAACGCAGTATAAATTCCGCACGTTTTTTGTGCGTTTTTCATGCGGATTTGATGTGGTTTTTCATGCGGTTTTGTAAATCCATAGAGGTAAATAAAGATATATTAAAAAAAATAAAGAAGAATTGTGATGTCATTTGCTTGTTCAATCTCTTTTTTTTTCAAACTCTGACAGCGGCATTTAAAGCGCGCTTCCAGCAATGGGGCCGGAAATCCGCCCATTGGTGACCCCAGTCACGCAATCGCGGTTCACTGATGGGTTGGTATGGCAACCAGAGGTCTCCTGAATACGTCTATGGTTGTGAATGCTGGATTGCTATGAGCGCCGCCCGATGTTCGGCGCCCATAGCAAGTCAGCAATTATGCTACATACAGGTGATCTGATCATCAAGTGTTTAAAAATATAAAAAAAATTAAAAAAAAGTTCAAATCACCCCCCTTTCGCTCCTTTCAAAATAATAATAATAAAAAAAAAAATCAAACATATACATATTTGGTATCGCCGCGTTCAGAATTGCCCGATCAATATAAAAAAATTATCCTGATCGATAAACGGCGTAACGAGAAAAAAAGTTAAAAATCCAGAATTACGGTTTTTTTGGCACCGCAACATTGCATTAAAACGCAATAACAGGCGATCAAAAGATCATATCTGCACCAAAATAGTATCATTAAAAAGCTCAGCACATCAAAAACAAGCCTTCACGCAACCAGAATTCACAAAAAATGGAGACGCTACGGGTCTCGGAAAATCATGCAATTTTTTGTTTGTTTTTTTAAAACAAACTTTGAATTTTTTTTCACCCCTTAAATAAAGAAAATAACCTAGACATGTTTGGTGTCTATGAACTTTTAATAACCTAGAGAAAAATAATCACAAGTCGGTTTTAGCATTTGGTGAACATGGTAAAAAAATCCAAAAAACCGTTGTGGGATTGCACTTTTTTTTTTGCAATTTCACCAAACTTGGATTTTTTTCCCGTTTTTGAGTACACGATATGGTAAAACCGTCGTTCAAAAGTGTAACTTGTCCCGCCAAAAAAAAAAAAAAAAAAAAAAAAGCCCTCACATGGCCATAATGACTGAAAAATAAAAGTTAAGGCTCTGGGAAGACGGGGAGTGAAAAGCAAATGCAAAAACGAAAAAGGGCTAAGTCTCAATGGGGTTAAAAAGCACTACTTGTCCAGCAAACAAACAAGCCTTTACATGGTTATGTGGACAGGAAAATAAAAAAAATAAAAAAATAAAAAAAAAAGAGAAAACCAGACGTTAAGGGGTTAATGTTCATACACTTTGGCTGAGAAAATACAAAGTGCAATTATGTACTAAATACTGGATAAAACTGTCACTGAAACAGACTTAGGTGGTCAGCAAACTCAAAGTGATAAGCGAGTATACTCGTTGCTCAGATTTTTCCTAGCATGCTTGGGTTTCCTCCGAGTATTTTGGTGTGCTCATAGATTTAGTTTGTGTCGCCGTAGCTGCATGATTTGTGGCTGCTAGACAGCCTGAATACATGTGTGGAATGCATGTTTGTTAAGGAATCTCCACATGTATTCAGGCTGTCTAGCAGCCACAAATCATGCAGCTACGTCGACACAAACTAAATCTCTGTGTACACCCGAGCATGCTCGGGAAAAGCCCAGCAAGGAGTATACTAGCTCATCACTAGTTATGAGCACTAGATTCTGTGATGGGACATTGTTCCAGGGATCTAGACTGATTGCCTTATGGAGACGGCAAGGAATTTTTCCCTTAATATGCGGCAATCAACATCAGCCTCCTTGAGGTTTTTGCCTTTCTCTTGGTCCACATGTTGCACCCAATGAACTTGTGTCTTCTTTGAACCTTAAAATTCTGAAACTTCGCTAGTACCGTATAACGAGTGTTGGCACGCAAATCGGAATGGATCATCCACACCAAATACATACTGTGTGCAATGCATTTACCCAAAAAGGTTATAGCGATTATTTCCATCCAATGCAGGCTTTCACATACTGACAGAATGACAGCTTGGTCTTGGCTGATGTCATCTCAGGTTGGGATCTGCCGTATTGTTAGATGCAACTATAGGGGCCCCCACACATTTCTGAGTGATCACAGGATGGTATAAGGCAGCAGAGAGAAGTGGATGATGTCGATCGATTCTGTTCAGGCACCAGCTACGCTTCCTCATTAAGACGCTCTTATTAGGAAATGCTTAATTCTCAAAGCACAGTCCGAGGTGCAGAAAATCATTATGTCAGAGGAAGCCATCAGCGCTGCAGTTCTTCCATGTCATGTAAACACTAATCCTCCTCGCGCTTTTTACAGGGTTATAAACATTAAGAGTTATCCAAGTTTATAATTTGTGGATATTGCATTAACGCTTTCACCAACTGTTGAGCTGCCAAAAATGTAGTCACAGCCCAAAACAATTCCTGCCCAGCAAAGACTCACACAGCAAAGAAAACATTCAGAAAACTACTAAATGAGATTGCGCTTTACAATGATAAACTCCCGCCATGGTCTGAGCATTACTTCCAAAACCCCGTATTGTGCCGACAGAGACCCAAGCATTATACACACGGAGGATTTTAGCAAGGGCTATGAAAAGTCATTTGTTTGCCCATCGTGTCCCATCTGAATTTTCACTGTTAAAGAGGATCTGTTGCTGTATTTCAGAATGCAAAAGGTACACATTATTAGGGAGGAGTCAGACGGGTGTAAGACTCTGATGAGGATCGCAACGCAATGCTCAGACTGACCGGCAGCTCTCCCAATGTAAGCGTGACATCTGCAATTAAATACATGCCATCATGTGCGGGTTGGGAGAGCTGCCGGCCAGTCCAAGCATTGCGATCCTCGTCAGTTATACGGCAGTTTGACTCTTCCTTTATATAGATCTCTTAGGCCTGATTAGACTGGTGTATTTACACAGAAAATCCATGTCAAAATGGCTGTATAATCCAGGATCAAAGCCTAGATTTTCCTTTAAAGGAAATCTGTCAGCAAATGTTTTCCTAATCCGAGTGCTGCATAAATGTAGGGGCAGAGTCCCCAATATCAGTAATGTATCACTATAGCCCCCGTTACACACTGCGATATCGCTAGCAATATCGCTGTAAAGTCACCGATTTTGTGACGTTGCAGCGATATTGCTAGAGATATCGCTGCATGTGATACTTACCTCCGACCGGCTCCCCCGCTGGTTATCGCTGATCGCGCGAGAAGCTCCTGGACCATTCCTCGTCGGTCACTTCCTGCGGCGCTTCCTGTGGCGCCGACGAGCGACGCGTGGAGCCGGGCGGGAGGACGCAGGATCGCCGCGTCTGACAGGTAAGTAGCGACCCCCGTCCCCAGCGATGTCGCTGGTGAGATCTGCCTGTGTGGCAGCTCACTAGCGACCACCTAGCGATGCACCAGCGATCCTGACCGCGTCATATCGCTGGTCGGGATCGCTGGTGCATCGCTAGGTGTAACGGTACCCTTACTGAGCTGCTTGCTGTCATTTTGACAAAATGCCAGTTTTATCTGCTGCAGATCTAACAGTAACCCCACCCACACCACTGATTGGCAGCTTTGCGTGAACACTGTACAGAAAGCTGCCAATCAGTGGTGTGGGTGGGGTTATACAAGCTCATGAATATGCTTGACTACCAGACACATTTACTAGCCCTCTAATGAACTCCTGATGATAAAAAAGTAATATTAGCACAACTACAAAAAGCCCAGTAAGTGACAGTACTGGGATCAGGGTCTCTATCCCTACACTATGCCGCTCTCAATTTTGATGGAACAAACCTGATGACCGATTCCATTTAATTTTTTACAATAAGTGTTTGAAAAAGCATGTAGTCAGACTGATTTCTTTGTTGCGGATCATAACGACAGTGCTGCTTAGTAGCTCCACATGTCAGATTTCTTTCTTGTAGTCTTGTACACATCAAGGTCTTGTGGAACCTTCACAAAACAATCTGATGTGTCCCAGGTGCTGAAATTCCACCCTCAAAGTCTGCTGCCAATCCAAGCTGCTAGAAGTAGCCATTATCTGCAGCGCGTCCTCCCACAACACCCTCATTGGTTAGCGCGGAGACGTTAAACCATTCCCAGGAGCAGACTGGCAGTCAGCAGCTGTCCATCATCTTACCTCCTGATCATTCCATCTTTGTTAACCTCAGTAGACATTAATAGTAAAATATGCATATGCAAAGTTTTACAATCTGTAATAATACATATTATGAATTTATTGTAGACTTTTTCTTACCCATTGAAATCTGTTCGGGAAAATCTCTAACAAATCCACGATCAATAGGTCTCAAAAAAAATGACAAAACGCAGAATTAAAATTTGACAATGCATCTGAATATCTCACCCACTGGCCGGCCAATGTATTTTACAGTTAAGCTCAACAGCAATTCTGGTACGTATAGACCTACATTCATAGTACCCTAGAAAAATCTACACTGCGCTGTGGTTGGTTAAAATGGGCAGTAAGGGTATGTGCACACGTAGTTTTTAGTCTCTGCGGATTTTGTAGAGAAAACCGCAGGAAATCCGCAGGACAAAGTGCTGCGGTTTTTCTGCGGATTATCTGCGTTTTTTCTGCGGTTTTGCACCTCATAATGGATGAGGTGTAAAACTGCAGCGTTTCTGCACCAAACAATTGACATGCTGCGGATTGTAAACTGCAGCAAAACCGCGTGGGAAAAAAACGCAGCATGTGCACAGCTTTTTTTTATTTCCATAGGAAATAAAGGTACTGTACAACGCAGCAGAATCTGCTGCGTTTCTGCAGAGCCAAAAACGCTGCGGAAACACAGCAGAATCCGCAGCGTGTGCACATACCCTAAAAGTTTACTTGTCTGTTAGGCAGTTTTCATTAATCTCATTATGTTTATGCTTAAGAAAATGTTGAATATGTCATCATTATATAAGTATTAAAGAAAGTTGTATCAGTAACATGGAAGTACATACCATAATACAAAATAATTTTTGTAGAAAATGCAAGATAAAAAAGATACAAAGTTGCCACAGGACAAAAGCAAAAGACCTTGTGGAGATGGCGGAAGTTGGTAAAATTGTGTCAATATCCACAGTTAAACAAATACTGTATCAACATGGGCTGAAAGACCACTCTGCCAGGAAGAAGCCTTTACCCCAAAAGAGTCATAAAAAGCCAGATCAATGTTTACAAATGCACACTGGAACAAAGACCTTAATTTTGGAAGACGTGTTTTGTGGTCTGATGAAACTAAAATTGAAATTTTTGGGCATAATGACCATCGTTACATTTGGAGGAAAAAGGGAGAAGCTTGGAAGCCTAGAACACCATCCCAACTGTGAACCACGGTGGTGGCAGGATTATGTTGTGGGGTTGTTTTGCTCCAGGGGGACTGCTGCACTTCACAAAATAGATGGCATCATGAGAAAAGAAGATTATGTGGCAATACTGAAGCAACATCTCAAGACATCAGCAAGTTAAAGCTTGGGTGGAAATGGGTCTCCCAAATGAACAATGACCCAAAGCATACTGCCAAAATGGTAACAAAGTAGCTTAAGGATAACAAGGTCAAGGTGTTTTGGAGTGGCCATCACAAAGCCCTGATCTCAGTCCTATTGAAAATGCATGGGAAAGCTGAAAAGGCAGGTGCGAGCAAGGCGACCTACAAACCTGGATCAGTTACACCAGTTTTGTCAGGAGGAAAGAGCCCAAATTCCGACTAACTATTGTGAGAAGCTTGTGGAAGGATATCCCAAACGTTTGACCCAAGTCATTCAGTTTAAAGGCAATGGTTCCAAATACTTATGAAATATGTATGTAAACTTTTGACTTTGCAGTAAGTAATAAAAATCCCTTAAAACATTCTCATCCTCCTTATTCTGGCATTTGGCAAATATTAATAATTTTGGT
Source organism: Dendrobates tinctorius (assembly GCF_039654945.1). NCBI lineage: Eukaryota > Metazoa > Chordata > Amphibia > Anura > Dendrobatidae > Dendrobates > Dendrobates tinctorius. The sequence continues at coordinate 12,850,616 of NW_027361741.1, read as the reverse complement.
AATCCTAACTGACCGAAAACGGGAAAGGTTTATTCTGATTTCATGTCAGATATTGAGATAAACAATCATAATAATAAATTTTATTTCTATAGCGCCGACATATTCCGCAGCACTTTACATTTCAGAGGGGACTTGTACAGACGATAGACATTACAGCATAACAATAATCACATAGATCATAACAGATACCAAGAGGAATGAGGGCCCTGCTCGCAAGCTTACAATCTATGAGGAAAAAGGTAGACACAAAAGGTGGGTGGTAACAATTGCCCTGATTGTATGGACCAGCCATAATGTTAAGTGTGTAACAGTACAGACAGAGGGCTAATGGATGCATAAAGCATGTGGGAACATGATGCGGGGAACCTGGTTATGGTAAAACTTTTGACTGTGCCACACAGGGACAGATTAGGTTAATGCATTGAGGCGATAGGCCAGTCTGAATAAATGCATTTTCAGGGCACGCTTAAAATTGTGGGGATTGGGGACTAATCGTATTGATCTGGGAAGTGCATTCCAAAGAATTGGTGCAGCACGTGTATAGTCTTGGATACGGGAGTGGGAGGTTCTGATTGAGGATGCTAACCTCAGGTCATCAGCAGAACAGAGGGCGCGGGTAGGGTGGTATACTGAAACAAGAGAGGAGATGTAGGGTGGTGCAGAGCCATGGAGAGCTTTGTGGGTGAGGGTAATAAGTTTGTACTGGACTCTGGAGTGGATGGGTAGCCAGTGTAATGACTGGCACAAGGTAGAGGCATCGGTGTAACGATTGGCGAGGAATATGATCCTGGCTGCAGCATTCAAGACAGATTGGAGGGGGGAGAGTTTGTTTGGTAAGAGGGAGACCGATTAGAAGAGAGTTACAATAGTTGAGATGAGAATGAATAAGAGAAACAGTAAGAGTTTTTGCAGAGTCAAAAGTAAGAAAAGGTCGAATTCTAGAAATGTTTTTGAGGTGCAGATAACAAGAGCGAGCCAGTGATCGGATGTGGGGGGAAAAGGAAAGCTCGGAGTCAAGTATGACCCCAAGACAGCGGGCATGTTGCTGGGGAGTAATAGTGGAACCACACACCGAAATGGCAATGTCGGGTATAGGTACATTAGTAGTGGGAGGAAACACAAGGAGTTCAGTCTTTGACAGGTTCAGTTTCAGATATAGTGAGGACATGATGTTAGACACCGCGTTTAGACAATCGCTGGTGTTTTCTAGAAAGGCTGGCGTGATGTCAGGAGAAGAAGCGTATAATTGGGTGTCATCAGCATAGAGATGGTCCTGGAAACCAAATCTACTGATTGTTTGACCAATAGGGGCAGTGTACAAGGAGAAGAGGAGGGGGCCTAGGACTGATCCTTGAGGAACCCCAACAGTAAGGGGAAGATGAGAGGAGGAGGAACCAGCAAAAGATACAGTAAAGGAACGGTCAGAGAGATAAGAGGAGAGCCAGGAGAGAATGGTGTCCTTGAGGCCAATGGAACGAAGCATAGTGAGGAGGAGCTGATGATCCACAGTGTCGAATGCTGCAGAGAGATCCAAGAGAATTAGCATGGAATAGTGACCATTTGATTTAGATGTTAGTAGATCAATAGAGACTTTAGTGAGGGCAGTTTCAGTAGAGTGTAAAAAGCGGAAACCGGACTGGAGAGGGTCGAGAAGAGAGTTATCAAAGAGATAGCGGATAAGACGGGAGTGAACCAAGAGTTCCAGGAGTTTAGAGATGAAGGGAAGATTAGAGACAGGTCTATAGTTAACGGCAGTTTTGGTCGAGAGATGTTTTTTTAAGTAGTGGATGTATGATGGCATGCTTAAATGAGGAGGGAAAGATACCAGAAGAGAGAGAGGTTAAATATCTTAGTTAAGTGAGGGGTGACAGCAGGGGAAAGGGACTGGAGGAGATGTGATGGAAATGGGCCACTGGTGCAAGTGGTTGGGCGAGAAGATGCAAGGAGCCAGCTTACTTCTTATGTGTCTTTTTATATAGTATATGTTCCAACTGTACCTACTTTTTGCTCTGCTGACCTAATAACACATTTAATGAATTGCAAGTTAAGATTTGGAGTGGCGTGGTTCATCTCTTCTAATACTTGGATGTTTGATCCTACCACTTGGCACCCTCAATATTCCAAAATGACAACCATATTCCTCTATCTTTAGAGTCAAACCATTAACCTTGTATCCCTCATAGTGTATCTTCAATGCTCTTTGTTTCTAAACTGAAGACTAGATGTTGGATCTGTGGTCTGAGGGACTCAAGAGAATATAAAAACCTCAAAGGATGAAACAGTGAAGGGTGTCACCCAGAGAGCAGCAGATCATAGATGACCATGTATGTAAGCTGTGGTTTCCCCTCATACTACTCCAGAATATTCTCCCCATCCTCCTTCAACCAACCAATCTTTACATCACAAATCTTTGTTTTGCAAAGTACCTCCTGGCACAATTACCATCGTTTTACAACACTAATCAAATTTATACAAATTGCGTGACATACAAGACAGTGAAATACATACATGATGCGTCACCACACTGCGATTAATGAATACATGAATTGCGATATTGACGGAAACGTCAAAAACGGAAGTTATTTGACTTTGCGCTTTTTAATCAAAAAATGCCATCCAACCACGGCAAGGTGTCCCTATTATGTGGATGGTCCCTAACCACTACATGTCCTACCTCACCATGTGCCAAACCAGCCTCATCTGAATAGGGAATGAATGAAAACCAGCCGTAGCTCACAATTAATGTGGTGTGTGTCAGGTTTCTATTACTTGATAAGCTGGAATAGTGTAGACTACAAAAAAATACAGAAATTAACTGAAGACAATGGGATATTTCAGGATCCACTGCACAACAGATAAGATCTAGTATTAACTTCCATACCTCCAATCAAAGGACGATAAGGCCTAAAGCATCAATACTGTCTCCGAACTAAAAAAAAAAAAAAATGAGGTTGTGTTGGCTGCAGGATCTAGGAATAATATTACACAGCTCGAACAATTGTGCAATATTTTGCCAAAAACTCTATTTCCTTACCTTTTATAGTGAAAAGCTATACGAAGATAAGAATGCAATATATGTTGCATCTGTCCCCTAAATCAACCAAGCTAAAAAATCCAACACTTTCACAATGTCTCATTCCCAAATATCTGCAGACTGGCCTGTGAGCCGGATGCCAAAGGGAAAAAGATGGAAGCAAATTTGATCTAAAAGTGATCTGCGTGCTGTCAGAATAGAATGGTTTGTGGCATCGAAAAGACAGACGAACGCAAGGTTATGGGTGAAGGGAACATAGTCAGTAGTGTACTACATTGGTGTTCCAGGCTAGCAACATATTGTAGAGGAAATGACAGAAGGAAACTCCCTGGCTATGTCCATATACACCAAGAAGGAATGCCTCCTGAATCCTGAGCAGAATACTAATGCACAGGCATTTTATGCAGTACTTCTTAATTAGGACACCACTAAAAGGCCTAAAATGGCGTTCACCATGAATAACAGACCGACGTGTTTGTGGTGTACAGATTCTCCTTTGTCATAGTCTATGTACGCCCGAAACTTGTCAGTCTTTTACTCATGGTGAACGCCATTTTATGCCTTTTAATGGAATGATAACAAAAAAGATTTGACACTTGAAATCAAGTGGATAAGCCTTTTGAAGTTGTTTATGTCAAGATTTGATGGTCTACTATGGGCTTAGCACCCATGAATGTAAAGGACTGCATACAAAGATTCAAACAGTGACATGGTAAATCTGACCAATGATTGCATTATTTGGTGTAAAGGTTAAGATAGTATATGTAAAAAAAAAAAAAAAAAAAAATCACTGACTAGAAAAGCGAATAAACATAAAAAATGACACAAGGCAAGCAAATAAACTGAGAAGTAGCTGTGGCTGTGTGGTGTCTATGGATGACTGGTGTGAAAATCTAGAATGTAAGCAGTAACCATAGAAAGGAGAAGGAATACTATCAAGGTCTCGCTAAGGAGACAATCCAGAACCGCAACATCACAGATCTCAGACTGCTTCAAAAGCACAGCCATGCCCTTTTCACAGACAGACAGGGTGGTGCTTTAAATAGCCAACAGGAAATCGTTCCCTTACAAAATATTAAAGTACAATTACCGGTTGCCTGATATGTTGCCATGACATTCTTTTGACGGTGGAAAGTCACAAAACGAATTATCCAAGGAACAAAAGAACTAGAGAACAGAGGTTTAATAATGTATGTGGAATAAGACAGGGCGGAAGAAGCATCACTGGAACTGTCCATGTTGTGTCCAGGCCTGCAACCAAAAAAAAAAAAAAAATGGACAGCTCTCACACACCTCTTTTCTAAAAAAAAGAATAAAAAAATACAGCAACATAGATGTGCAATATAAAAGATAAACATACACAAGAGACCAGTGAATAACTCTTTGTAAAAACTCTAGAACAGGAGCAAACACAACAATGGGGCAACCAAGGACCCAAGCGGTATTGGGTCTTCTATTTGTCAGCAGTAACTTATTATTGGGAATACTTGGCTATGCTTTGTTTAAGGTATAACATTATTCTAATGCAGAAAAACAGCAATTTTTAAATTGTTCCTTAATATACCGTATATTTTGTTCACATAATTTATCTTAAATTTCAAAAGTCCAGATTTTTATAAATATACCGTACTTAATAAATGTACATTTGTTACTTTGTGTACTATTGTAACAGGACTGTCCATAACCTCCTGCCCTATAAATAAATACACGTGGATTGCAGGGAGTTTGTATGTTCTCCCTGTGTTTGTGTGGGCTTCCTCTCACACTCCAAAGACATACTGATAGGGAATCTAGATTGTGAGCCCCATCGGGGACAGTGATGATAATGTCTGTAAAGTGCTGTGGAAGTAATGGCGTTATATAAGTGAGTAAAATGAATAAATAGACGAAACTGGGCGCTGGACGGGACAGCTGCGAAGACTACTTATAAATATTGGACAAGGCAATACACTTGCTTCTGTTGCGCGACTGCTTAGCCGGCTGCACACTGTTAGATGTGATTGTGCATTTACAAAAAAAACAAGATAAAATGTAGCCATTAGTGTTAAAGCACCACTAATGCTTTTTTTATATTTCAGGGCTGGAGTGGTCCACTAATGTGAGTTCCTTGAGCCTATTATTATACTCACAATCCACCGTCTTCAACTATTCCTGGCGCCGCGGCGCCATCCAACGGTCACAAACTCTCAATTTAAGTGTATGAGAGCCTCATTCTAGCTCTCATAGACTTACATTGAGTAGTGACTTCCAAGTCGCCCATCAAACACTGGAACGCTCCAGCAGGTCACAACCTGCAGAAGACCGACCGGAGTAGAGCTGATAAAAGACGAATACGGCGGCTAGTAAGGATGAAAACAGGGGCAGAAAACTTAGATTAGTGGCACCACTCCAGTGCTCCAATAAAAAAGAATGTTGGAGTGGTGCTTTAATGTATCCAAGAGAATACAGACTTATTTAATGCAATTCGTGAAACTCGGCTAATAATGTGCAGCACTTGTGCTTCTGTGCAATATAAGAGCAGCATCAGCCGGCGCTGACCACTAAAAACCTCGTCCATCCGGCACCCTTATCACTAGGTATGATCGCACCAGCTGGCACAATCGATTGTAAAATGATCACAGGCGGTTAATAATTAAACACACAGGCACAGAAATATGCCATCCAAATATGCAGACAAACACATGAGCATTTATTCTGAGGGGTTTTCTACAATTAGGACACAAAATGATGAACGACTGAACACTTTGTTTCTTGCTAGCCACGGTTGAGCCATGAAATAAATTTCAGGTTTGGGGTCCGTACCGTGCGCACAGAAAACAGTGTACGCAAGAGGCAAGATTGTTACAAAACACAGGACTAGGTGAGAACGCGAAGGCTTCCAGTTATTAGATTGAGTTACAGATTTTTCCACCAGTGTGCAGATGATATAAATATTATATAGCACAGGACATTCCTTCAAGGGACATGAATCACAAAACATAAATTGTGCAGAGCATAGATAAAGAAAACACATGGGAGACGTAAAACAGAAATCAGTTTCATGCAGGATGAATGGGTTTATTTCATGAAAATGCCCACCATGCCCAATGAAATGATTCTGCTGCCAATATCCGATAAGAAAATGACACCTTTGTCTTACGTATCGTCAAATTATCTGTCACAGGGGACTAGAAACAGACATGTAAATGATGCGAGCGCCATAAATGAAGTTTTACAGCGTCTGCAGCACAAACAAGTCATCGCAATAATCAGGTTATATATAATACATGGCTTTCACAGAAAGAACAAACTGGAACAACATGTATTCAGTTATACACTTCACCCCCACCTTAAAGGAGAGGAAAAAAAACAAAACTACTACTTGGAAAGCAACTGCACAGGCCATTTGCCATCTGCTATAACATTCAGAACATGTTTGGTTACAACATTTCACTCTAATGCCTAGAAAAACAAGCCTGTAATTGTCAGACAGGACTGGCCAAACACTACAGGTAACCCAGTAGCAACTGAGGTCTGTCAGAATAAGTAAAAGCAAAATCTAGTATACCAATGCCGAAAAAGAAAAGGCAATGTGTAACATCATCTAATACTATATACTGGGAGGCATGGTGGCTCAGGGGTTAGCACTGTAGCCCTGCAGTGATGGGGTCCTGTGTTCCCACAAAGGAAACATCTGCAAGGAGTTTGTATATTGAAAAAATAGGTTCTGGCAAGGTTAGTTCCTAAAATGATAATTTCTTGATCATAGAAAAAGCCATAAAAAATCAAATCCAACAATAAAAAAAAAATTAAAAAAATAGACGCATTTTGGACTGTCCTTATTCACCTTGCTGGAACTTCCACTTTTTCTGCGACTTGCCAGACTACAAAGCTTCTGTGCAATCATGATCTTTATACTCAGGTGAGCTTACCTTATTTTGGGAGCTTGTATATTCTCCCAGTGCTTGCGTGGATTTCAGCTCACACTCCAAAGATATACAGATAGGGAATTTAGGCTGTGAGCCCTAAGGAATATGATGGTGCTATACAAGTCAGAATAATAAATACTCTAAGACCCTGTCCAAACAAAGTTAAAGCACCACTCCAGTGATAAAATAATAAAATGCCGGAGTGGTGTCACTAATCTAAGTTCCCTGCCCCTAGTATCTTTTCTCAGCGCCACTCTGGTCATCTTCTGCAGTTTGTGACCTGCCGGAGTAGTACTGGAGTGCTGGAGGGAACCGTAACGCTCTACTGAATGCAAGTCTACCAGAGCCAGAACAAGGACAGAATGAAGCTCACATAGACTTACACTGACAGCAAGATGCTGGTGTGGGATCGGAGATGTACCGGGAACAGCTGAAGATGGTGTCTGGTAAGTATATTACTAGGGGCAGGGAACTTACATTAGTGATACCACCCCAGTGCTGAAATTAAAAAAAAGCTGGAGTGGTGTTTTAAGAGCTTCGGTTTGTAAGATATGTAGGAAATACATAGTGTTATGGGAGACCTCTGACAAACTTCTTACAGTGACATCCACCTCCCAAAATTTCCAATGCCAAAATAAAAAATAAAAAAAAAAAACCCTTCAGACTTCATCAGAGAGCCTATGTAAAGCATGTGTCAGGTGTTCACTATGATTGTGTGGTATTGAAGGAAGGAACTGTACAGGAAAAGATAAAAACTTGGAAGAAATACTCTATATCATTCCTTTCCTTCATATTTAGTGATATACTGACATGACACAGCCTAATGGAGGCCAAAATGACCCTTTTTAAGTGTATGTTTGGTTAAGAGTAGAGATGAGCGAATTTGTTCGGTTTCGGTTCCGAATACGATCGGAATCGAATATTGTTTTTGCAATATTCGTCGAACACAGCAGAACGTCATTAGAGTTAATGGGAGTAGAAATTACCGAATATGTTCAGAACCGAAAATAAGACATACATTCGGCACAAATAGTGTTAGAATATGGCACAAATATGTCAAAATCAGACTCTGGGACAAAATCCGAACAAAATTGCTCATCTCTAGTTAAGAGGCCTTCAGTGACACACACAGCGTATATTTTAGGAAAAGTTCTCACACTCACTAAGCAAAGTTTATTAATGTTTTGTCAAACCTGCTTAAGATAGAGATACAGTAACTGACCACATTGACTAAGTGCAGTCATTTAAAAAAAGACTTGGCACTTACATAAAAATGTAATTAAAAAAAAAAAAAAAAATTGGTCAAAATGGAATAATTCTTATATTTCTTTCCTGTGCCTCTCCAGTTTTAAGACATGGCCCCTTCTTCCCTGTAGATTTATATACAGGACGTGGGGGCCATATCACCAGAAGTGCACTAAAACAAAAATAATAGTCTCTCCACTTCTCAGTCACTTCTTGCCTCCCTGCGCTGATTGTTTACCGTCAAAAAAAGCAAAAATCTGCCTTCAGATCTGTGTTTACTGATGGATCAGGTTACAGCTGCTGCCTATAGAAGTCTAGGGAGATGGGAGAGGAAAATAGCTGGAGGGAGACAGAAGCAAAGAGACAAAAGGAGAAGCTGCTGCAGCTTCTAGTGACTAGAGCAAGCAATTAATGTAGTCCTAAAAGACTGTTCCCCAAGTATAACAAACAAAAAGATAGCCTCACCGTGTCCTATATTATGTATCAGTAGTAGTGGGTCTCCAGCCAATAGTCGTGACTCGCGGCTTATCATAGGAAAGAAATTTTGGCGAGTCCCAAAATTAGATAAAATCCTCAAATTTTTCTCAAATATTTTAACAAATATTTTAAAAGATCATACAGGTTGGGGATACATCTCAATGTGTTTCTGGCATGTATCCCCAACCTGTATGATCTTTTAAAATATTTGAAATAAATTTGAGGACTTTATTTTTTTTGGGACTCGTCAAAATTTCTTTCCTGTTCCCAAAGTACTCATAAGACCACATATTCAGAAATGTCACTTGAAACAACAGGTACACACTTTAAAAAGGATTTTCTCACCAAGAAACCTATTTTTGTTATTTAGAGGCAGACTCCTCATATGAGGCCATCTAATCAATTCAACATTAGATTGCATTTAGCCAGTCGAGTTTACAGTGGTTTTCTCCAATGTAAAGTATTTTTCCACTAGTGAGTAGTAAATGTTAGGTATGTGGGCGCTGCAATTCTTTCACAGCCATCAGTGCCAATGAATATTTTTAGCCCACCGTAGGCATACTCTTCTGATATCAGCATTCAGTCACATAAATAATAATATAATTGTACTCTTCACAAAGCTACTGCCTGTTTTGCCTGCAAACACTAACCAGGAAATACAATCTTGCCATTTACACACCTATGAAGCAATACTTGCTTGCGAGCTCTAGCACTGTTTCAGCTCCTGCCTGTGCCATTCAATCAATGCATTTACACTTTATAGACACAACAACAGGCATAGAGATTTACAATGGCAGCCGACAAGGCAATGGAACAGAAACCATTCTTCTTCACAGATTTCTATAGGAAGCATTGTCTAGAAGTTCAGCGTGGTGTAATGACAAGCAAGGTCACGGCTACGGCGCTTTATACACCTTACACAGGTCTCTACATATTCCTTAAATGTCAACTACATTCCACTATTTTCCAAAAAAGCCTATGAGATTATCACCTTACCAACCAAATTCCTAGGTCTAAGCCAAGCACGTTCATACTTGTATTCTGCCTGTCTATAAAACCGAGCACAGTTTGTGTTCTCCATAGAGTCCAGGAAAAGCATGGCTTTTCACAGAGCGCCTGAAGCATGGTCAAATTACCCACATATTACACGAATAAATCGAGAAGATGAATTGCTTCAATAAGAACGAGCTGAATAGCTCGGGATCTTCCTTTCTAAACACTCAGAGAATCGTTTGATTGCAAACATAAATGTAAAACTATATGATTAATTTTAGCTCCATGGTATTACTGGGATACAATCCAAATGAAATAAGCATCTTGGCCAATTTTCACTTGGAATCTGTAATAATAGCTGAAATAAACCTCAGTTTATAAATTCAGAAACAAGACATGCACAAATATTTTAAATAATAGTAAATTGAAGAGATGCCCTGCAAAGAATCAGAAAGAAATATCCTATTACCACGTAAATCTTACAATAATGAACTTCACCCTGACAATCATACTGTTCCAACCTATACCGGTTATCCACCAGTTACAGGGAACCCTACCAATCCTCTTATGTTACCAGCCCCCAGCCAGAAGACTATGCCCAGAAGGAGTTAAAAGGAGCAATATGTTCCCTGACACTCTAGCCACGTCCTTGACAGTGATAATTACAGCTGAGAACAGCACTATCTCCAGAGTCATAGACATGAATGGGATGTCGGGGCACATGTGCAACCTCATATTAATGCCTCCTGGCCACAATTTTACATCCAGGGGAGAACAGGGGATACAAGTGCGCACCAAGTGGTGAAAACCTCACTAGGTTCATTTTTATTTTTTTTAAGTGGTAAAAAAAAAAAAAAAAAAGTTTGTGTAGAAAAAAAAACGGTGCCATTTTCCCAGGCCCGTAGCGTCTCCATCTTTTGGGATCTGGGGCCGGGTGAGGGTTTATTTTTTGGCAACATTTTTGAGCTGACATATTGATACCATATTGGGATAGATACGATGTTTTGATCACCCATCATTGTATTTTATTGCAATGTGGTGGAGACAAAAAAAAACAACCAATTCTGGCATTTAATTTGTTTTCTCATTACGCCGTTTAGCAAACGGATTATTTTGATATTTGATAGATCGGGCAATTATGAACTCGGCGATACCAAATGTGTGTATTTTTTATTTGTTTAATGGTTTTATTTTGAATGGGGGAAAAGGGGGGTGATTTGAACTTTCATATTTTTTTATTTTATAAAACTTTTTTTTTTCTCTTAACTTTTTACATGCTTCAATAGTCTCCTTTGGAGACTTGAATCTGCGGTCATCTGATCTCTTGTGCTACACATAGCACATGAAACAACACAAAGTACACAAAAAAAAAAAAAAAAAAACACTTTTCTTGTGTGGCCTTTTTCTGATACCCAAAACACTTTCATTTTTTGCGATATGGGGCTGTGTGAGGCCTTACTTTTTGTGCTTTGAGCTGACATTTTTACTGATACCTTATTGCATTTCATAATGTTGTAGCGGCCCAAGAAACTTAATTCTCATTATGACAATCCGATGAATTAATTTTTTTTATATTTTAATGGGTCAGACTTTTATGAACACAGCAATACCAAATATGTGTATTTTTTATTATATTTTAATTGATGTTTAATAAGGCAAAAGAGGGTGATTTGAATCTGTGAATTTTTTCGTTTTTAAAAACTTTTTTTACTGTATTTAATAGTCTCCTTCGGGGACTTGAACCTGCGATTGTCCGATGTCTTGAACTATACATAGCAGGCCATCAGCTCTGCATGCAAGCACGCATAAAAATCAGGGAGCCGGTATATGACGTACCAGTACGTAATAGGTCGGTAAAGGGTTAAAGAGAGTCCTCACTTTGTCTACTTTAGTCTGTAATGTTTCTTATAACTTCAAATTTCTTCTATTAAATGCATTTGCATATAACCAGGTATAAAATTACATTAATAAAAGGATCATCATGCCCTATATAAAGTGGCTAAGCCTATCTAAATAACTTCTCTTCACTATAAACTGCTACAATATAGCATCTCTGAAGACTCAATGCCCTGTATACTATACAACAAGAAGCTCACTAAACCATTATTCTTCATCACTAATCAGATTTGATCTACTGTAGCTGGAAAAAAAAATAAAAATAAAAAAAAAAAAAAATTACAAAAACACTTTGAGTCCTAGTTAGAACTCGCATCACCTCGTAAGCAAACGGCTCCCTTACCGATTTTCTGGTTGAATATCTTGTCAAAAGTCAGCTCCCCTCGTTCTTCAAGATATTTTTGCATCACACTTCGAATGCTGAAAGTAAAGACAGATAAAGGTTACTACAGAGGTGAGCACTTGATAAATTATTTTTATCCTAGCAACATCCTACTAATCTATCATCAAGAAGGTTCGATTGATATTTACGCGAAAGGCCTAGCTGCAGTAAAAACGTTTCTACTACCACCTCGTTCCCCAGGACATTTTCCCTACACCTACCAGCTGATTACGTGAGGGGTTGACTTTTAGGGAATGTGGTCTTAAGGTACAAACCTAAACCTTTAAACACACCAATAGGTCTTATACTATGAAAAAGGGTCAAGGGCCACCTTTGGCCTTTACAGACTCTGCAAGTCCTACTCTGCACTGATTTCTACTAGACAATCACCTTCAAAAGGTGTTGAACACTAAGAGATGAAAAGGTGCTAGAAGAAGACTCAACCTTTATTTACCCATCAAGGCATACTTACAAAGATCTACATGCTGATGATATGTGATCATCATGATGATAACGATATGTTCCTTGATGATGACTGGCTGGTCTTCCAGTCATGCTGGCTCATGTTGGATCCCTAGTTGTTACTACCCTACTCTTGGTGGGTTACAAGAATTAGGAGACAAAGGATTCACAATGGGAAAGCATTTTTAGACTGCACAAAGTTTGTAGTCTGTTACTTGAGTAACATACAGATATAGATGTAACGGTTACCTAATGCAGATAGCATAGTACTTAGATATCATGGCACAAAGGTAGTGTAATTTGAGACCATGCGATTCTTGCTGACCAAACCAGGGGCAACACGAGTTGCAGCCCGATTACACGATCACAGCTAGATATATATATTTTTTAAACTCTGTGGAGTTTATATACTTTGGAAGCCATAGCCAGTCGAGACAAGTCCAGCACCACCCCCGACCGGCTCTTCCCAGTGCTGCTACAGCTAATTGACAGGTTTCCCCCTCGTGTGCACATAGAAAGAGACTTGTTTTTCAGCTGCAGCAGCGCTAGGAAGAACTGGCCAGGGGCAGTGCCAGACTCCGGCTATTGTGCCAGCTGGATCTTCAAAGTGTATATTCATACAGTAATATACCTTGCTGCGATCGTGCAGCGATTCATGGGGCTCATGGTTTGGGCAGCATGAATCGCCTGACAGATTCCTAAGTGAAATCCATCTGTTAGGCTGCGTTCACACGTCGCATTTTTTTCTCGGCGGTTTTAAACGTGCGATTTTGCCGCGAAAAATAAGCATCCCATGCAATCCTATGGGTTTCCGCAATGCTGTGCTAATGCTGCATTTTTTTTTCCGCGGCGGAATCGCTTCGCGGTAAAAAATGCAGAATGATCATTAATTTAGCGGAATCACGGCGATCCCGCACCCATAGGATTGCATAGTTCTGCTTACTTCCCGCATGTGGCTGTGCACACCATGCGAAAAGTAAGCAGAACATTTGCGGATGGTACCCACGGTCCGGAGGAGAGGAGACAGTCCTCCGAGCTGTGGGTACCATATCCCTGTAAAAAATAGAATTAAGATAAAAAATATTATTGTTCTCACCTTCCGGCGTCCCGCGCAGCTTTCCCCCCCTCTCTCCACGCTCCCGGTCCCAGTAATCCTTTGTGAGAATGACCACGATGATGTCGCGGTCTCGCGGTCATTCGCGCAAAGGATTACTGGAACCGGGAGCGTGGAGAGAGGCGGGAAGGCTGCACGGGACGCCGGAAGGTGAGAACAATAATATTTTTTTTATTATTTTTTACATCCTATCTTTTACTATTGATGCCGCATAGGCAACATCAGTAGTAAAAAGTTGGTCACATTTGTCAAACACTGTTTGACGAGTGTGACCAACCTGTCAATCAGTTCTCCAAGCGATGCTCCAGATCGCTTGGAAAACGCTAGCATTCTACGTGTGAACGTAGCCTAACAAGTTATCAAGTAGGCGAGCAATTTGCCAAGTTGAAGTTTTTACATCTGTAATTCAGCATAGGAGCTGTAGACACAAAAACAATAAGACTTAGGACAGCTCACAAAGCCGAGACATTTTAGAGGCACCGGGATAAATACTAAATGATCTTGAAAGGGCAATAGTCTTTATATTCCTCTCCATTTTCAAAATCAGATTCTTATCAGTGATTAGAAACCCATAACTTCACAGTTCTCACAGATAAAATTTTTAATATGTGTAAAATCGTATCCAGTTTAGGCTCCTCTCCTAAAACCAGCGGTCCTGTAGGTGACGCTCGGCTGGGTCCTAGGCTGTTCTGCTCATAGAAGATTGCCTAGACTACATACACTAATGGTAATGGCTATGAGAAGTTATGGGCATGTTTCCAACCACTGACAGCAAGTGACAAACAGTGGATAACAGAAATGCAAAACATATCTGAAAGTAACAGAACAATCAAGCTTTCTTTCCACAAGTCTAGACGTCCCCTTAAACATGAACTCATAGGCAGACTGGACCCAAGACACAAGTGGAAACACTGTTATATTATTTGTATAATGTGAGTTTTTAAGCACTTCGCCCCACTGCAGATCTCCGCGATAAGAAGACAATCTGCGGGGGAAGCGTTTATTTCTGTGCGCAGCCTTCTTCCTTTTCTGAACAGGAAATCCTATTGTAAACCTATCAAAGGACACTGCAGGGAACCGCTCTGAACCTTTACAGCCGGAGCGTAAAATGCATCTGTAAGATCAATGAAGGTATACTTACAACTACTATTATAGGTGTACATTTACAGTTAGGTCCATATATATTTGGACAGAGACAACATTTTTCTAATTTTGGTTCTAGACATTACCACAATGAATTTTAAACAAAACAATTCAGATTCAGTTGAAGTTCAGACTTTCAGCTTTCATTTGAGGGTATCCACATTAAAATAGGATGAAAGGTTTAGGAGTTTCAGCTCCTTAACATGTGCCACCCTGTTTTTAAAGGGACCAAAAGTAATTGGACAGATTAAATAATTGTAAATAAAATGTTCATTTCTAGTACTTGGTTGAAAACCCTTTGTTTGGCAATGACTGTGTTTCCTCCTTTTTGATGCTCTGCCAGGCCTTCACTGCGGTGGTTTTCAGTTGCTGTTTGTTTGTGGGCCTTTCTGTCTGATGTTTAGTCTTTAAGGCTGTGTGCACACGCTGCGGATTAGGTGCGGATTCATCCGCACGGATTTTGTAAAATCCGCAGGTGAAACCGCAGGTCAAAATACCTGCGGTTTTACCTGCGGATTGCTCTGCGGTTTTGCCCTGCGGTTTTTCATCTCCTCAATGGAGGAGATGGCAAACCGCAGGAGAATCCGCAGAAAGAATTGACATGTCAATTCTTTCTGCGGATTGAAAACCGCAGATAATCCGCGCGGAAAATTCCGCACGGTCTGCACTGCGGTTTTTGATTCCCATAGGGAATCATTGTACTGTACACCGCAGCAAAAACTGCTGCGGGTCCGCAGCGGCCAAAACCGCTGCGGAACCGCAGCAAAATCCGCAGCGTGTGCACACAGCCTAACAAGTGAAATGCATGCTCAATTGGGTTGAGATCAGGTGACTGACTTGGCCATTCAAGAATATTCCACTTCTTTGCTTTAATAAACTCCTGGGTTGCTTTGGCTTTATGTTTTGGGTCATTGTCCATCTGTAGTATGAAACGACGACCAATCAGTTTGGCTGCATTTGGCTGGATCTGAGCACACAGCATGGCTCTGAATACCTCAGAATTCATTTGTCTGCTTCTGTCCTGTCACATCATCAATAAACACTAGTGACCCAGTGCCACTGGCAGCCATGCATGCCCAAGCCATCACACTGCCTGCGCCATGTTTTACAGATGTGGTATGCTTTGGATCATGAGCTGTACCACGCCTTCGCCATGCTTTTCTCTTTCCATCATTCTGGTAGAGGTTGATCTTGGTTTCATCTGTCCAAAGAATGTTCTTCAAGAACTGTGCTGGCTTGTTCAGATGTTTTTTAGCAAAGTCCAGTCTAGCCTTTTGATTCTTGATGCTTATGAGTGGCTTGCACCGTGCAATGAACCCTCTCTGTATTTACTTTCATGCAGTCTTCTCTTTATGGTAGATTTGGATATTGATATGCCTACCTCCCTGGAGAGTGTTGTTCACTTGGTTGGCTGTTGTGAAGGGGTTTCTCTTCACCATGGAGATTATTCTGTGATCATCCACCACTGTTGTCTTCCGTGGGCGCCCAGGTCTTTTTGCATTGATGAGTTCACCAGTGCTTTCTTTCTCAGGATGTACCAAACTGTAGATTTTGCCACTCCTAATGTTGCAGCAATTTCTTGGATGGGTTTTTTCTGTTTTTGCAGCTTAAGGATGGCTTGTTTCACCTGCATGGAGAGCTCCTTTGACCACGGGTTTCCTTCACAGCAAAACCTTCCAAATGCAAGCTCCACACCTCAAATCAACTCCAGGCCTTTTGTCTGCTTAATTGAGAATAATAATAATAATCATCTTTATATAGCATAGCGCTAACATATTCCGCAGCACTTTACAATTTTTGCACACATTATCATCACTGTCCCCATCTTTGGAATGTGGGAGGAAACCAGAGTAGCCGGAGGAAACCCACGCAAACACGGGGAGAACATACAAACTCCTTGCAGATGTTGTCCTTGGTGGGATTTGAACCCAGGACCCCAGCGCTGCAAGGCTGCATTGCTAACCACTGAGCCACCATGCCGCCCAGAGAATGACCTAATGAAGGGAGTGCCCACACCTGTCCATGAAATAGCCTTGGAGTCAATTGTCCGATTACTTTTGGTCCCTTTAAAAACAGGTTGGCACATGTTAAGGAGCTGAAACTCCTAAACCCTTCATCCAATTTTAATGTGGATACCCTCAAATGAAAGCTGAAAGTCTGAACTTCAACTGCATCTGAATTGTTTTGTTTAAAATTCATTGTGGCAATGTCTAGAACCAAAATTAGGAAAATGTTGTCTCTGTCCAAATACTGTATATATGGACCTAACTGTACATCACTGGCATAGCAGTGGTTTCCAGCGCCTGGGGTAAGGGAAGCATTTGGTGTCCCATAACCTGTGGATCATTAGCAAGAGGAACCTTTCCACCAGGGTAATATTAAACCCCTTATACACCAATCACATGCACGGTTTTATTTTTTATTTTTTTTTAGAAAATGCTCACGTAATTCTCGTTCTGCCTTTACTTTTTCCCCTTCATTTTATTGTTGAAATCCGAAAAAAAAAAAAAATTAAGAAATAAAGTTATACATCATCAATTTTATTTTTAGGTTTTATTTTTAACACTTACCCTATTACAAGCTCAGTAGTAACCCTAGTTAGAAAAAGCACAAAATCATAAAAGCACGTCATAGTAATGAATATAGACGGCATTGAACCATGTGCAATACTGATTCCAAACAGTCTTCAACCATTGTTATCAGCTGCAGCACACTGTATAGGCAACAACTACGATGTCAAAGCTCATTTAATTTTCCGGGAGCTTTGTCATCCTGGACACTGGATATATAGAGCGCAGCAGGTAATGACAAACTCATCTCACGATAGATGCTACTGCGCAGCCGGCGCCATTTTGAAAGATATTTTCTTCCCTGAATACACGTATATCACCAAATAAACTACCGTAATTAAATAGACATTATACATGCGAACACGCTACAGGGCAGGCACCGCCTGCCTGCTGAATGTGATTTTTATAAAAAAAAATTTCCAAAACATTATATTCTGTATGCAAAATAGTGGGCAGGTCACTGAGGGATCAGTGACCTAATTATAAGTCAGATGCATAGGTAAGCAGAGCACCACATGAAGGCCCCACACACATTGACCGCCCCGGAACATGAAAATCTCTAACTGAAAATAAAGATTAAACAACAATCACAAGACAGATTTCAAGGTATCATTGTAATCAGTATAACAGCGCTGACGTGACACTGTCTGTAGGTTACTGTGACAATCCTGCTGACAGGTTCCCTTTAAAGAACCAGGTTGATTCTTCTAATTTTTCAATTACAGTATCAAACATGAACCAAAAATAAATATGTTCACACACATATTACACACATGCAGACAAACT
Organism: Dendrobates tinctorius; assembly: GCF_039654945.1. Lineage (NCBI taxonomy): Eukaryota > Metazoa > Chordata > Amphibia > Anura > Dendrobatidae > Dendrobates > Dendrobates tinctorius. The sequence continues at coordinate 12,832,606 of NW_027361741.1, read as the reverse complement.
AATCTTCTACAATGTAAATATCAGGTAGGCAGTCCCCTTACGCCATAGTTTCAATATGTAGCCATCTCCCAGGAAAGACCTGGTGGAGGTCGGCCACAAAGCTGACACGGAGCTTGTAGAAACCACTGTGGAGGAGGAACACTGCACAGACGGTACTGATAACAGCTCCCTGCTATGCTGTCCGATGCGGTGAGCCCTCCTCCACCATCTGTTCTGACCTAAGACACCTGAGGTTCCTGTAGTAAGAAGGGGACAGTGGAGGAAGCAGGCGAAACGTAAGTGATACTGTGAATCTTCCACTATTATCCCGTGTGTGAACTTTACGAATAAACTCACTGGCGCGCACTGTGCAGCTAGTGAGTGCTCAGCTCATCATTCTGAGGGGGATTCGTGAAAGCATTCGTTAGCCAGCGGTCCCTATCTCTGCATGACATGCCCCCTTTTTCAATGTTCACACCCGGCACAGCGTCACTAACACACAGTAAATTCAATGTAGTTTACAACACAGTGCTAGTTTATTGAGGAAAATTGTGCTGCCTCTAAGGTGGCGCCCTAGACTGTTGCCTACCCTGCCTATCCCTGGTCCCGACCCCAAGTTAGTATCACTACCAAAAAACAGACATTAAATACTCCATAGCTTTGGAAACAATTTTCACACTAAACCTAGCTGAGCAACGCGGACTGAATGTCTAAATCCAGCTGTTTACATTCCTTTTATAGCCAATAGCTAGGAATGGAGTTGGATGATGCAAATTATTACTGAAGACAGGCTTCTCTCAGCCATATACCTGGTTACATGAAATGTAATCCATCCAGAAGGTTCATGACTTCCCATACAATATTACAGCCATTGTTCAGCATGAGGTTCTCCCGATATATCTGTGGGCCAGGTCACTCCACTATGTGCTAATTTATTGCTGTGAATCTGGATATCACTTATATGTAATTAGGGTGATCATGTGGTGTTTGGCAATAGAAGCATGCAGCAAATCAAAGTAATTTTTATTATAATTTGCAGCTATGACCTATCGAAATTGGAGGGATTAGTACCTAAAGCATTTCCAGAAATAGACCATACCACTAGCCAAAATGATCACGTGCCATCACCCGTTAAAAACACTACTATCTAAGAGTAGACCTGGAAACAGCAATACAGGCAGTTCCCAGGTTACCAACTAGATAGGTTGTGTAAGCTTATTCATAACCTGAATCTGTATGTAAGCTGAAACAATACAGTAAAAAAAACAGACGAAAAAATAAATACTTCACTGATCACATCTCCGTTCATTCTGCAGCTCACTGCCTGTAGTTCAGTTGTCTTTTTTTCACTGTAGCGCTCACCTTTGACTACTTCTTGACATCGGGGCCTACCAACACATAGTGACCCCTGAGGCCTAGACATGCCCGAAGGTCCTAGCCTCTAGTGAAAAGGTTGGAGAGGCAGACAACACTGGTGAAAGGGAGAGGCTTGGAGGGTGGGCTGCTAGTAGCGGGAAGGATGGAGAGGTGAGCGTTAGTTTTTTTTTCCCCCCTTCTTTAACAGCTTCCATTCGTAACCTGGTGATGTACAGAAGTCGGATGTCTGTAAGTCGGGGACTGCCAGTATGTTACTTTTGGATATGTGACTATTTTCCCTTTTGCTAGTTAATATACAAAACAGGGATCCGTTCTGACACAAGTGACTTATTACAACACAAATGTGATACTAGCAAACAAATCACAAAAATAGCACATCAGCATTGTCAGTCATCACTTATTAGTACCACCAACCAAATTGAGTTGTAGAATCACTCTACATTACAGATGAGGATCCAGGTCATCACTATGTGAAGGCCAGTGAAAACTGAATCACGAACACTCCAGCAAAACAATGCTGTACCCCGAGAGAAGGCATAGGATAACCATCAACGCTCATGGTACTTCAGCTTTGCCTCTATACCAGACAAAGCTGTAAGACAAGATTTATGGTGTTTCAAGGAAGAAAAAAAAAAAATGGGGGGGATAGGAGTGGTAAAAAAAAAAAAAAAATATCATCTTTCCAGGGTGATTCAAGTAATAGAAAAACATGGCTGAATAAAAAAAAAAAAAAGCCATGTTTTTTAAGTAGTGGACATTCACTTAAAGCGGTAGTCCACTACTTTAACATTGATGGTCTATCCTTAGGATAGTTCATTACTGTCTGATCAGTGGAGGTGTAACACCCGGCACCCCTGCCAATCAGTTGTTCCCGATGGCCATAACTGCTTAGTTGTGAAGCTGCACAGCAGACCTCCGTCAACTGCATTGTGGCCGCGGCTGGGTGCTGCACATCCGCCCCCTATTCAAATCAATGCCTAATCACATTTTTAACCCACCCTAAGTATAGGTCATCAAGGTTAAAGTCGTAGACAATCTCTTTAAAGTGTTTCTAGAAACTTTTCTACGGGAGCCAAATCTCATGTACCCTGTATTATGCCTGATCAGAGTGTGACATCCTCCACTTGACCTGACATCATATGTCAATGTCTGTAGCAGAGGGAGATGTCCTATAAATCCTTGCATCTTGCCTATAAATTACAGACACAAGTTCTTTCCCTGTAAGACTAATCTGCGAATGAACAAGAAGCAGCATTTTCCTATTGATAACACTCTAAGCACTAACACGCAATGTCTTGACAAAGGAAAAAAAAACGTGTAACCATCAGACAAGAGCATCTGAGGGCATGAGGAAACGTGAGCAGCAAGAGATACAGAAGGCATGAGCAGAAGGCTCCAAAAATACATCCTATGGTCATTGGTTGTCACTCAGAAAGCTTTCCAGAAGACTCAATGTCAAGTTACAGAGCTTCTCACTCGGTTAATGGGCAAAAAGAAAACGGAATTGTTACAGCATTAATGTAGTGTCCACTTCATTAAATAGTTTGCCAAAAAATGAAATTCATACATCAAAACTGGTGCACATCAAAAAGTGAAGACATCATATGTCAGACAGATGCCAGAGTTTCCATCAGGGCCTCAGAATATCGAGGGGAGTGGCAAAGTATCTAGTTGACTTGTGAGCTGCACCAGGCTTTCCTTGAACTTTCTTTGATAACTGCCCCCCACTGAGTTACCCCATACTAAAAAAGTAAAGGTAACAACCAAAACCATTTGCCCAACCTACCTCTACATTTTCCATTGCATGGTTTATAGTATATTTATGTATTAATACTAGCAATCAATCCTACGTTACAGCGCTGCCTACGCTGAGGGCCTTCTGTGCAGTGTACTTCCATGAAGACTCAAGGGGACTAGGCGAGTGACAACCGCATTGGGCTCCATTATGGGCTCAGAGCAGCAGTTGTCACCTGCCATCAGCTACAGACCAGTGAACTGTAGCAGGGTTCCTCAAATCTGTGTAAAAAAAAATCTCAACTCTCCTAAGAGAAATTGAGAAGGCTTCTGGAAAGGCAGCATTCTCAAATGTTTGTTACCTGAAAGGCTACAGACCCTTAAGGACACGGACAATTGTGGGCATTACAAATTAAGTATTTTGCCATTCTTAGATGGTTCTTACATAGCTATTGTTTTATTGTTGTCTTGTCTGTTCAATGCTTTATGCAGAGCTATCCAGATTCCCAATCTCCATCTCTCTGCTTACAGTCATTGAATAAGAAATGCAGTTTAAGGCCTCATACAGACGTTCTTGAATCATGTACTTGTTCTGGCCATGATTTTCACAGATAGACTATGTATCATCATGAGAAGCATGGAGGTGTTTAGTAGACTCCCAGCAGTCATGGAACCCATCGGCGCCTCACAATTACGTCACAAGCATGTTGATGGGTGAGTGAAATGACGCGCCCCCTTGCCAATGCATGTTAAATGCCACTGTCAGAGATTGACAGTGACATTTAACAGGTTAACAGCAGCGGCACGGCTGTTAAAGGCATATGATGGCATATGATGGCTGATTAAATTAGCAATCATCTGCCAGGAAAGATTCAGGGTCAGAGAGTGAGCCCAAAAATATTTCGACATTTATGACTGATGATGATAAAATTGGTTTTAATCTGTCAAAATCCCTAATCTCGAGGTCAAATGTCATGTCCAGAAATTTCAAGAACTGGGTTCTGGAATCTCAATAACAGCCGCACCTTGAAAGAGCACAGGTGTTGCAGGCTCAACCTCCACTATTATTACATAGATACGACTGCTTTTGGCAAAGGCGTAAATGAAAGATAACTTGTGATATAGGGAAAACCAGATATAAAGTGGGTTTTTTTTTTTATCACGACTGACAAGACAATCCCTCCTAGAATTAAAGCTGTCTGGGTTTTGAGAGGAGGTTACATTTTCCTAACGCAGCCGCTGCAGGTCAATGGCATGTGGCCTTTCTCTTGTATATCTGAATTTGGACATAAGCCCTTTGGGACCAACATCATATTTGCGATACTCTTGTGCCAACTTTTCTGCACATTTTCTGCCTAATATATGCATTGCGTCAAGAAATGTGTGTGGCCAGGTATAATCTAACATTTTTACAATCCAGAGTATTTGCCCGGATCCCAAGAAACCACAACAATGGCACAAGCTAAATTTAGCTGTTCCAAAATTAAGTTAAAACATGAGGTTTACATTGTCTGGGCGCTGTACTATACGAGTATATATCACATAACTGAAAACACATGTCATCCACCAGACTAAGCCCTTTCATAGATGAGCAAGACAGAAGAGCGTAGAATGAAAAAGACCCAATCTTCAGTGTAGGAGGAGAAGTGTAACCTTAGTAGGGTTCTAGGAAACCTTTTGACATGTGCACAGCATTTTTCTGCTATCACTCCAGCCATGTTTACAAAATAGTGAAATGCACAGAGGTCATAGAATAATCGCTATTAGCAAAGACGACGACTGCCAAATGCAACTTGAGATCAGTGCGACCTTTCATGGGTTATAACATTTCTTGTTCCTACTGCTAATTATTTATCTCCTACATAAACAAGTCAGTATGGACACTGCAGAAATACAGGTAAAAAGGAGATAATTACTGCATGATGTAAATAGGGGGGAAATAAGCACAAAGGCAGTCACTGGAAAAAGGGAGCCGTGGGAACAGCAGACCACATGTAATCATCAACCAGCCTGGGGACCAGTGGCGTATCGCCAATGGCGGCAAGTCACATGGCTGCTTTGGGGCCTGTGAGCTGGGGGGGGGGGCACTGCTAGCAACAGGCCCCCCTACCCATCATTGCATGTTCAACTGTATTGACATCCTTAATACCGATACAGTTGAAAGAAATTATGAAAAAGGGAACGTCAGCTGATACTTCCTCCACCATCATTCTTCTTTGACGTCTGAGCTTTAGAGCGATCGCTGCACAGACCAGAGAAGAGGAGGTAACGAGGATGAGAGGTGATTATTATTGATTTTGCTTTATTTTTTTTAAATCAGTAAGTACATTATGGTGGCCATAATACTGCATGGAGGACTTTAGAAAGTGCATTATACTATATGGATAGACTATGGGGAGTGCATTATATTATGTGGAGGACTATGAGGAATGCACATTATACTTTATAGAAAACTATGGGAAGTGAATGATACTACATGGAGGACTATGGGGTGCATTATACTATATTAAGGACTATGGGGAGTGCATTATACTGTATGGAGGACTATGTGGGTGCATTATTCTATATGGAAAACTGTGACGGGGTGTGTGACAGAACAGGCAGGGACAGCAGGCCAATGAACAATCCAAGAACTTTTATTGAGATGGGGATAATATATCAAATGAACATATGGTTCCTTACAGTCTGCTAGGTGGCCACACAAAAGGGACAAAGGAATGTGCAACAAAGGTCTTTAGATTCGGTCCTCAAATCCAGCAGGGTGGGGAAACATCACAATCCCAAGTGGCAAATGGTCTCCAATCTCCATACATGGCACCAGGACCTGGCCGCAGCTGCAGATCCTCATCCTTCCCAAGACACAGCATCAACTAACTAACTAAACTTTTGGCTTATTGTCCTACCGCTCTTGGTATCAGCCGACTTGTTGGGCAGAGATACTCATACCCACTGTCACAGGGCAGTAGGGAAGAAACAGGAGACGTGGAACCTGGGTCCCTGAACTGCTTCTCAGGCAAAGGAGGTGCCCTGACTTTCCTTATTTTGGGGGTACACTTGACGCTAGTGAGGCCCAAGTCCCCGACCTGTCCTTACCTCCTGTTTAGCCCTGAGCTGAACACCCAACCCCCTCCCCAGGAGGTGAGACAGGGAATAAAGTGAACTGCACCAAATAACACACAAGGAAAAATAAAAGACACCACAGGTTTAAAGCAACTAAAAACCCAAACTTAGCTTTATCTGCTGCCAATGCTCCAAGCAGCAGAGAAAGGCACCCGATCAGCATCCAGCAGCAACTCCACTGCTCCAGATAAGCTGAACCCCCTCTCCACCAGGTAGGTCCAGTCTTCACCAAGGTTGGTTAGCAAAAGACCAGTATTACCAACAGTGAATTGCAGCCTCTGGTGACCTTTTATAGGAGGGATGGGGGAGGTCACCACCTGCTGACTAATTAAACATGTAGTAACGCCAGCGGCCACCGGGGGAAAAAACCCATAAGCCGACCAACTACAGTTGTAGTAACACCAGCGGTCACCTTATAAAAGAGAATCCAAAATCTGACATCCAAAAATGGATCGTGACACCCACTCCATTAAAAACATTACCTCGAAGGATGAAAAATGTTCCAGAAGCCCTGCCTCGGTCTGTCTGCAGGTTTGTGTATTCCAGAATGCTCCCTGCAGACAGGAACAACAAAGACACACATGTCCCCACCAGATGCAGGACAAGGAATGCTAATATAGGCCTGATTACAGTATTGTTTATGCAAACAGTCTACGGATGACACTCTGTCACAAGGACTATGGGGGTGTATTATACTATATGGAGGATTATGGGGAGTGCACTAAACTATACGGAAGACTATAAGGAGTGCATTATACTATATGGAGGACTATAGGGGTGCATTATACTATATGGAGAACTATGGGGAGTGATTTATACTGTATGAAGGACTATGGGGTGCGTTATACTATATTGAGGAATATGAGAAGTGCATTATACTATATGGAGGACTATGGGGTGCAGTAAACTCTATGGAGAAGATATGTAGGGGCCATTATAATATTTGAAGGGCTATGTGGGCGCAATTATATTTGGAGGGCTATGTGGGGAACATTATACTGTATGCAAGCATTAAGCGTTAAGGTTTGTGTATGAGTCATTAAACTGTTTGGAGGGCTAGTGGTGGCCATTATACAGTGTGGTGAGGAGTGGATTACACTGCATGGAGAAGTGTCTGGGGGTGTCACTGATAGGGGATCATACTATGACGGCATCACCAAACTCTGCCAGGGGAGATGAGGTGGGGTGCAGTAATCACACCACACTATTTGTGTGGAGGGTTCTGTGGGGGTATCATACAGTGTTTGCGTGGCATTTTTGTTGGCATCATACTTTATAGGCGCAATGAAAGCAGTGAAAGCGGAATCTATGGCTTCAGTTGGAAGAACATTACTTTGCAAAGGCTGCAAAGTTGTGAGATATGCTTTTCTGTGACCCCACCAAATGATTTTTCTTTCTTTTGGGGGGGGGGGGTGGGGGGGGGGGGAGTTGTCTACTTAGAACTTCTGCTATGGGGAACCATGATTTCCATGTACTCCCCTGTTGGAGACTAATGTGATCTTGCTTCACTTTAAATCTAAGCACCCTGCAAGCATTGCGTGGGCTCTAATAAAGAGTCGAAGAATGCACAATCGTTCACAGCACTGCTGAGATGTATCAGTCACAATAATTATTACAGTGCTTGAATAGTAGGAATATTTGTATGAGTAAATTGATAACTAGAATTTACCAAATTTGGGCTGTGGCCATGTTCCTAGGTTTGGAAATGCTGTGTTTTTCCACAGCGTTTTTTCTGTATGTTTTACTTACGGTAATTGTCTACAACAAAACACGCAAAAGCAATTGGCTCGGGTTTTTTTGAGAGGGGGATGAGCGTTTTTCATTTTTGGAGAAGTTATTGGTTTGGATTTGAGTACTGCTTTTTTAGTGAAGAGATGCTGTAATTCCACACTTAAAAATGCAATTTCACACTTGTTTTTTTCAGGTTCTCATTAGAAGTCTATGTATGGGGGGGGTGTATGGGGGGGACGCAGCAAAATTGTTAAACAGCAGATTTTCAGCACAAAAAAAATACATGCAGCATTATTCACATTTCATGACCTAAAACAATCAAAAACCGGAAGGAATTTTTGTTAATTTTTTTCCTGGTATTTTTTACATGGGCATCTCGAATTTAAATAAATAAATCTCAATATAAAGAAAAACACGTTTTAAATAATCCATAAAAAATAAGCTTATGAAAACTGATTGAAATTCACATAATTTTGACAAATGTTCAGAAATGCTGAGAAAATAATGTGGGTGAAAGAGACCTTAGCAGCGGTCTTCCCAGAATGAATAGGTGATCAGTATCTGATCCCGGGGGACTCCCCATAGATGAAACATGTGGGGTAAGGAGTCTGGATCTTATTCTTCTCCCTTGGATGCCATTATTTCAGTAATACTTCTCTTCATTTCTTTCTTCCATGTTAAATTCATGAAAGAACATCGTGCTATGAATGGCTTGCAGACTGATTGCTTCTCAACATCTAACCAAATACTTCATTGACATGGCTTTTCGTATAAAGTACGTGTACAATCGTGGATCTGACCTTTTCACCAGAATATGAGGATTTAGATTGCCAATATTTACACTGTATGAGTAATGCTCCCTAAAGTCTAAAAAGGAGTCGTCCGGCTTCTAGAAATGCTGACGCAACTACTTCATAATGCCCTATAGCAAGTCAGGAGGACCCTGTGTGCTGCTTGGTACCAAGCTGTCAGCTGGCAGGAAAGCCGGCTAAAGTCAGCGCCGCACGGATCAGCTTAAAGCTATCCTCGCCCCAGGCGCACACACTACAATGCAGAATTCCTATGGATCCCTACATGATGAAATGAATAGTAGACAACGGATTCAGGAAATTCATGTTACCGACAGATGTCAGGAGACCTGGACAATAAAAAAAAATGGCGCAAGCAGAGACTCCCAAGACTTACAAGCTGAAGGCAGATCACCAAGTAAGCCTAAGTGCAAACAATATGGATTTATCATCAGGAGCAAACACAATAAAATTTCAGCCAAGGTTAAAAAAGGGCATGTGTGGTGTGAGTTTAGAATTTGAACAATGTGCAAAAGCTCCACTGCACATACTGGATTACTTACTGGATACCCCTGTACGGAATATCACACTGCACTATACCAATGCGATCGAGGACTAAAGGATATATGCAACAAACGGACACTGCACCGCTTAGTGTGAAACCGCCCTGAGCACAGGAGTGCTATTCCGCTCATTAAGAGGCAACCTGATTGTACGTTTCATAATGCAGATACACCGAGACTCACTAGCGCCCATTAAAATATCTGACCTTTAATGTATCCACTGGGAGAGCAATTACCAGTTCGCAACTTTAGGCTATGTGCACACGTAGTTCCACGCCCTGCGGATTTTTCCGCGCAGATTTTGAAAAATCCGCAGGTAAATCCACAGGTCAAAATACTTGCGGTTTACCTGCGGATTAGCCTGCGGTTTAGCCCTGCGGTTTCACACCTCACAATGGTGAAGGTGTGAAACCGCAGCAGAATCCGCACAAAGAATTGACATGCTGTGGATTGTAACCCGCGGAAAAATCCGCAGCATGTGCACAGCGTTTTTGGTATTACCATTGAAAACAATGGTACTGTACAACACAGCAGAAACTGCTGCGGACCCGCAGGGCCAGAAACGCTGAGAATCCGCAGCAGAATCCGCAACGTGTGCACATAGCATTACAGATTTCCCAAATTACAAAGAAGAGACTGTGGCACAGGAAACAGTTATCACGATTTATAGGAGGAATAACACTAATGTAAGGGCGCGTTCACACCACAGTCACAAGTTCCTGGATCTATATGACCCTTCTGATGCACACCCTGGCAAAATAAGGTCATGACATGCAGAGGCATATAGCCCAGTAATTTTTTTTGTATTTTTCTCCCAATGGCCTACATCTAAAACCGTATGGCTATACATTGATAAAAATTGACATCTTCAGTCTTAGGTTTATGTAAGGCTCAAACGTAGTGTGAGCAAAGCCCGATGGCAGAGTAGTACAGAAAGTAGCCATGTAATAAGATAATGTACTACTACCTTTTTTCTAACCCTAATTCCTTACAGGTAGTTCGTAAAATGTTCTCCCTGCTTGAAGTAAAACAAGTGTAGTCATGGTCAATCAAAATGAACCCAATTACCCTTAGCAAGGTTTTGCACAAGTCATGAGTAACTGCGCTGAGGCTACTTTTATTTAATCCCTGCAAATTATAGCCGAGGTACTCCTGCTTAGGTACAAGAAATCCCAGTGACATCACCATTTGATCTCTTGAGGCTTTCATCAAGGCTCAAGGCTTATGTGTTATGTCCCATCAAGAAGTAGCTGGAGGAAAATACTTCTAAAAGAATTCAACAGAACTATAGCAAGACAAACTCGTCATAATACTTCGACAATCCGCTGGTTCTAGTCTTGGCCCTCAAGGCAAGCAGTCACACTATACTACAAGGCAGCTAGTTGTGGAAACCTATAAAGAAAAGCCCTCAGAAGATCACAACAATGCAAACTAAACTAAGTGTAGAGTGAGCATCCATGCAAGATCACTTCTCAAATAATTATGGCGATCAGATCATGCTTGAACATGGAAGAAATCCGAAAGACAAACCATTAAAAAAAAAAAAAAAAAAAAAAAAAAAACACAACATTTGGTAACCCTGATCTTCTGGAATTCTCCTAAAAACACTAAATGTACAAACAATGGACCCGATTCATTAATGCTTTCACACCAGGATTCTGGTGTAAAAGCTTAGAAAAGTAGCAAAAATTAGGCACAAGTCAGAACTGAGCGATTTCTGGCGTCTTCACGCCACTCTCTCTCAGTTCCTCTAAAATGGGCAAAGATGGGGTGAGGTCGTGATGACTGCCACTCATCAAATTCATGACTAGCGGTGGCATTCGCTATATTACAAATCTTACCCCGGCAGGGGCTAGAGTAGGATTTGTTGCGAAGCAGAGGTGTACGCCCGCGTTTCCAAAGCTCCCGAGTTATGAAGAGGTGTCTACCTCTACATGAATCAGAAGTGTCTAACTCCAGAATGCCCCTCTCATCAATGGCGGTTTTGATGAATCGGGTCCAATATGTATATATTTAGTGACAGTAGAAATTCCAGAGAGATCATTGACATGTTAAACATGTTTCCTGCTTTACTTTTTTTTTTTAAATCTGGAAGAAAAGATCAATTGTCACTCCATAGAGGACCTCCTCAGCCAGCAACCTCTGAAGGCCAACCTTTGAAGATGCTGCGAGTCCAATAGGGCAGATTATTTTGATGTTATATTTTATAATGTATAAAGGTAATGTATTTGATGGCTGGTTGCCTTTAAGCATTTGAAACAAAACTAATTTGCTTGTCACCTCTGAAATCATTAGCTGCGTTAACTTAAAACTTTGTGGCTGTAATGCTGTTTTTTGCCTCAACTGTGGGAAAAAGTGCATTATTTTTTCTGTAATTTCTCAAAAATGGGGGTTGCAACGGTGTAGTCCTTCCCTGAGCTCTATGTGGAGCCAATGTCTAGCATATAGCATTGCAGCTAGAAGGTATCTTTCCATGGCTACCTCTAGCCAACAATGGCTACTGCATAAAACTATATAACCAAGTATGTTCTCATTCAAACGTCGTCTTTTTTTATGAATACGTAGTGAATCTTATAAAGAACCAGGCACTCAGATGATATTTGCAAGTTTTGAAAAATGCATTATAATTAATTTATGCAATTCACGGATCACTGACGTTTCGGTCATGCAATAGACCTTCACTACCTTCACCATCACTGATGTCCGATTAGGGCCTTTAACCTCACGAGTTTCTCAGGAATAAGGTAGAGAAATTACAATATACACGTACAGTTTAAAGCCACCAGGCAGGGAAGGGACGAAACTTGGCCAGAGCACCTCCAATACAATCAATCGCTGTCAAGACAAACAAGTCAAATTTAATTACCCTTCCAATAGTAAGTAATCCCCTATTTACTGACAGATTGGGGACAAAGAGGCAATCACGCTACCTGTCTAAATATTTGTGTGAGAACTGGCTGAAAACGGTCTGGTGTAAAGAAAAATAGAAGTGTTGAGCTTCAGTGTGTGTAAACCACAACGGCTACATGACATGGGCTGGATGTCTGCCAGGCCGCCTGTGTGAGGCTGTGACCTAGGAGAAGAAAGCTATTAAAAGCGCACAACTGACTCCATATAAAGCATGTGCAACCTGCCAATAAAGGTTACAGACAGTGCTCTAAAAATTCACTATAAAAAGTGCTAAAAAGCCTGTGCCCGGTGTCCTACTAATAAAGAGAGCGCAAACCAGACTGTGCTGTGTGTCCTTCTGAGGCCGGGATCACACTACCCTAAGTGATGCGAGAAACACGCACAAGTTTATTGTTTTTAAAATTGGTCAAAAATACCTGAATTTTGACAGGGGGGCAGGTCTTTCCCCCTCTGACAGACGCCTTGCATCCATCAGTCATTTCTTTCTTCAGTATTTGGCGCCGCCTCCTCAGCTTCTTTTGAAATCCTGGCGCCTGCGCTGTACTATATCTTCTTGGCCATGCGCAGTTAGCGCTGCCCGTGCTCTCACATCACATCCCAGCCTTCCTATCACGCGGCCAGAGATCCCGCCCCGCAGTCACTTATGATTTATTCACACTGCGGGGCTGGGAATCTTGGGAATGCGCAGTAGTTCTCATGCCCAAGACTCCCAGCCCCACAGTGTGAATAAATCATAAGCGACTGCGGGGCGGGATCTCTGGCAGCGCGTCCACGCAGGCGCGATAGCAAGGCCAGGATGTGATGAGACACAATGGGCAGCGCTAACTGCACATGCTCTAGAATATATACTACAGCGCAGGCGCCAGGATTTCAAAAGAAGCTGAGGAGGCTGCGCCAAATACTGAAGAAAGAAATGACTGATGGATGCAAGGCGTCTGTCAGAGGGGGAAAGACCTGCCCCCCTGTCAAAATTCAGGTATTTTTGACCAATTTTAAAAACAATTATTCCTGCGGTGGAAGGGATGCTAAGTAAAAGAGCCATATTGACAGAATGCAGCCTTAGTGCTGCACAAGGTGGCTCTTTTACTTAAAAACGCCTGGGGGGGGGGGGGGGGGTGACAGGTTCCCTTTAAATAGAGAAACTAGTGTGACTGTGCCATAAAGTCAATTCACAAATTTAGATAAATAAGGCGCTAATTCATAATTTTATTTCTTGGGTCAGTTTCACATTAGCGTTTTTTAGCGCTGCGCTTCGTGCGCAATAGAAACACATGCAAAAACGCATCATGCGTTTTGCATGCGTTTGCGTTTTTTAGGCACATGCGTTTAAACCAGTTTATAGCCATGTTAACTCTTAAAACGCATGCGATTTCAAACAGGCGTGCGCATGTCCAAGCGCACACCTGCGTTCCCATAGACTGCAATGTGTTATTTTTGCGCATTCCGTGTGCTAGCATGCGCATGTGTTTTTTTTTACGCCGTTGGACAGACCCAAAAATGCAACAGGTTGCGTCGGACACGCCTAGGCGCACACTACAAAAAAACGCATGCGCACGAAAACGCATACGTGTGCGTGCAAACGCTAGACTATGGACGCGCACGATGCGCTGCGCTAAAAAACGCTAATTTGAATCCAGCCTTATACACTGTACTGTGCAAAAGTTTTTTGGCGCAAGATAAATGCTATAAAGTCAGGCTACGTTCCTATGAGGTGCTTTTGGTGAGTTTTTGATGTTGCAGGTTTTCTGCACCACTTCTGCACTCATTAAGTAAAATAGACTACTTGCATTTTTTCCAAAATACGTAGCATAAAGAAAACGCATCAAAACTCACTGTGGCAAGTAGCCCAAAAATGCTTTCAAAAACAGAAGTGTCTGGAAGAGTCCTATAAGGCCAGGGTCACACTTGCAAATGCAATGTGAGAAACTCAAGTCTCTCGCCTCAATACCTGGCACTGTTACCGACACTCGGGATCGGAGTGTACGGCCGCATGTATTTCTATGCAGCTGAATGCCCCGATCCCAAGTGCCGGCGGCAGTGTCGGATATTGAAACAAGAGACTCGTCCGAGTTTCTCACATTGCATTCGCAAGTGTGACCCTGGCCTAAGTGAGGAAGTGGCCCCTACAAAATCCTGATCTCAAGATTATCCAGTCTGTGTGGGATCACATGAAAATGCACAAGCCACCCACAGAAGATCTGTGGTTAGTCCTTCAAGAGGTTTGGAACAATCTCTTTGCCAAGTTCCTTCACATACTATGTGCAAATGTACCTAGAAGAATTGATTCTTTTTATAGGCTTCGTTCCAGCCAAATATTTTTGTGATTTAGATTTCTCTTTTGTTCAGTCACTTATTAGGCCTGTTTCACACATCAGTTTTTTTGGTCAGTCAAAATCCGCTAAAATGGCGGATAGCGGATCCATTTCTGTACTGACCACAACGTTTGTCACCGGACCGTTATTTTAACGGATCCGTCAAAGGAGGAATTTTAAAGGAACCGCTGCCTGGGGAGAGAGGGAGAGGGGGGGAGAATGAATTTTTCAGCCGCCAGAACAGAGTTTAGGGTTAAATTTCCGGCTGAGTGAAGTCTTTCGGGCATGCGCAGTGAGAAGTGCGGATCCTGCCGCCCGAAAAAACGTTGCACGGTCCGTTTGGGCATGTCGGTGGACCCGCAAAAAAACGGATCCAACGGATGGCCATGGGTCAAGATCCGCCGGTAATGCAACTCAATGGGAAAAAAAACGGATCTGCCAAGAAAAATGGCAGATCCGTTTTTTTTTTGCAAAACGGCAGATTTTGACTGATGGATACAAACGGATGTGTGAAACAGGCCTTAAGGTTGCCTTCCCATTGTGTTCAGGCACCTGTTCGTTGGCCATAGAATATAATAGTGCCGGTGGAGTGATCGTGCATGCTGCCGTGCACGTCTACTGGAGGCGAAAACTCAGACCCAGTTTACTAAGTCTGAGTGTCTTACTCACGTAGGCATTCACGCCTGAAAACGATGCACATCGGAGTGCATGTCCACTCTGACGGCATCAATATATTTTATGGCCCCCATCAGCACATACTCATAAATCCAGTTTTCCAGGAGGTCCAGGACATAAGCCCTGACAGAGCCACTGAACTGGTGCCTGAATGCAAAGTGAAAGCACCCCAACACTTCTTTTAAAAAGTTTTCTTTGCAGCATTTATTCCTCAACTACCTAGAACTTTTGCAAAGTACGGCATATAGTTTGTCTAAAAACATCAATGTAAATTAAATCTATTCACGACAAAAGCAGGTGAACCTAACCAGCACATCTGTAGTTCTATAACCAAGCGTCTACTATAAGGAGTCCGACAGTCTAGGCATTTGAGATCTCCATGAAAGAGAGTGTCCTTGCTCTATGTTTGTGCAATCTCATGATCAGTAACAGAACATGCAGAGTAGCTGCCATATATCATCAACAGTCAAAAACCAGCAGCAGGGGTTAGAGCCGCTAAGACTTGGACAGCCAAGGAATTTGCTCCACTGAAACGCCTGAGCAATGTTGAGCATGTGTCACGTAGCCAGGCCACATTGCAGAGCGTAAGAAAACACTGCGCGTGGTAATCGTTGTAGCTTAGTTGGATGCTTGCCTTTTCAGACAAGAGTGCATGGGTCACATCTTCCGCATTGTACAGTCTTCAATTTCAAGAAGGAAAAACAAATTAGCAACCTCGTCTGTAAATGCCTGCAGCCTAGGAGCAAGCCTTGTACGACGACGTTTACATCAACATTACATGCTAAGATACCTGGCAGTGACGTAAATGCAACCAATTTGCTGGATTAACTGCACAAACTATTCTTAATGTATGTTATAGACCTGCGGTAAAAGTCACTTCATTTGCATCTGTGCAAAACAATGTGGATTCACAATACTGAATGTCTGTGGGAACCTATACGAAAGTCAGCAGGTTATGACTATGCAATCAGAGGGCTGCATGAAGTAGCAGGTGAGACACAGATTTTAGGGATGTGTCACTTATTGGGCTGTTGTTGCTATACAATTAATGTTTCATCACCATGAGCTTATCACTACCTGGACTACAGGGAGCATGAGCATAAAAATAATTTATACAGTAAGTAATCCCTTAGAAAAGATAACTAAAAGTACCCTCTTTTAGACAGGGAGGAGAGCAACCACAAGAAACATTCTTTGTTCCTTTGGAAAAGATCCTCAAAGCCGAACATTCATAAAAACAACCAAGCATTTATCAACTCCATGGCTGTTAAGTCCTGACAAGGCAATAGTACAACAATCAGCTATAAAATACTATGTACATAATCTGTGGTATCTGCTCACTGAAGGGTAAAGGTACTGTCACACTTCAAGAAGATACAATAAGATCTTCTGCGGAGCTATTGGTCAACATATGAAAACATTGTCTGAGCAGGTAAAGCTCCTTATGTGCAAGTCAAAGCTGTCTGAAGACCAAAAATCAAACCAATGGAGGCCAAGAGTGTCATTTCAGCTTATTTCATGCTAGGGTATACCAGTATAGCATTTTTTCTTCTGTATGGAGCGACACTGTTTGCAGCCATATTGCATACAAAGGTACACAGCCTTTTGGATATAAAACTTAAACCGATTAGTACAGCTTAAAAGGTTCCAGGTACATTAAAATATTGCTTCAATTCAAAAACTGAAGCGTTTCAGACATAACACTGTCTTTACTCATAACAATTTGCACAAAAGGGCATTCGGTAAAAAATGTTTACAACCTTTCCTACTTTTTTTTTTTTTTTATTAGAAATGGTAGGTTATGGGTGATGGATGCCAATGTATGCCTATACAGTGGCTTCTGTCACAGGTATATACGGTATGTAAGGAGGATTTCCTGACATATACATCAGAAATGCAGTGTGAAAGCACCATTAGGGGTTGAAGTACATCTACCCACAAACTATTTACAGGGTTCAGCTGGAATTAGCAGAATCATGAAGGTGGCTGTAACATCAGTTCAAAACAAGCTAAACAATGCAATATGGAAAGGTACAGTGGAGAGAAAAGTAAAATAATGCTTAAATGCATGGGTCTGGGGATACCCTCCCTAAGGGGCATCCCGTGACACCCCTCCCTAAGGGGCATCCCGTGACACCCCTCCCTAAGGGGCATCCCGTGACACCCCTCCCTAAGGGGCATCCCGTGACACCCCTCCCTAAGGGGCATCCCGTGACACCCCTCCCTAAGGGGCATCCTGTGGCACCCCTTCCTAAGGAGCATCTAGTGGATCCCAATATATTCTGTAAACCTCACTGCCTGCTTTTACACATTCACTCAAGGAAATTCTTAAAAAAAAAAAAAAAAAAAAATCCAGCCACCTATTTGTTAATCATATTTTAAAACGAATCAATGCTAGCTTTGCTTTACTACTCTGCAGAGGTAGCTGTTGCCTCAGGCCTTCAAGAACCTCAATTACAAGACAAAACCCATCATTTTTCTTCCCACACCTAAGTTTGAGAGTAAAAATAGAACGTTGCAGCTAGGTGCGGTCTCAGAAAACTTGCAGAGCACTAAGGAAACGTTGAGTGAATAATCCTCCCCACCAAATCAGTAAAACAAATGCCTGGACTGCATCTAGTTCTACAGAGAAGCATAAACCATACTAAATCATTCAGAAGTCACCCAAATATGGATGGAAGTTTCGCAAAAAAAGCTGAGGATATTAAACACAATTTAGATGTACACTAGAATGACTTTAAGCATCATTCTCAAATGATTCAAAGTGGCTACAATAACTAGACATAGGCCGCCTTTGAAAAGAAGTCATCATCAGAAGTTGAATTATACTTTAAGTCAGGTTTTTGGGTAGGTTTTTTTCTCATTCTTAGCTACCTTTTTTATATCACGATCCTAACCAAAAACAAGACTAGTAATTTAGCAATTTTCACTGTGACCACAGAGGCTAGCCCTTTCAGAAAAGGTTTTCCACAAACTCATCAACAGAGGCAGGGTTACAATGACAGGTAACATCATTCCTATGCAACGTTGATAATACAGGAGTCACCAATCATTGCCAATAGGAGATATCAAAGCCCACCTTTTCCTTTTACAGTGGCCTTTGCAGTCACAGTCACAGTCTGTTCATTGTGGCTATCTACATGTGTTGTTTCCGGATACATCAAGAAATTTAAGTCTATAAAAGACCCTGTAGCTAGTGGGAAAACTGCAAGATTGTTATTTTTTTTTATACAGAGTGTGATATTGGAAAAAAAAAAAAACTTTTCCAAAACTTCAGAACAAAAAAAATACAAAAATCTGATTTAAACAATAGGTAATTTTCTGACAATAGCTTCCCCTTAAAGGGAACCTGTCAGGATGAAAATGCTGTCCCATCTGCAGGCCCCATGTTCTAGAGAAGGCGGAGCGGAGCAGATTGAGATCTAGTTTTGTGATAAAATATTCAGTAATTGGTGTTTCATTCATTTAATCCCCTGCTGTTTTAGGGATTTTTGGTCCAGTGGGCGGTCCCATCAGTGACTGATAGCTTTCTTTCTATAAGTATACATGCAGAGACAGCTGTCAGTTACTGATCGGACCGCCCACTGGACCCAAAAATCACAGAAACAGCAGATGTCTATAAGACGAAAATACAGATTATATTGAATATTTTCTCACAAAAGTACCCCCTGGCTGACAGATTGGGCGGCATTTTCATGGTGACAGACTCCTTTGAAGGTGTGGTGCCAAGACTGGTAATAAACTGGCATCAAACCTGTGTACTAAAAAAAAAATTGCATAAAATAGCAAAAAAAACATTAATACAGAAAACACAAATGTCAGCCACAAACGTGTTTATATCTAAATAGCTTTTCTTATATATTTAAAACATTTGAGCACCAAATTGAAAATGTAGGACGCAGGTGAAATGAATGTGCATTTGCAAAAACTGGGATTGGAGAAAAATTCAGTTATGGCTATTTAACTCTGTAGGTGCCATAGTCAAATGTAATATGGACAGAAGCAAACGTGTAAAGTAAATACACCATTGGCCATACACCATAGGAGTTTTTGTAGCCTAGATACATCCCTGTTTAACAAGTCAATAGAACAGATAAGCGTATAAACCATGCATACTATACATGCCTGGGCCCTGCGGACGTCAAGTGACAGAAAATAAGGTGCGCACTGAGCCGCTACACTGAGGAAATACAGGATGAGTCATACAACTGACACGAGATCTTTCAGCTTACGGTAATGCATACATTACTATTCTTAAGAAGGGTGCTCACCGGGGTAACCGCTGCCAGAGCCATCAAATCGCAACAGCACTGCCCCCTAATCACACATATTTAAAGGGAATCAGTCACCCTTTATTTGAGATATCATATAATGATATCATTCAATTGTGTGTCACATAAGGATTCTCTTAGTACTTTTGCTTCCCCCTGACCCCGCACCTTTCATGCATAAATATCTTTTTTATATCTGTTCAGATGCATGTAAACTGCCGCAGTCCGGTCCGCTGGGCGGGGTTTATTCAACTGCTCCCCCCCCTCCCTGTCTTGCTCTACGCAAGAACAAATGCATAGAACAAGACAGGGGTGGGAGGGGGAGCAGGTGAATAAGCCCCGCCCATCGGACCGGACCGCGGCAGTTTACATACATCTGAACCGATATAAAAAAGGTATTTATGCATGAAAGGTGCGGGGTCAGGGGGAAGCAAAAGTACTAAGAGAATCCTTATGTGACACACAATTGAATGATATCATTAGATGATATCTCAAAAAAGGGGTGACAGATTCCCTTTAACATGGGCTTCAAGGAGCAAAAAATAATATATCGGACTTGTGGCCCTAAGTATCACCTATTGGCTCAACTGTACTAGTAAAACACAAAACCAGGTATCCACATTGAAGCATGTCTCCCTGTGATATTTTATGCATGGACTCCATTCTGGTCCAGCAAACCTATCAAAGTGGCAGATCGCACAGCTGTGGGAAAACATGATTCATCCTTTATTGAAATGTATTAAAGTCCTATGTAGTAGAACACAGAAGGAGCACTACTGCAAAAGCATTCCCAAACATGCTGCGTTCGTGCTCACAGCTCGTTTGCAATGATTCCATCTTTGCGAACCAGTATAGTGGATTTAAGACAAACCATTATTTTAATTTGTATTTCATAAATCAATAGTATATGTGAGATTTAGCAGATTTGTAATATATCAGTGAATGCTGCTTTTTTCTCCTCCTGGGTTTTCCTTCTGTCAATTCAGGGTGGCTCAGTGGGTAGCAGTGTTGCATTGCAGCGCTAAAGGTACTGTCACACTAAGCAATATCGCTATAACTTGTGACGTGCTAGCGATATCGCTGTGTGTGATACTTACCTACGACCCGATCCCCCGCTGGTTATCGCTGATCGCGCGAGAACGTCCAGGAGTGTTTCTCATAGTCAGCTTCCTGCGGCGCTTCCTGTGGAGACGAGCGTGGAGCCGGGCGGGAGGACGCAGGATTGCCTAGTGTGACAGGTAAGTAGCGACCCCCGTCCCCAGCGATGTCAATGGTGAGATCTGCCTGTGTGGCAGCTCACTAGCGACCACTTAGCGATGTACCAGCGATCCTGACCGCGTCATATCGCTGGTCGGGATCGCTGGTACATCGCTAAGTGTGACAGTACCTTAAGGTCTTGGGATTAAATCCCACCAAGAACAACATCTGAAAGGAGATTGTATGTTCTCCCCGTTTGTGTGGGTTTCCTCCGAGTTCTCAGATTTCCTGCCATACTCCAAAGACATACTGATAGGGAATGTCCCCATTGGGGACAGTGATGGTAACAAATGTAAAGTGCTGCGGAATAAGATAGAGCTATATAAAAGTAATAATACTTCATTGGTAACATTTATAGACATTTTCACATTACTGGTCATTTTAAAGTTCTATGGAGATCGAATGGGGAGAACTTTATGAGCACCAATGGTCATCTCCTTCTGTATCTCAAGAATGGTAAAATCTGTATTCACTGAACTCAGACTTTACCTGTGAGTTGAGAATTATGAAAATTAATGATCAATTCAGGAGGAGAAAAAAAAAAGCTAAATTGTGAACGATCCGTAGCCTGTCTATACAGCAAGATAATTGTGAAATGAGCAATTTTAACAACACACATTCACAAACTTAAAAGTGTAAATGCAGGTTGTCTGGTCATAGATTTCTTAGCAGTGTGGAAATACCATAAATAGTAGTCATTTTGCAAAGCCAAACTGCAAAATTCTGAAACCAAGCGCTTATATGAACAAACAAAACAGGAAATAACTATAATAAAAAGTACAAAACAATAAAGCACATGGTTTCCACATTTACCAAATTTTCATGCATGTTTAACTGCTTAACGACATATGGTAATGGTACGTCATATGTCAGATTGCCGCAGGTTCAGGAGCTGAGCCCACATTAGTGCTGGCAGACATTGGCTGTGTTATTCAGACATCATCTGCCTCCAACAGGCGGATTATTAAGGGTATGTGCACACGTAGTTTTTAGTCTCTGCGGATTTTGTAGAGAAAACCGCAGGAAATCCGCAGGACAAAGTGCTGCGGTTTTTCTGCGGTTTATCTGCGTTTTTTCTGCGGTTTTGCCCTGCGGTTTTACACCTCATAATGGATGAGGTGTAAAACCGCAGCGTTTCTGCACCAAACAATTGACATGCTGCGGATTGTAAACCGCAGCAAAACCGCGCGGAAAAAAACGCAGCATGTGCACAGCTTTTTTTTATTTCCATAGGAAATAAAGGTACTGTACAACGCAGCAAAATCTGCTGGGTTTCTGCAGAGCCAAAAACGCTGCGGAAACGCAGCAGAATCCGCAGCGTGTGCACATACCCTTAAGCTCCAACAAATTAGGCCATACCTCCCCACCCACCTCCATAGTTGCAAGGTGCCGATGGTTTGGCTTTCACAGGAGACCCTGGTTTTTGAGATATACATTAATTGTATAATTTTTTTAAATTTCTTTTCTTTACACACACACACTCCCTTTTCGCCCCCAATGGGGATGGTCTTTGTTGTCCTTTCCCATTCTCAAGGCCTGGGAATTGTTCCCAGTATTGCGCTTTTCTGGACAGAGTTCAGATGTTGCTCCTGGGATCTGTTGTAGCCATTTTCCCAACTTAGGGGTCACTACTCCAAGTGCTCCTATCAGCACTGGAATCACTGTTGCCTTCACCTTCCACATCTTCTCCAGTTCTCCTTTTAGTCTCTGGTATTTCTCTAGCTGCTCATATTCCTTCTTTCTGATGTTGCTGTCTCTTGGCACTGCCACATCTATTATCATTGCTGTCTTCTGATCCCTGTTGACTATCACAATGTCTGGTTGGTTAGACAACACCTGCTTATCCATCTGGATCTTGAAGTCCCACAGGATTTTAGCCCTTTCATTTTCCACCACTTTTCCTGGGGTCTCCCACCTAGACTTAGGGGGACTTAGCACATATGCTGCACAGATGTTCCTGTATATAATTCCCTCTACTTGGTTGCGGCGTTCGATATGCGCTGTTCCTGCTTGCATTTTGCATCCTGCCACCATGTGTTGGATGGTTTCTGAGGTTTCTTTTTCATAGTCTGCACCTTGGATCTTGTCTTGTGTGGTAGATTCCTGCATCTATGGATCTGGTACTTAATGCTTGCTCTTGTGCTGCTATGATTAGTGCGGCTGTACTGTCTGAGTCCAGCTTTCACCAGCCATTGGTAGGATTTCTCCATGTCAGCCACCTCCATTATCTGTCGATGCAGCGGCTTGTCTTGCCATGGCGCTTCATGTTCCTGTTCTTTCTTCCAGATCTGTTGTTGTAGCTTTCTTAGGCTCTCTCTAAGCATCTCATCTTTTGGAACCCTATTTCTAGAAGTATTCCTGGATACTCCTTGTTTAATCCGTGATGGTGGCTTGGATGCTTATAAAGCCTCGGCCAGCCTACTTTTTGTTGGTATACAAGCTTTGGGTGCTAGACTTAGGGTGTAGACCTCCATGCATTGTGAGGAGCTTTCGCGTCTTCATATCTGCAGCTTCCATTTCTTGTTTTGGCCAGCACACTATGCCAGCAGGGTATCTGATACCTGGCAGGGCATATGTATTGATGGCACGGATTTTATTCTTCCCATTGAGCTGGCTCTTCAGGACCTGTCTTATCCTTTGATGGTATTTGGATGTTGCTACACTTCTTGCCTCCTCATCATAGTTACCATATCCCTGTGGGATGCCGAGGTACTTGTAGCATGTACATCTGCTATGTAATTCCACTCCATCAGTCTTGACTACTTTGCCTCTCTTTATTACCAACCGGCCACACTTCTCCAGTCCAAAGGACATCCCGATATCTTTGCTATAGCTCCTTGTCAGAAGATCAGTGAATTGATGTCTCGTTTGTTTATTGCATACAGCTTTATGTCATCCATGTAGAGGAGGTGGCTGATGGTGCTTCCACTCTTGAACTTGTATCCATAGCAAGACTCTGTAATTATCTGACTGAGGGGGTTCAAGCCTATGCAGAACAGCAATGGGGAAAAGTGCATCACCTTGGTATATGCCACATTTGAAGGTCACTTGTGCTAGATGTCTTGAGTTGACTTCCAATGTTGTTCTCCATAGCCCCATTGAGTTTCTGAGGAAGGTTCTTAATTTCCTGTTGACATTGTAGAGAGCTAAGCATTCACAGATCCATGTGTGTGGCAGTGAGTAATAGGCTTTTCTGTAGTCAATCCAGTGCTGACGAAATTATATAAGATACAGTGGGTACGTAAAGTATTCAGACCCCTTTAACATTTTCAATCTATGTTTCATTGCATCCATTTCGTAAATTCACAAAAAGTTCATTTTTTCTCTTTAATGTACACTCTGCACCCCATCTTGACTGGAAAAAAAAACAAACAAATGTAGATATTTTTGCAAATTTATTTAAAAAAAAAAAACCTGAAATATCACATGGTCATAAGTATTCAGACCCTTTGCTCAGTATTGAGTAGAGTGACCTTTTTGAACTGGTGAACAGCCATTTTCAGGTCTCTCCAGAGATGCTCAATTGGGTTTAAGTCAGGGCTCTGGCTGGGCCAGTCAAGAATGGTCACAGAGTTGTTCTGAAGCCACTCCTTTGTTTTTTTTAGCTGTGTGCTTAGGGTCATTGTCTTGTTAGAAGGTGAACCTTCAGTCAAGTCTGAGGCCCTGAGCACTCTGAAGGAAAATGAATGCTGCCAAGTACATAGATATCCTGGATAAAAACCTCTTCCAATTGCAACCAGTCGTCCTGTCCCCTGCAGCTGAAAAACACCCCCATAGCTGCTACCACGTTTCTCTGTTGGATTTGTATTGGGCAGGTGATGAGCAGTGCCTGGTTTTCTCCACACATACTGCTTAGAATTATCACCAAAAAGTTCTATCTTCCTCTCATCATACCAGAGAATCTTATTTCTCATAGTCTGGGAGTACTTCATGTGTTTTTTAGCAAACTCTATGCGGGCTTTCATATGTCTTGCACTGAGGAGAGGTTTCCTTCGGGACACTCTGCAATAAAGGCCTGACTGGTGGAAGGCTGCAGTGATAGTTGACTTTGTGGAACTTTCTCCCATCTCCCTACTGCATCTGTGGAGCTGAGCCACAGTGATCTTGGGGTTCTTTTTTATCTCTCTCACCAAGTCTCTTCTCCCACGATTGCGCAGTTTGACTGGACGGCCAGGTCTAGGAAGACTTCTGGAGGTCCCAAAATTCTTCCATTAATGGATTATGGAGGCCACTGTGCTCTTAGGAACCTTGAGTACTGTAGAAATTATTTTGTAACCATGGCCATATCTGTGCCTTGCCACAATTCTGTCTCTGAGCTCCTTGGCCAGTTCCTTTGACCTCATGATTCTCATTTGGTCTGACATGCACTGAGCTGTGAGGTCTTATATACACAGGTGTGCGCCTTTACAAATAAAGTCCTATCAGTTTAATTAAACACAGCTGGACTCCAATGAAGGAGTAGAACCATCTCAAGGAGGATCACAAGGAAATGGACAGCATGTGACTTAAATATGAGTGTCTGAGCAAAGGGTCTGAATACTTATGACCATGTGATATTTCAGTTTTTCTTTTATAATAAATGTGCATAAATAAAATTTAAATAATTTATAGAATGCTAAAATTAACCTACCCTTAAAATTGTAGACCGGTCATGTCTGTGTCAGTGGGCAACATGTAAAATCAGCAAGAGATCAAATACTTTTCCCCCCACTGTATATCTATATATATCTATATCTATACACAAACACACACGTGTGTAATATATATCACATGTGGTATTTCCATGTCCGTTCAAGTCCAATCTATCAAAATTTAAATACGGTAATTAACCCGATTGGTAAATGTCATTATGAGAAACGAATCAAAAGTCACTAGAACTACGTTTATTTTTTCAGATGCTGCAATAACCCCAAAAAACAAAGCAATAAGCGGCGTTCAAAATATTAGGTCCATGCAAACAACAAGCCCACACACAGCAACATTAGGGGTCTCAGAAAATTTGCTTGTCTATGCATATTTGGTATATTATTATATTGGCAGATCATTTTTACCTTATAATGAATGTGGCAAAAATAAAACCCCAAAACAATTGCGAAAGATCTTTTGTAATTTTTGACCATTGTACAGTACAATGCATGATAAAATGTATAGTATCATTCAGAAGTACAACTTGCGTCACAAAAAAAATAACCTGTCATACATCGATATAGAGGAAAATATAAAAAGTTATGTAAGAAGGGGAGAAAAAAAAAATGAATGACAAAAATGGAAAATTGTCCAGTTAGGAAGGGTTATATAGCAAAATGCTGATGAATGTAGAATTTCAGTTCAATTTTTGAGAATTTGTACATGGCACTTGTTCCCTGCTATTCAAGCAGTAATAAAAAAAAAAAAAAAAAAAAAAAAATATATAATAACAGAAGTAAGCCAGCTAAGACCTGAACAACTTAATATTTGAGGCAGACTAAGGTCACGTGGTTGTCAGGAGGCTTACCCCAGGCAACCAGTCATATTGCATTAATGGTAGTTTAAATAAATATATGATATACAGTGAAAAACAATCAGCTGTAATTCTCATATTGTAACTTTTAGGATGAGCTACCACCATTTCACAATACAAGCTATTTTTAAATTATTAAATAGATCTCTTAGACCTCATGAGACTGGTGTACTTACTTAGAAACTCCACATCAGAATGGCTGCACAATCTTATTTGAAAGATTAAACTCCATCTCTGCTGCTGAGGTCTCACACTGCTCAGCACAAACTGCAGCTGTCAGTCAGGCTTGGAGATTGAATATAATTGTAATCAAGAAAATTCTAACTCTTTAGGGCACACTCAGACTGCCATATAAAATCGGACAGAGACCGATATGCCATGCTTGGACTGGCCGGTGGCTCTGCCGACCAAAGCATGACAGTTGCATAGAAATAGATGAAACAGTCACGCTTGAGACGAGAGAGCCGCTGGCCAGTCCGTACATTGCGGTCCAATCTTCATCTGATTTATACAGCCATCTGAGTCCGCCCTTAGCTGAACCCATAGGACTCAAAAAAAAATTTTCTTTTTTTTTTTTCTCTTCTTCTTTCAAATAAGCAACTGGATTATATACAGGACCTTGCCAGGTCCTGGATTTCCTCATACCTTTCTGACCACACATTCTGCGTTTTCCACTCCCACACTACCTCCTCATCCCGTCCCAAATAAGTATTTAACCCCTTCCTGACATCCGACGTACTATCCCGTCCACGGTACCCGGGCCCGTATGACCGTGGACGGGATAGTACGTCTACCGCGATCAGCGGCGCCCACGTGGTGAGCGCCGCTGATCGCGGCCGGGTGTCAGCTGATTATCACAGCTGACACCCGGCACTATGTGTCAGGGGCGGTCACGGACCGCCCCCGACACGTTAACCCCTTGCACACCGCGATCAAACATGATCGCGGTGTACCGGGAGTTAAAGGGAAGCATCGGCAGGGAGGGGGCTCCCTCCGTGCTTCCCTGAGCCCCCCACGGCAGCGCAATGTGCAGCGCTGCTGCGGGGGGCTCCTATCCTCCAGGCCCCCGAATCCAAGATGGCGACGGGGGCCTTCGGGGACCTGAGGAAGCTGGCTTCCTCAGTGCCTGCAAAGCGCAGGCATGAGGAAGCCTTCGGCACTGCCTGTGACAGATCGCTGATCTGTCACAGTGATCTGTGATGTGACAGATCAGCGATCTGTCACAGGACAGTGATGTCCCACCTGGGACTATGTAATAAAGTAAAAAAAAAATTAAAAAAAAATGTAAAAATTTAAAATCGCCAAATAAATTAGTAAAAAAAAAAAAAAAAAAAAAATATTCCCCAATAAATTCATTTTTTGAAAATAATAAAAAAACAAAATAAAAGTACACATATTAGGCATCGCCGCGTCCGTAATGACCCGCCCTATAAAACTGTCCCATTAGTTAACCCTTTTAGAGAACCCCCTTAAAAAATAAAAATAAAAAACGAAGCAAAAAATAATGATTTATCATACCGCCAAACAAAAAGTGTAATAACGCGCGATCAAAAAGACGCATATAAATATCCATGGTACCGCTGAAAACGTCATCTTGTCCCGCAAAAAACGAGCCGCCACACAGCATCATCAGCAAAAAAATAAAAAAGTTATAGCTCACAGAATAAAGCGATGCAAAAATAATTATTTTTTATATAAAATAGTTTTCATTGCATAAAACCGACAAAAACATAAAAAAACGACCTAAATGAGGTATCGCTTTAACCGTACTGACCCGAAGAATAGAACCGCTTTATCAATTTTACCGCACGCGGAACGGTGTAAACGCACCCCCCCAAAAGAAATTCATGAAACGCTGGTTTTTGTTCATTCTGCGTCCCAAAAATAGGAATAAAAAGCGATCAAAAAATGTCACGTGCCCGAAAATGGTACCAATAAAAACGTCAACTCGTCCCGCAAAAAATAAGACCTCACATGACTCAGTGGGTCAAAATACGGAAAAATTATAGCTCTCAAAATGTGGTGATGCAAAAACTATTTTACAATAAAAAGCGTCTTAGCGTGTGACAGCCGCCAAACATAAAAACCGCCATAAATAGTAAGTCAAACCCCCCGTTATCACCCCCTTAGTTAGGGAAAAATAATAAAACTAAAAAAAAAGTATTTATCTCCATTTTCCCGTTAGGGTAAGGCTGTGTGCACACGCTGCGGATTAGGTGCGGATTCATCCGCGCGGATTTTGTAAAATCCGCTGGTGAAACCGCAGGTCAAAAGACCTGCGGTTTTACCTGCAGATTGCTCTGCGGTTTTGTCCTGCGGTTTTTCATCTCCTCATTAGAGGAGATGGCAAACCGCAGGAGAATCCGCAGAAAGAATTGACATGTCAATTCTTTCTGCGGATTGAAAACCGCAGATAATCCGCGCGGAAAATTCCGCACCGTCTGCACTGCGGTTTTTGATTCCCATAGGGAATCATGGTACTGGGGTCCGCAGCAGCCAAAACCGCTGCGGAACCGCAGCAAAATCCGCAGCGTGTGCACACAGCCTTAGGGCTAGGGCTAGGGCTAGGGCTAGGGCTAGGGCTAGGGTTAGGGCTAGGGTTAGGGCTAGGGTTAGGGCTAGGGTTAGGGCTAGGGTTAGGGCTAGGGTTAGGGCTAGGGTTAGGGCTAGGGGTGTGTTGGGGTTAGGGTTGGAGTTATAATTGGGGGTTTCCACTGTTTGGGCACATCAGGGGCTCTCCAAATGCAACATGGCGTCTGATCTCAATTCCAGCCAATTCTGAGTTGAAAAAGTCAAATGGTGCTCCTTCCCTTCCAAGCTCTGCCATGCGCCCAAACAGTGTTTTACCCCCACATGTAGGGTATCAGCCTACTCAGGACAAATTGCAAAACAATTTTTGGGGTCCAATTTCTCCTGTTACCCTTAGGAAAATAAAAAATTGGGGGCAAAAATATAATTTTTGTGGAAAAAAATGATTTTTTTATTTTCACGTCCGAGTGTTATAAACTTCTGTGAAGCACTTGGGGGTTCAAAGTGCTCACCACACATCTAGATAAGTTCTGTGGGGGGTCTAGTGTCCAAAATGGGGTCACTTGTGGGGAGTTTCAATAGTTTAGGTACATCAGGGGCTCTCCAAACGCACATGACACCCGCAGACCATTCCATCAAAGTCTGCATTCCAAAACGTCACTGCTTCCCTTCCGAGCCCCGACGTGTGTCCATACAGTAGTTTTCTCCCACATATGGGATGTCAGCGTACTCAGGCCAAATTGGACAACAACTTTTGGGGTCCAATTTCTCCTGTTACCCTTGGGAAAATGAAAAAATTGGGGACTAATTGATCATGTTTCTGGAAAAAATACGATTTTTTTATTTTCATGCCCTGGCATTATAAACTTCTGTGAAGCACTGGGGGGGTCAAAGTGCTCACCACACATCTAGATAAGTTCCTTATGGGGTCTAGTTTCCAAAATGGTGTCATTTGTGGGGGGTTTCCACTGTTTTGGTACATCAGGAGTTTTCCAAACGCGACATGGTGTCCGATCTCAATTCCAGCCAAAAACGTCAAATGGCGCTGCTTCCCTTCCGAGCTCTGCCATGCGCCCAAATAGTGGTTTACCCCCCACATGTGGGGTATCAGCGTACTCAGGACAAATTGCACAATAACTTTTAGGGTCCTGTTACCCTTGGAAAAATAAGAATTGAGGGTGAAAAGATCATTTTTGTGGAAAAAATATGATTTTTTAATTGTATGGCTTTATGTTATAAACTTCTGTGAAGCCCATGGGGGTTCAAAGTTCTCACCACACATCTAGATAAGTTCCTTAGGGGGTCTAGTTTCCAAAATGGTGTCATTTGTGGGGGGTTTCCACTGTTTTGGTACATCAGGGGTTTTCCAAACGCGACATGGTGTCCGATCTCAATTCCAGCCAAAAACGTCAAATGGCATTGCTTCCCTTCCGAGCTCTGCCATGCGCCCAAATAGTGGTTTACCCCCATATGTGGGGTATCAGCGTACTCAGGACAAATTGCACAATAACTTTTAGGGTCCTGTTACCCTTGGGAAAATAAGAATTGAGGGTGAAAAGATCATTTTTTGTGGAAAAAATATGATTTTTTAATTGTACCGCTGTACGTTATAAACTTCTGTAAAGCCCTTGTGGGTTCAAAGTTCTCACCACATATCTAGATAAGTTCCTTGGGGGGGTCTAGTTTCCAAAATGGGGTCACTTGTAGGGGGTTTCCACTGTTTAGGTACATCAGGGACTCTCCAAACGTGACATGGCGTCCGATCTGAATTCCAACCAATTTTGCATTGAAAAAGTCAAACGGCGCTCCTTCCATTCTGAGCTCTGCCATGCGCCGAAACAGTCGTTCCCCCCCCACAAATCAGGTATCAGCGTACTCAGGACAAATTGCACAATAACTTTTGCAGTCCAATTTCTCCTGTTACCCTTGGTAAAATAAAAAAAATTGAACCTGAAGTATTTTTTTTGTGAAAAAAAGTTAGATGTTCATTTCTTTTTAAATATTCAAAAAAATTCCTGTGACGCACTTAATGGGTTAATAAACTTCTTGAATGTGGTTTTGAGCACCTTAAGGGGTTCAGTTTTTAGAATGGTGTCACTTTTGGGTATTTTCTATCATATAGACCCCTCAAAGTGGCTTCAAATGTGATGTGGTCCTAAAAATAAAATGGTGTTGTAAAAATGAGAAATCGCTGGTCAACTTTTAACCCTTATAACTTCCTAACAAAAAAAAATTTTGGTTCCAAAATTGTGCTGATGTAAAGTAAACATGTGGGAAATGTTACTTATCAAGTTTTTTGTGTGCCGTATCTCTGTGATTTAAGGGCATAAAAATTCAAAGTTGGAAAATTGCGAAATTTTCAAAATTTTTGCCAAATTTCCATTTTTTTCACAAATAAACGCAAGTTATTTGAATGAAATTTTACCACTATCATGAAGTACAATATGTCACGAGAAAACAATGTCAGAATCACCAGGATCAATGGAAGCGTTCCAGAGTTATGACCTCATAAAGGTACAGTGGTCAGAATTGTAAAAATTGGCCCGGTCATGAACGTGCAAACCACCCTTAGGGGTGAAGGGGTTAATGTATGCAATCTGCGTTGTGAAACCCGATTACCACTGCAGTCAATGACTGTTCAAAAATAACGAGCTTGACATCATGTCATTGAATATCTATTCAAAGAAAAAGCATTACTGTATTCATGGCGATGTCCTTGTTACTGTCAGCAGCTGTTGACACAGTATGACACCATATGGGGTATGAAATTAAAAGCAATTTTTTTTTACAAATTTGTTCAGGTTTTAAACAATTTTTTTGAAGACTTGGATTTTTTTTTTTTTTTTATCTCAACTTAATAGCGCCTCCAATTTGTGCTTCTTTACTGATTCTGGAACAGTTAATCTTTTTCTTATGTGTTCCTCCGTTCCAAAGTTATGTTCTCTGGCAATAAAAGTACAAACTTTCCTTTCAACCAACTGGGTGTGTACCACAGAACTTCTTTTACGGGTACATTACAATTCTGTATGATGGGAAACTGTAAATGGTCGGGAGAGGTCTGGCGCCTGCGCACTGCAGTATTCTGCTCTGCCCTCAACAGGGCAGACCAGTGCGCCTGCGCCGGAGCCACTACAGGAAGGGAAGAAGAGGACGGCATCGTATGAAGATGGGAGGCGTCAGACAGGACCGCGACACAAATCGGACCAGACCGCCCCCTCCGGTTAGTTTAATATAACGTGGTTTTATCATCTTTCAGGTTACATCGGGGGCTTATCTACAGCATTACAGAATGCTGTAGATAAACCCCTGATGCCAATGCCGGCAGCGGAGTCCAAAAAAGGGTGACAAATTCCCTTTAATATATTTTTTTACATGATCTTAGAAAAAAAAAGTTGAGGGAATGGTGGTATGTGGCCAAGCACAACTTAATGTGGATATATCTCCGACCTCTCCATGCATTAAAGGGTAGTCAGCTATTTTAGCAGCCTGGAAAGTTTTAATCAAGTCCATCATAAAGTCAAGGAACAGCTGTACAAATAAAACTATATATAATATATCTGGAGGATATTAGTCTTGTGCAGATACACTTTTTAATACCCACCTAAGCCGTATGTCGTCTGTGTCACAGAGTTAAACCTATACTTTACAGTGTAGCACAGGAGGCTGTTCTGTCCAGAGCACAGTTTACATTTCCACTTGTGTGTGTACATTTCCACCAGATTAGCCCCACACTGCTCTCCTCAACATTTAGCTTATAGATCTAGAAAGGCTGCTGGAGTGAAGGTCATCACTGACCACATTAAGAAAATGGAGATCTGAATACGTGAAAAACAACTACATAAGCTAAAGTGACCTCACAAGTGCCGTACCTGAGACCTTAACACACCACGGCCATAAATACAACAAAGATCAGTGGAAATTACTTTATTAAGTTAAAAAATACCTTCTAGCAGAAATTACATGAACAAGAGGCAAATTCTCACAGCCTGTGACCACCATTGTGGCTCAGTGGTTAACACACAGACGCCCTGGGTTTAAATTCCACCAAGGACCACGTCTGCAATGAGTTTGGAGTGTAGAAGGAAACTCATACAATGACATACTGATAGGGAATGTAGATTGTGAGCCCCAATGGGGGCAGTGATGATGATGTATGTAACGCAGAAAAAAGTGGCACAAGCATAATAAATGCAGATAATGGGTTTTAGTACTGAAAGAAAACTACCAAGCAAATGTTTAGTCTCCTGGTCAGCTGGACTGATTTGGCAAGCCCTGGGTACAACCATTTTGATGGTCTTTATTCATACCACCGCTTCTTACACCATTGTATTATTTGATCATAAAGACTCCTAGGAGCTGAAAGGAAGAAATACAATGAAATCTGGTAGAAGCAATTTACTAAGGGAGAGGTAACAATGCCCATCAGGGCGCTCAGTCCCGACATCTGTTAGCTAAATACATCCATTCTCATGAACAATCATACCGAATGTCAAATTATTCAAAAATTTACAAGAGGAATAACAGAGGAAAGTCACAACAGAAGGTTGAAAGAGAAAAAAAAAAAATAATGCTCCTGAATAGTTATTTTATTGGGAATACAAGGATTTATTAAACTAGACATGTCAGGAGCGATGACGTGTCCTCTTTAAAGCCATTATTCCATTCGATCTGACATGCAGAACAGAAAGAAAAACATAATTAAATCCACTATGTTTAACTTCAATAAACCTTGTGAGTCGGATCCTTGTCATGGAATGCAGGTTTTCGCATCCTTGTCATGCAGAAGTTCTTCTTTCTGCTACAAGTGCTGACTTCCCAGCCACAAGATACAGTTAAAAAGCAAGTACAAGTGTAAGAGGGTCAGGGTTTACCGTGCTTGTCAAAGTATGTCACTTTACAATGTTGCAGGCATTCGCCTACAGCCTGTGGGTATGTGAACCTGTGGCCTTATGACAGATCATCTACCAATATATTTTATCTTTATCTGATTATTTAAATACTCCTCATTCTGTAAAATTCTACATTTTGTTGGTTACTGCGCTAGTAATGGAAAGGTACATGTATAAAAATCCTGCTCACTACTGTGGCATATAGGACTAAGGCCTCATTCACACATCAGTTTCTTTGGTCAGTATTTTATCAGTATTTGCATGCGAAAGTCAGGAGTGTCTCCAAAACACACAACAGGTGTCAGTCTTTTTCTCTGTAAGGGTACCGTTACACTTAGCGACGAACCAGCGATCCCGATAACGATACGACCTGGTCAGGATCACTGATGCGTCGGTATATGATCGCTAGTAAGCTGCCAAACAGGCAGATCTCTTCAACGACACAGCAACGATCCGGCGATCTGTATAACGACCTCGGCGGTCGTTGGTACCTTGTCACACAACAGCTATTCTGACGACTCCAGCCTGAGTTCTGCGTCACCAACAAGGTCGCTCGTCAGTGTCAAACACAGTGATGCATGCTGGCCAGCGGGACACCAGCGACAAAAAAAATGGCCCAGGACATTCGAGCATGATCAGCGACATCGCAGCAGGGGCCTGGTCGCTGCTATGTGTCACACGTAACGAGATCGCTGGCGAGGTCGCTGTTGCGTCACAAAATTGGTGGCACTTCAGCGATCTCGCTAGAAATCTCGCTATGTGAAACGGGACCTTTAGTTTTACCCCTGGCTTTGGCATACAAACAAGGATGAGAAATACGGACGTGTGAATGACACCTAAATGAGATCAAAGGAGACCTGTAACCAGGGCAAAAGTGAGCAGTATTGTATTGCTCGTTTTATTTCCACTAGTACTGAGTATTACCTTTTTATTTTATTCTCTCCTATAATATAATAATAATAAATTTTATTTTTATAGCGCCGACATATTCCGCAGCACTTTACATTTCAGAGGGGATTTGTACAGACAATAGACATTACAGCATAACAATAATCACATACAGTAGATTATAACAAATACCAAGAGGAGTGAGGGCCCTGCTCGCAAGCTTACAGTCTATGAGGAAAGAGGTAGACACGAAAGGTGGGTGGTAACAGTTGCCCTGATTGTATGGACCAGCCATACTATGGTTTCAGAGTTTTGGGGCTATTTAGTGTAGTGTGCCAAATAAGCTAATTTTATTGTCTAAAACTGGACAGTGGCTTATTGGTTAGCACTTCAGCCTTGCGACCCTGGGTTCTAATCCCACCAAGGACAACATTTGCAAGGAATTGGTATGCGACTGCAAGGGTTTTCTCTGGGTAGTACTCCAAAGACATACTGATAGGGAATTTAGATTGTGAGCTCCAATGGGGACAGTGATGATAATTTCTATAAAATGCTGTGAAATATGATGGTGCTATATAAACAAAGAAGCATACTACTACTACCAATTGTCTTTACTAAGGGGGCGCTGGTCACAAGAGTCTAAGAGTTTGTCTTTTGACCACTGCATTATTACCCTGTGAGTAACATTCATTTGAAAAGACCATAAAAATTAGCATATTGCATGCACTAAATAAATACAACCATATTTCTGAAACTACACAGCAGATTTTTTTTTTTTTTTTTTTTTTTTAATAAAGTGTTATATTTGACCTGGTGACAGGTGAAAAAAAAAACTTGATGGAAACGGTTGTTGAAGATTGTAACCAAAGAGTATTTCTATATGCTTCACCACGTGTGACTGTCTTCCGCTAGCAAGGAATTAGTAAGCAGGTGGCCACGGAACTTTACAACAGGAGTAACCAAGTTTATAAAAGTCAAAATCAAGTGTGTAACATAAGACAAATAGATACGCTCACAACAAAGAAGGAGCCTGCGACTTTATACAGTTTATAGTAGAGAACGAGCAAGGAATGTATCCAACTGGGAATGGACTCCTATGATAAAAATAGAAGCCACTAATGGGAAACAAACAAGAAAAGCAAGTTCCCTAGTCGAACATTAAATCATTAGGCAAAGAGGCAGAAGCTTTTATTACACAAGAAATAGATGCAAACTGCATCCAACTCAAATATTTTTTCAGTAAATACATCTGAAACTGTAAACTTCCAACTACTAAGCAAGTATCTATGAGGCCAGTGACTTTTGGTTTGGTTTCCAACCTTTGTTCAGGGTCAGCACTGTATCTAGAGACAGAGTTCTGGTGAGTGAAGAGAAGAACAAAACAAAATACTGACAGCAAATAAACAGCAGAAAGATTAGAAATTGGTATAAAGGCCAGAAAATATTAGCTGGGCAGCGATATGTGCAGCCTGGGTCATGACAAGTAGTGTTTGTAGCCACTGAATTCATTTGAACAACGTCCCAGTTTTAGTTGAGGCAGGATTTGTGTGTTTTTTGGAGGTTTTGTTTTAACTGTCTATTAAAGGGGTTTTCAAGTCAAGAAAATTATTCATATATAGCCTTAACTAAGAATTACAAGGGGCTGTCCAGGTTTGGCACAAAGGTTATGAGTCTGCAGACTTATGAATCCACGCATCGTGCATAGCACACACTGAAAGAATTCCCAGTTGCAGGCGACAAGACAAGATGATCATGTGACCGCAAGAGTGTGATATGCATATTTTTGGCCACAGTCCAACTAGACATATGCGGCCTCGCTCAATTCACTTGTATTCAGCGAGGTTGCGCACGTCTAGTTGGAATGTGGCTGGGAGGATGCATATCACACACACACTTACGGTCACTCTCCGCCTACTCTAGATGTAATGGTATCCTGACAGTGTGATGTTAAGGTTCACAAGTCTGCAGTCACATAGTGTGACTGCAGACTTTTGAGACAAGCATGGACAATCCATTTGATAAAACGTTGTGGAGAAAGAGAAAAAGCAGGATGGCACTCACCGTTCATGTGAATCAAATCACTTTATTTCACATACACAAGGCATCGGCATAGGCACGGGAGCAATGTGCGGAAAGGCGGACAACAGCCGTTTCGCGCTCAATACGCTTTAACAGGTCCTATGCTCAGAATACAGTATTCTACCTGTATTCTGAGCATAGGACCTGTTGAAGCGTATTGAGCGCGAAACGGCTGTTGTCCGTCTTCCAGCACATTGCTCCCATGCCTATGCCTTGTGTATGTGAGATAAAGTGATTTGATTCACATGAACGGTGAGTGCCATCCTGCTTTTTCTCTTTCTCCACAACGAAATGTTCTGTTTTTTCAATATGGGATTGAGCACCTGTTCCAAGTGGGATTAAGGTGTTTTTTATTAATGTGAAAAAAATATATGTGCAGACATTCAGGGTATTTTTCCACACAACGGTGCTGGATATCTATTTTCTCAAATTGTGGACATTTGATAAAACGTCCTAATGTAAACTGCTTACAAATAAAAAAAAAAAAAAAAAAAGGAAACCCTAAAATCACTCATTAGGTGTCTCTGAGCAAAAGATTCAAGTTGAAAACCTTCACTGATACAAGTAGTGTAATTTGTGGGGAAAAAACATCAGATCAAAAGGTCAATGGAAAACAAAATCATCAACCAGTTGAGGGAAAGATACCAAATGAGCAAAAAAAAAAAAAATCAAAGTAAAAATTCAAACCACAGACTGATGCAATTTGTGGGAATTTCATGGCGGCATCAATGTGAATCCTAATGTGACAACTGTGTAGTGTGTGTGGCCCCCACATGCCAGTATGTACTCAGAACTAGGCATGCTCTAGATGAGATGACGAATGGTGCCGCAGGGAATCCGGGCGTCACTGAGCTCCTGGACAGTCTGTGCTGCTACTTGGTACCATTGGATGCACAAGACACATGAAACTGCTGCACATGTAACTTCCTAAAATAGTGATAGTTTATAGATAAAACATTGTTTTGATTTGTATATATAGCCAAAATTCATAATTATAAGAACCTGGTCTGATGACTCACACGTTATCCAAAATGGATTTCCTATCACCAGTGTGCTTGATCTGCTTTTGGATCAGTGTCCGTTTTACCCTTCCATCTTTCACCAATTTTCTCATTTGGAACAGAAAAATAAAAAAAATATAATATACATACACACACACACACACACACTATATACGGTATATATTTTTAATAACAATAACAACAACATGGGGTTTAGTTTACTCTGATTGTTCACGTCAATGGGACTTTGGTCCGCAAGTCAGACAAAAGTCGGACAGATCTACGTTGTCGTTTTATTGTGAACCCATTGATCATTGTGTGTCTGTGTGCGGTTAAGAAATTATAGCACATTAAAAGAAACAAAACTGACATGCGGGCAGGGGATATAAATGCCAACGTCATGTCACTCTGGTTTTGGGAGTAAAATGGTTAATTATCAGTAACATTGTCTGCACAGTATTCTATATCCTTTTCCCTTTTAAGGCCCAGTCGCATGCAGCTCATCCAAAAATAACTCAATTTTCCGCTTTCAATCTCACGCTTTATTAGCACACACTTCTGACTTCTTTACTCCGGAGCAGCGCTCCCAGACAGAGCAGAATTTACAGTAGCAACATATTTCAAGTCACAGATCCTGAAAGAGTCCCATAGTCGTTGCCTGGAAACTTAAAACATACAGAACAGGTCTTCCTCTATGCAGTGTCTGAAATCTGTTTAGATTTATGCCCCGTGAAGGTTATTCATGAGTACGCTACCTACGAGCTCGGAGCAGAGTTCTCAGACTAGGACCTACAACAGAGGACATCACACACAATACAGATCATATACCAGACTGGAGCAAGAACCTTTGGAAAGGCATTTCCTCTTGATAAGACTGAATACTTGTCTACAGTTTCTCATAAATGAAAACCATTTTATGAGCAATTTCGATGAGCAGTGAAGACATTTATAGGTTCAAATATATTTTCTGCACCGCTATCACACATGAAATGATGGCGCATTGTCTTCTACACAAACTAAAAGGCAGGATGTGAGCACACTACAGCATTTCCTTCCTAACATGCTAAGAATATAGCAGCCATTGAATTTCTCTCTAACGGGCCAACAGAGTAATGCAAAACAGAAACAGTGGCGGGCGATAACAATCCCCTACACAAGCCAGTGTACAACATATAGCGGCACATGCTAGTACCTGGGAATATGCATGGCAATATGGGCCAGTGTCATTCATATACTATTCCACAATTACTAGGTTTGTGCCATTATCACAGATAAGGATCCTAAAAGAGCCCACCATGGTGTAGGCTTTGCATTGAGTTCAGGCACGAGAGGTGTATAACATGCTGTGGAGTTCAATC
Source organism: Dendrobates tinctorius (assembly GCF_039654945.1). Taxonomy (NCBI): domain Eukaryota; kingdom Metazoa; phylum Chordata; class Amphibia; order Anura; family Dendrobatidae; genus Dendrobates; species Dendrobates tinctorius. The sequence continues at coordinate 12,793,645 of NW_027361741.1, read as the reverse complement.
CTAAAATTCATACTTCGTCATACCCAAAAAGACGTAGAAGAAAGGTTTGCAAAGGAGTCATGCATGTTCGTATTTTCTCTTCTAGAAGAATACTGTCTATGATATGAGAAGGGATGGTGTGTATCACCATTTTTATCACATTCTCCATTACTATAATCTGACTCCTCCTTAAAACCAGAGACAGAATACTTTGTGTGGCAAAGTTGCAAGCATGAAGCCTCACATATGACTCCTGCTTTGCAAAAATGCTATAAAACAAAGCTAGGGTTACACAGTGATTTTTGGCCACAACACATCGCGGAACGAAAGACCACTCTGTGCTATTGCCACGTCGTAGCACAAAATTGGTGAATAGGGTCACATTGTGACCTGCAAAACTGGTCAGCTTAAAGGGAATACACGCCATTCTGTACCTCCAAATATTTACATTCTAGCTCAAATGAAGAGTCTTTTTTAGGTATCATGGGCCCTCTATGAATACATATTATACTTACTATTTAGATCCTTGAGCTATACACTTGATACTTTGGGATTGTAGGGAAGGAGAAAAATAGAAATCAGATCACCTTCACCTTCCAGTGAGGACAATTCAGTGTGGAAACCACTTGATTTCACATAGGAACCCTGGCAGGCCTACATAGGAACCCTGGCAGACCTTGGTTGGTGAGGGTGTGGTGCAGGGAGTGTAGGATCACAAAAGACTGGTCTACTAGTCAGAAATGGGGGAGAAGGCCCATGAGGCCCGGACTTCAGCACCAATGAAAAAAAAAAATATCAAAACATAACTTGTGTAATTACAAACATATTGACAAAAAAGGTAAAAAAGATTAAGGATGCATAAGCGTACACGCTTCGGGTTAGTAATCCTAGTTCATGCTATGAATAAGGGTTGCTAACCCGAAACGATTAAGTTTATATATCCCAAATTTTAATGTTTTTTGCTTTTGTTAACAACTTTTTCATTGGTGCTGGAGCTCAGTCCTCATGGACCTACTCTCCCACTTTGTGATTGTTCTATATACCTGTACTACAAATTTCTAGTGCTATCCATATATGCTGTTTGTGTGGCTATTTATTGGGTGACTCACTTTTTAATGTGTTTATCTAATAAAGTTGATTTTTTTTTACTTTTCTACATTTGTTCTCAGCACACTTTTCTTGTGTAGGATGTAAAAAGAAAGAATTTCTGAGGAATGAGGTGTTGTAAGAGCCTGTAAAATGGGGTACGTTATAAAGGGCAAACTTCCAAAAAACAAAAACAATTTCCTGGTGATGGATTACACACTATACACAGGGTTATTAACTCTAAACATAATTATGGTATTTGCTGCTAGTTTTCACTTTTTCCACTAAGACAAACAAGGAGCTATTCTGCAAGCTTAGCATGCGCAGAAATAAAACCCCAAAACAAGAACAAAACATGACCTTAAGAAAAAAAAATAAAGAGGAACCTGTGTGTTCCGCAATTCACTGTAACCCACACTAAAAAGAATACAAAATAACAATGCTAAAACAATCAGTTTCAGAATATTTTTTTTATAAGACGACCCCAATATTTCTATTCCTAAGCAGTGTGGACACTAAAAGAGTGCGACGCAATAATGACAAGTATTAATGCCCAGTTACATGGGCCGAACATTGGCTCAAGGAAGGTTTATGGGATAGTACTGATCACTGATTATTGGGCATGTTTACTTAGGGCAATCAGTTTAAATGCTTTTCTTTCACTTGAATAAATGTTTTTCTTTTATCACATCTGTTATGCGAGCATAAAAATCACTTATTGCTGATTAAACTTCCATTTACATGGGGTAATCTTTGTGAATATGCTGACAATCGATGTGCCATATCAACCACGCTCTTTACGTCTGAATCAGCTGACATCAGCACGCTAAAAGCTGCGCTAGGGAATTGTGGGTGAGCATCAGTACGCTGTGTGTAATGCACTGCCACCTATAGTTTCAAAAGAAAGAGAAATTATAAATAGAGAATTTTGGGGGCAAACAGGAACATAGAAAAAGGAGGATTTTTATACACAAATATAAACCCATGTGTTTGAAATGCGTTGTAAAAGTGATCACTGTTTCAATGGAGCGGTCACAGTTTGTGGGACAAGCCCATTCAAAAGGAATCTGTCACAAGGTTATAGTGCCAAGAGGTCAGCACACAGTAGTGACATAATTCTTAATTTTGGCACTGTAGGTTTCATAAAATCACAAGTCACTAGGTCCAGTGCTGACAGCTCAGCAGTCACGAGCGGCGGATTGCCCCAACCGCCGCTACTGATTGACTTCTTATTGATGCTTATAGGGAGAAAGTGGTCAATCAGTGGTGGGTGGGTAAGGAAAACCTGGTGACAGATTGATCTCACTTGAAAGGTCTATGAATCAGTTAGGAATTAATTCACATTAATTTAATCTAATCCAATCCAGTAACATAACAACCCATTAGGGAAGTAACTTCAACAGTAAGTTGGGAAAAGAAGGTGAAGAAGAGACAAAGGCCTCACTCTTCATCTTAGGAGAACCAGTACTTCCACTCAAAATCCTGAATGGAGCTAAAAAACAAGAGAGACATGAAGATGACACTGCCCCTGGATATGCACCATAACCGAGATCAAACGTCAAAGACTAGAATTAGAAACAACTCCAAGACGAGTTTCTTTAAAAAGGGATGCTGCCCATGTCATCCAGTCATCTATCTGGAAAGGGAGTCTACCCAACTGGCCTTAACCTTGTTAGAAAAGTCAAATAGTAGAAACAGTGTCCTCTGATCAGACACATGCAGAACTCGGACATTACTGTGAAACTACAGGTGGGAGACTGGCCACAGCTAAATACCATTATCAACGAGATGATATAAAACATTTAGGCTGGCAATTTAGGGAAAATTATTGGCGGAATAAGTGTTTGTATAGAAGCAAACACCTCCTTTGCCAAGTCCCTGATAACGTTTGATAGGAATTTAATTAGGGATATATTTTGGTAACTTGACCCTGTATAGGGTTCAGGAAAATGGTCTGATGGTATACACAATAACACATTTACTCATGCAACTATGTTGCTTTCATGGCATCATTTCATTAAAAATAATTTATGCACATCTATTTCTCTATCCATCTGTATAGCTCACACTAACCACTCTGTCCCCAACACCTAGGACCAGTAACTGAATACCAAATGCTTTCTGTCACATTTTCCTATTTCCACAATAACCATAGACAGTCTTGGGGAACACCACGCATGCTTCACGGCAATAAAAAATAAGTAGGCTACCCTTTGTAAGTTTGTGGTGGAAACTTCAGGTAGAGTGTAATATTCAAATGCCCATAAAGAATCAGAACAGCTGGGGCAGAGGACCTTCTGGTATGCTAAACTGGAATTTAGGAGTGCGGTTCTCCACTCCCACAGGAGATCATTGAGGAAATCCAGATTGGAGGAGAACCACTTGCTGACATGGCCCTTCTTCCATTTACTTCAGGACTGTAAGAGCAATGATAAGTAACCATTTGTGGGTATCCTAGCGATACCCCAATTTAAGTATTACTGCAGGTTTGCTTTAAGGGTGTTGCACCACAATTGGCATTTATTACCTATCCACAGCAAGGGTCAGGGGCGTACACATCATTGGTGCAAGGTGTGCAGTGGGAACAAGAGGTAAGGGAGCCCACTTTCACCTTCAAATCAGCCAGCAGGTCTTGTCACAGACACAAAAAGGGACCCATATACTATTCTTGCACAGGGGGCCCTCTTCGGTCTGTGTCCATCACTGGCATACGTACTAATTAGCTAATTGATGGAGGCAACCCCCCTGTTCCTTCTTACTGCATGAAAACAGGCTTTTATTGGGAAGGGAGTCATGTACACGCACTGCCACTTAAAAAGGTTTATGTTGATAAGCACAATCATAGGTCACTATAAGTACGGTAACGGTGATGCTAAAATCGCACCCGGAGCTGTGGCTTTACATTGGTTATTTTGCTCCCATCTACATTTGGAGCCTCTGTCACAGATGGTCCCAATTGATGAAAAAAATAGCACCACTGGTGTCAGTCTTAAGACAGATCCACAACAGCTTAGGGGACAAGCATACCTGTATATCGCCAGTTCACAAGTCAAAATGACAAATGAATAAATCACTGGGGTCCAGCTGGGATCCCCCCACTGATCATGAGAATGGGGGTTCCAAAGTCCCTTGAGTGAACGGAGTGGTAGTGTGTGTTCACGACCTACAGAAGTGGTGGATGCTTTTCCGCAACACCTCTCCATTCATACATGGAAGGTCTTAGTATCTGGACAGACCGTATCGGCTGTCCTACATAATAAAGGTTATTATGGGATCACAAATCCTGAAATTAACCACATAATTGCTAATACAGCATAACTGTTCTCATAATAGCGCAGTGTGAATATGCATACTTATATCCTATACAAATACAGAAAAGCACATTATGCAGCACGTGGGAGTCTGAATTCTATAAAAGAACCAAAACCAGAGGCAGAGATTACAAAAAAAAAAAACATAGAAAATGTCAGTTTAATGACTGGGAAATGAGAAAGCCTTGCACAGTACACCTGACTATAGGCCACATGAACACTGAGTATTTGGTCAGTTTTTTACCTCAGTATTTGTAAGCCAAAACCAGGAGTGGAACAATCGGAGGAAAAGTATAATAGAAACCCGTCACCACTTCTGGATTATTACCCGCTCCTGGTTTTGGCTTACAGATACTGATGTATTAAAAAAAAAAAAAAAAAAAAAAAAAAAAAAAAAAATCACCAAAAACTCAACATGTCAACACGGCCTAAAACTAAACAAGCTGCGTCAAAGGGGGCAGCAAATAGACCACCGGAGCCCCACTGTCACATAGACCTACTTCATCTGGCACGCAAGGGACATGTATGCCGAAACCTGATGCTTTGTCTCACACTCCTACCATCAGCCAGCAATTGTCTATTGCGGTAATGTTCACGATGAACAAAGCAGGCAGTCAACAGTAAAGAGCTATAATAGTGCTTCTATGGAGCCTTACACAATACATATTTTGACATGAAACGAGAACAAAAGGTGAACAAAATCGACACGAACCTGAAACTGCAACAGAAACGTACATGTAAAACTGCACTTATGTGAAGATGGCGAGGGCACAACGGTGCGCTCAAAATGTTCAGAAGTCTGTTGCCAAGGCTCAAATGCTAGATTTTGTGTAAACGCTAAAATCATAAAAATTATACCCCACAAGGAAAAAAAGCTTTCCCACAGGTAATGGGAGGAAGGCAGGGGTTGCCCCAAAAATATAGGGCACATTCAGAAGTAAACTAGGAAAGGCCCAATATTCTACCGCTAGAAAGCATTAGCACAGACTGACAGAAGCAACTTGTGGACAATCATTAAAGGGATTCTCCAGTCAATGTGACTTCTTACATTGGAGATCCCTTGTAAGATTCCCCTCCATCATGTTTTCAGCATAGAAAACAAAGTCATATCCACACAATGAATGGAAAGTAAAAAACAAAACTCACACTTGCAATTTCCATGTGATCCAAGACAAGTCAAAACAACCCAAAAATAGCCTTCAGTGTACCAGGCCACACCGACACTGCAGCAGGCGGATGTTGGAAGAGAGAGCTGCACAGGCAGCAGATAAATCGCATTCATTACAGATTAGAGGCTATAATCCCCTCCATCCCCTGATGACGCCTGTCACGCTGGCGAAACATGTCGGGGAGGCTTAGGGCAAATTTTTAAATAGCACCAGGCAGTGTAGTTTTGGGATGGCAATAGATTTGGTGTATAAGTAGCGGCCGCACCTTGATCCATATGCTTATAATTGAATACAATATTAGGACAATGGGCACGGTATAGGACGGGAGCCCAATGAATAGTATATTAGTGTCCTCTTTATACCAAGCTGACCAGTGCGTATTTTAACATTTATATATTCCTTTAGTAGTTAAATAAAAGTTATATTTTAGGTCTTTAGTTAGGGATTATTTGCCTTTTGGCAATTTGTTGTTCACTTTTGATAATTTCCTGCCGATTAAAGCAGTGAGTTTATCCACAGAAGACTAATAAATCTGCTGCCAGGTAGTCAAACCCCACCCCCCATTCCCATTACTGATTGGCAGATTACTGTGTACACTATGCATAGGCAGAAAGCTGCTAATCAGCGGTGTGGGCGGGATTATTACGTACAGAGCTCATCATTCAGAGAACTGCTAGATCTGCAGTAGATAAAACAGTTTTTAAATAAAAACCGCACCACCCAGTAAAGTAAGTGATACATCATTGGAATCGGATTCTTTGCCGCTATATCATGTTTCTTTCAAAAGGGGTAGCAAAATCGTGGTGAAAAATTATCCAAGAAAAGGAAGACATTCACAGTAAAAAATGAAGGGCAGCACACACTCGTACCACCCTAGACGCGCAGAAGAATTCCCCCAATAAGCTAGATTTCGATGCAGAAACGACAGTGAATTTCCAACGTGTCTGAACTCAACCCTTAACACAGGTCAAACTTCCAAGACTACAGTCTTGATGAGGGTCCAAATATTTTTTCAAGTTACATCGCGTACTTCTGCTATGATCACATTTAGTATTTGTGCAAGAAATATGTCTGCTGTACGTCAGAAGTATTACCGACGTATAGTCCCAATGCACCGAGCATATGCCCCAAGATTAGTCGTGAGCTGCATGTCCGCAAATCCTTTTTCTGACATTGCGTAGGAAAGCAAAGTCTACGGTACCGTCTATATTTTTGCTTTTTGTCATAGGAGTCAATTGCCAAGCACCAAAGCAGACCTCGGTGTGCCAAGTTTCTGATGTGTGCCTCCATTGTAGCTAAAAAGAAAGATGTCCAACTGAAATTAGGCTACGGCAGCCATTGTAATTATCGTCACCCATACTCATCTCTCACCAAATCTCTCTGGAAATTCCTTGTATGCATCAATAACGCAATGTCTGACTTATGGCACTGCATTATGTGCTAGACAGGATGATGAAGGAAATATTTCTACATAGCATTGCACCATAATCATCAGAAGGGCACTTTATAAGCAGCCAAGCCAGGTAGTCCTTGCCTGCAGAAACGCTGCATGGTCACAGGCTTGTAACTATTAAGCAATCAGCGATAAATAGGAAGAAAAATGCGGCGCTCGCCAAAATGGTAGATTTTTTATTTTTTTTCTAGATAACATATCAGTGGAAGCAAACTGCTATTGCCTACCATGCATTCTTGACCCATAAAACCAAATACATCTTCACAGGGGAGGAGAGTAGCAGGGCGCATGGCTGGAGATGGTGGTTTCGCATCCACTGACGCTTTCTCTAGGGCTGTTGCCTGCATGCACCCCGCTTCTTTCCCCAGTGGGGATCTACTTGGATCTATTTATTAAGCGACAAAAAAATTGTTTTTATATCATTTAATGAGTGCCATATTTTTCCTTCTGTTTAATGCTGTTTTGGAAGCAGAGCACCACCATTAATGGTATCTGACAACATCTAGCTTGTATATTTTATCAGTTTTTAATGTTATCCCTTATGTTTTGATAGAATAAACCTAACATATCACGAAACCTTGATAGGGGCGCATTGCCTTCCTGCTAAAGTGGCCCTCGAGGTTCCTTTATTACCAAGACTCATTCGCCTGGCCTAATAGTCCCCTATTTCACTGGAGCTTTAGTAAACCTTGCACATATAGTAGTAAGAATACCACGAAAATAGTAAAAGAGCAGACATAAGCTCATATAAGAATGACAGTCCTACAGATAAAAGCGCTGGCAGCAGAAAGTCACAGAGCCCTCTGGGTGTGTTGTAAGTTCTACTTTGACATTTTAGATGAGCATGCAAGTTTTACGCTTTTTCAACTATTGAACAGGTTCTTCTTCCTCTCGGTGGCCACAACATATCAGATTTCCTAAAAACTATGAGTCACAGATTCCCTACTACACAACCACGAGCGAAGGAGGAACTCATGCTAAGTAGTCGAGGGCAAAAGAGTGTGCCAGTAGCTCAGTCCGATAATCAAATATAAATTAATAAAGATGATAGCTGCATTAAACGAAAAAAAATGGCACCCTCAGAAGCCCGTCAATTATTCTCAGAGAAGATCCACTTTTTTCCAATGGATAATATCAAGCTGGCTGCACACAGTATAGCAGGATACATATACCAGCTTTGGACCTCCACTGCAGAGACGGGAGGGTCTTTGTCCAAATAAGCAGCTTAATGTTCACATTTCTTTTCTGATCTGGAGAGAGCATCCCTGGCCTTTAAAGGGAATATGTCAGAAGGTTTTTGCTATGTAATCTGTAGGGGCTGAGACCCTGATTCCAGCAATGTGTTACTTGCTGGTCTGCATGTTATTTTGATACAAGCTTGGTTATTTGCTGAAGACCTAGCAGTTATTTGAATGTTGAGCTCTCTAGATTTCTGCCAACACCACTGATTGATACGTTTCTGTGTAAACTATACGTTAAAAGAAAGCTGCCAATCAGTAATGGGGGTGGGGTTATACAGGGCATTTGAGTAGGAGGCATGAGACTTCTAGTCCTGTAGTGATAATCTCCTGCTGATAAAACACTGATTGTATTAATACAACAAAGCAGTCTAGCAAGTAACATTACTGGAATCAGGCTATCTGCACCTACATTCTACCACTCTCAGACTACAAAGCAAAAACCTTCTGACAGATTCCCTTTAATTAAATTGATGGATGTCGAAACACCGTTTAAATTTGCACAGATTACATTGATTGCAAACGATTAGGTTATGAGTATAGGATGGACACTTCACTAGGGAAATACTGAGGGTGTATGTACCTTGACGGTCATAATCATGTATGCATTTCCTAGACAAAAATATTTATTGAAGGCTTTCCGGCTTTGTCCGGGATGCAATCTTATTATGGTCACAGGTTCAGGCAAGTAAAGGATAAAACTTCCTAAAGACCCATATTTTATCCCATTCTGCCAATTATTTCCTTTTAGCCTAACCATTGTGAAAACACGATCCAGTTATATCAACTGTACCCAGAAGTAATAAGGAAAAGGAAGTCAGCTAAGAAAGATGTCACTGATTTTAGTTTCATGTCTTCTCTCATTTTGAATTCATGTTTTCTAGATTCCCGGAGTTTCTGTGGAGTGGCCTTAGGGCTCATTCAGACATCGGGTTTTCTCATACTAGTTCTAGCCATGGTTTTCACAGACAGAACTTGCACTCATTAGGGTACGTGAACACGCTGCGGAATGCTCTGCGGATTTGGCGGTGCGGATTTTGTAAAATCCGCAGGTAAATCTGCAGGTCAGAAGACCTGCGGTTTTACCTGCGGATTAGCCTGCGGTTTTTCATCTCCAAAATGGAGGAGATGGAAAACCGCAGCGGAATCCGCAGAAAGAATTGACGTCAATTCTTTCTGCGGTTTTGAAACCGCAGCAAATCCGTGCGGAAAATTCCGCAGCGTCTGCACAGCGTGTTTTTTTTTTCCATAGGATATTATGGTACTATACACCGCAGCAAAAACTGCTGCAGATCCGCAGCAGAATCCGCAGCGTGTGCACACACCCTTATAGTCTGTGCTGTTCGGGGGTTGTTCACATGTCTGTATATTGTCATGGAGTCCGTGATCCACATCAAAACAAGGAGACATGTCTGATTTTGACCAAGTCTTGGGTCAATCTTACCAATGCAATTCTATGGGGCCATGGGAAAAAAAAAAAAAAAAAAGAAAAAATGATATTATATATATATATACACACACACACACACACATTTATATACACACACACATATATATCCAGACGCCATCTGTTTTTCGTGGACTGTTAACATCAGGTTGAGAAACAGTCATACATTTTTTTCTCATCTCAGAAAATCTGATGAAACTAACAGTAAAAACAGATACAATGACCAAACTCTGATAAAAGATATTGATAAAACTCGGGCCATTTTCTGCCTAGGAGAAAAATCATTGGCTGGCTAAACAGCATGAGAAGCTGTGCAGATTAAGGCAAAGATTAAGCATATCTTTGGACTTCTTAATTGATATCACTTTGGACTTAGTCTTTAAGTTACTCCGCCCATTGGACTCCCAATCCCCTTCCCTGTATGAACATGCACATGAGTCACTGACTAGGACCACCCCCTGGACTTCTAAGCCCAGAACAAAAATTTCAATTAATTCACTCACCTCCTTTATAGCAGGAAGCTGGCAGAAAAGACTGTTAGCATTACAAGTTCTATTTAAGCTCTAGAGCAGAACTCTTAATTCTGCTTTAGACATAAATGGAGAACACATCAAAAACATACGATTTCTAACTTTTTTTTTTTTTTCAAAGACAATTTATGTAAATTTTAAATGTGAATAATTTAATTTATGTGGGGGGAAGAATTATGGAGACTGGCGTTTATGTGACTCTGTAGGCTTAAAAAAAAAAAACCATCAGCAAAATCTATTATAAAAGATGATTATATTTTAATGTATATCCTCTGTAGAGTTCAGGAGCAATTAAACCCAGATCTCCATGTGCTGACATCATTGCCAAAGTCTAAGGAGGATTCTTCATCCTCGGGAGACTTTTCATTTAATAAGGCAAAGAAAATTATCATCGACACAACGGCAGCTGCCTTGACACCACTGTTAGTGTCACCCGAGGAAGAAGCATGGGTGGCGCAGAAAAGCTGGGCGCCTTCATCACTGCTGCATGGTACTGGTCAATAAATGTGTCACGGTGAACCTTCAGACGTGATGATAGACAAGTGCCGATCTTTAGAGAGGAGAACAGTGACGCAGGAGCGCTCACCCTGTGTGTCTATAGGCGACTATTCTCAAGGATCCATACATCCAGGACCAAGCTAGAGACTTATGCCCAGTAAGGGGGCGCACAATCAATGCGCACAAACCCCTTCAATATGTCCAACGAAATGACGCCATACTGAATATAAGCAATGCCTACATTCAGTTATGTCTATTTTGTTAGAAGGCAAAATCATAGTAAGTTATAACAACATCCAATTGTGTACTGCGGGGGATATAGGTACCATACAGTCCGGGGCATAATCCACACATGTGAACTAGGCACAAGTTTGAAAATTGCAATAAGTCAGACTTCTACATTAAAAAGCTGTCTAAATCAAGTGACAAACGAAATAAGGGAAAGCCAAGACTTCTAGTCGCTAGATTGTTTTGGAAACTTGTGCCAGATCTGTCTGACCTTTGGCAAATCTCTTTATCTTACAGTTAAAGCATTTTGCTTTGCAGAAATAAATGTGTCTAATTTTAAAAGAACTAAGGCTGCATATTAACACGTTACACTCCAGTTTCTGTCAGGGCTGTGGAGTCGGTAAGCCAAACCTGCGACTCCGACTCCTCAATTTCCCTTACACCGACTCCGACTCCCACACATATTGCTTATATTTAAGTGAAAAATTTATTGTAGTACAATGTGAACCTCAGACATTTAATCATTTTTATGATCCAATAATCAAGATATTTAGATAGAACAGAATATATATTGGTGTACTACCCGGTTTTCATTCTTTTTGGTACAGATACGATATGGATAGACAGATATGGATAAATGGATAGAGCAGATTTCTAATCTGCTTTTGCTATTGAGAACATTATCTATGAGCTCAAAAACCTTTCAGGTGATGCAGTTTTTTAAAAAGATGATCAACTTTTGCAGCTGAAAAACGTATCCTCAAAAAACACAGGAAAAACGCTGTGTGTGAATGTAGCCTTAGATCAGGAATATAACAGCCATTTATACGACATTTCATAACTTTCCCAAACTCCTATGAAAAAATATTCAGCACATCCTGCATTGAATTACTGTACCCAATTTATTATATATTTTAGGAGTCGGAGTCGGTCCATTTTATACCGACTCCAACTCCACCAAAATGAGCACCGACTCCGACTCCACAGCCCTGGTTTCTTTGCCCCTCCAAGCTGACCCCGTACAGGCACAATCAAATTGGCAGCAGAGTTAAAATGGGAAAACTTAAAAGGGGTAGAGTCTGGGACTTTTGTATTGATGGCCTATCCCTAGGACATATCATCAATATCGTAGAGGTGGGGGAGCGACACCTAACACCCCCACTGATCAGCAGTTTCTGGATGTGCTACGTTGGAGCTGCATAGCGCCATCAGCTACATAGTGGCTGCACCAAGTACTGCACATCCGCCCTCTACTGATCTGAATAGGAGGCGGATGTGCAGTACCCATCCATGACCCAGTTGATCAACGTGGGTATTAAGCGTCAGCTTTAAATTTGAAAAAGTAGGTTTCCATTATGATCTAGGCACGTATCTGCCCTCCTACTGAAATAATTAAGACAAGTGCTGGAAGTGGCTTCGCAGTCACACAATGCTATAAAAGAACCACCCTCCAGACCCACAAGAAACCATGGTGATCAGGGCAATCGTCAGGTTTATGACCTCAAAGATAGTGGCGAGAATCTCCCACACACCGTGTCGTGCCATCCGCAACACTTCTCACTACTGTCAAATTTAGAATCATTTGCACCAGACAACGTGTCAAATATTGCACATCTGAATTCCTCAAATTTACAGAATATAATAGAACAAGCGCCACATCCACCTGAGCGTGAGTGTATGTAATGTAGAATACTGCTAATATATACTGTATAAGAAACAGTCTGCGCCAGAAATTGGGATTTTTTCTACTAGATGCTATCTACTTCAGTCTGAATGTACTATATATACAAGTTTTGCAAAATCTAAAACTTCTGAAATTTAGTCAAATCAAAAATAAATCACAGATCCACCAGACCAATATATAATGATAAGATAGATAGATAGAGTTGGGGTCATGCTTTTGTTGGTGGTCCAGCAGGGTAATTAATAAATTAATTCAAGAGAGACAAACCACATACTTACTGATGGGTGTACATTCATAAGGCTTGCCTAAAGCCAAAACTAGCAATACGACCCCTGAGGGCACGCAGACAAGAGACTGCCAAGTGAGCAGTCTTTATAAATTTGTATGGGATCATAAAATTTTCCTCTCTCTGATCTCAGGCAGCTAGTGTGCAATTATTTAGTTATAAATGTCAAGCAAATGCTGAATGGAAGACATACATATAGGCGCTAGAGGAATGCATATACCGTATGTGCCAAATCCTAAAAAAACAAGCACAACTACCGATATAGTTCTGAACCAAGCAAATTTAAGCATCAGAATAAATCATCCATACACGCAGACAGAAATCCGTACTATTAATCTGCAGTATTGAAGATATGGAGCCATCGTGTTGTAAGCCGTTCGCACTGTGTGTGTTGTGCCGCATTACACCAACTGGTAGAGATCTATCGGGAGCACATACAACAGGCGGTTACATGGCTGGGGCCAACCATACAAGTGAGAAGAAAGTTTAGCTCTTCACAAAGAGCAGAGTTCTCCTACTAGTGTAGCGAGCGCCCTTGTAGAATTACTGGCCAAATACATATCATCCATATCTGAAGGGTGCATTTCATCAGCTGGGAATCTAACAGAGAAAAACAGGTGGCATTTGGACGGTCTGTGATACAGCAGATTGTATGAACGATCCCCCAAACGGCAATTGCCATTACAATCAAACAAAGGCTTTTAACTAGTGATGAGCGAGCGTGCTCGTGTGCTAATAAAGTATCTTCGGCCTGCTCGACTACTGTGTTCGAGACCCCGCAGATGCATGTCTCACGGTTTTTCAACAGTCGCAATACATGCCGGAATTTTTAGGCAAGCCTTGCATGTGTTGCGGCTCTTGGACATGCTCGCTCATCTCTACTGTTAACAAGTGTTAGCCTTCCTAAACGACTGTGTATGAAGAAATAAATGAAACCCTGCGTACACAAAATAAAAAACAATCTGATGTGCTCCGCAACCTCACAATCACAGAACCATTATCGATGACAGTAGTATGAACAGTCTGTGGGAGCAGAACTCAAAGGGAAACTTTTACTTTGAATTGGAACCTGTCGGTGAAAAATGGGAAACCCTCTCTCAGTTAGTGGCATCACGTATTCCGCTTCACACGGAGCATTTTGCAAGCCCCTATGAATTACTATCAAGCACTGTACGCTAGCAAAATCCAAGTTTTAGTCTATGAGAATTAAATGAGAAGAAATATGTAGTCATCTGGCAGTAGGGTCAACCCTCCTAGGCCGTGTATATGGGCAGGTAGGTCATAGGAAGTGGAATATAATAATACCTTTATATCTGCGATCTGATGTCTCATTCCAGAGGAATGCACATTTTTCTTAATTTGTCAATGAGTTGTTCCAGGATACGGGCCGAACAAGTGTCTGCATGAGAATCTGCCTCAAGAATTTATTTTAAATGAAACGGGGCATTACCAATGTGAGACATGTAGATTAGGAGAGCGGACCGTCAGTCATTACATGTCTCACACTGGTAAAGCCCAGTTTGATTTAAAATTAGCGCTGGAGGCAGATTGTCAGGGAAGATCTATGTTCGGCCCATAGATCTGAAAAGCTCATTTACATATAAGAAAAATGTGGATTTCTCTGGAATAAGATATCAAGGCATCATTTTATTAAACTTCCTATGACCTACATACCCATATAGACGGTTTTGGGGGTTAATTCTACTGACAGGTTCCCTTTAAAGGTCTAACAGTGAAATTATTTCCAATATAAGACATCAGTATGACACATGATATGGGCCAATATAAGCAAAAGACAACTTTCTCCCCCAATTTACCTTGGTTCAGGTAGGACAATCTTCTTACTGGCCCTGGCTGCCGGGGTTGATTTGCTCTTCTCCATAGCCATTAGATAGCTGACATCGGCCAGCACGGCCTCTAGGTCCGCCATTTTTTTTTTTTTTCAAAATTTCCAAAGCCAATGTAAAAAAAAATAAATAAAATAAAAAAAACTACAACTAAAAAAGCAGCAGCAAGTCCTTAAAAGCCAATGTGATCCACAGAGAGATGGCAGTCCCAAGGTTCGATATTTATGATGTATTACATTAGAGTCATGACCTCATCACAATCCAAAACACTAAACGTCTATGTGCTATTAGGCTCCCGGCCTTATATACTTTGCAAAACAAATTATTCATTATATCTTTATCGTGAAAATAATTCCTTATTCAGTTGTGAATGGTGAAACTGAAAAGTTTTCTGGGGAAAAAAAAAAAAAAAAAAAAAAAAAAGTTGAAATAAAATAAAAAAAGAAAAAGAAAAAGAAAAATCCCGTTGAGTACTGACTGATGGCGAGGAAATCCAGAGTTGTCATTTAGCACCAGCAACCAGAGCTAATCAGTTTCTGATTAACTCCTTCATGGAGGGTTTCCCCCGATGTATGTTCCATGCAGTCAATAGTCAGAGCACATGCAATGTGGGCTCTCAGGGCTGAGCGCAGCACCGTGTGGCTTCAGGAGACATCAGGCAGTTTTGCTTACAAGATGCCTTTCAATTCCTGCTTCGACATTGCAGATTTGATCGCGCTTAGTGGCGCACACCCATGCCCACCAGGTGAGGCCGCTTTGGCGGTGGAACCCTCCTATAATTAAAGGAGCCCGCGTGCACAAAGTGGAGAAATATACACATATAAAGCATAATGCAGGAAACAAGGATTGGCTCTTCTGCTGCAATGGCAGACACTACAAAGCGCCTCCTTCATAGCATTAATAGCAACCATGTATCCAGGCTACATACAAGACAATGGCGGAACGGCACCCGCTACATTAAAATAAAAACCCCTTAGCAGTAGCACAGAGCTCTGGGAGCACAGTGTCCGCTTCCCTCTGCAGTGGTGGGGAACAGCTGGTTTCGCCCTTGTGAAGAACTAACAAGTGGGGCCACAGAACAGCTGGGGTCTCCAGAATGACCTCTAGATGTAAGGCAGTGGGTATGTTGTTCCTAATGTGCAAAGGGCTCCCTTCCTCCAGTGCTGACAGCCTCCTCTCCTTGTGTGCAGGGCTGTATTACCATGAGCAGAGAAGCTGTGATGTCTGTTACTTCCTCTCCTGTGTGATAGCAGAGAGGACGGCAGGGAAAACCTGGTGCCGGATCCTCTCCCTGTGCCGGAGCCAGCCTCACATACTATACAAATGGAGGCAGCACCACACTGGCAGGCACCGGTGTACAGCAATGGCTAGCTGGGAAGGTATTCTCATACTAGTTGCTTATCAAGCAGTGCAAGGCGCTTTTTGATTCCCTTTTATATCGATTACTGTCCCGTTTTAACAGCGTATATATCACAGAACTACATCACTATTCAATATGCACTGTGGCACTGGAGGGTAGTGCGACCAGTGTACCATCCCAGATGCCCCCATTGGCAGTGCCAGAGGCAATGATCATTGTGTCACCCATGCTCGGCTTCACACACACATCCGTGACGCAAGGATCAGCTGCGAGTCTCCAGAACCGAACTCAACAGCCTTATAGGCGTATATGCGGCTGTCAAGTTCGGATCAGGTTCCCTGGTTGGTTAATGAACCCTCTGATGTGTAATTCCGAACGAATACGAAGGAAATCCTGAAAGCACAAACCTATTCGGCATGAGAAAAAAAGGCAGCATGCTGCGAGTTGCTGCATGAATCGGATCGCACATGTCGATTCAAGTCTATGGGTGCGTGAAGAACATCGGACTGCAGTTGGAGGACATCTAAGTGCAGTCCAATTTTGGTGGACTCAAATAATGGAGAAATCTCGTTCTCTATCTTCTCCTGTGCTCCGATTCATCAGAGAGACTCGGATCACAATAAGCCGAGACTTGGATAACAGTTTGAGCAAAGTGTCATTACCACAATTGATCTAATGCTTTCACATAACAGGCATAATACGCTGTAGTAGAAAATCATTAGCGAAGCAATCAAATTAAGAATTAGGTTGTATCAACTATAAGACTTAACGAAACAAAAAAAATATGCTAGGGGTCATAATTTTAGAGAACCAATAATTCTTTTAAAAGGGAACCTGACAGCAGCTTTCACCATGCTGCCATATACCCTATATTTGAGCACTGGATCTGCATAAATGTTTGTAATTATTTCAAAAGTTACGTTTTAAAATACACGGACTGCTGCTCCAACAAGGGCACTGAAGGCGGCCCAAAAGCTTGGTTTCTCTACTGAATGCTCTCCAGCTCTTCCTTCTCTGCACTTATTTGATGGCTGACTAGAGCCCACCACAGCCATCATTCAGAGTTAGTGCCCATCTCCAATCCACCTTTGGGCGCGCCAGTCACTACTTGGAAGTAAATGTATGCAGATCTGCAGTTCCCCTGAGGGCAATTCCAACTTCAAAACATTTTGTGGACTCAATCACGTCAAAGGCCTCTAAATAGTGGAAAGGACCAGATACAGGATACCTACCAGACCATCCATACACAGGGAACAATCATCGTGAATTTATGCAGCAACTATCAACCCTGTGTTAGCATGGGTTCAAGAAACCTTCGCTAACTAGACTATCGTCCACACCGCTCAGCCTTCATGTCTTAACATGTCAGAATACTATCTAGCACACGTCTAGGATCACCACTGAAGCCGATCTCCTGCTCCTCAGACATATATGCAGCATTACATTCCACCTGTCCATAGATACCGGTCCATGTTGCGTTCAGTGGACACGTCAAAATGACGCACGCGGACACATCCGCATACAACGCATGTCCCTGTGTACACAATGTTAAAGATAGGTACGCAGGATGCATGCGGAAGTAGGCGGAGCTTAAGGAAAGAAGTCCGCAGCACCACGCTAATGTGAACCTAGCCTAAAACGGCGCACTGTTATCCTTGTTATGATGGAGCTCCAGTGACCATACCCAACCGCTGCTCCATTCACCGTACGAAGGTCTAGACCTCTGTGCCGCTTTGTGTACACACCCATATAGTGAAGGCATAGAGGGGAGCTGAGAACAGTAAAACCTACACTTTTTTACTACGGTCACAGAATTACTATATGGACGTGGGCCTGTGAACACACTAACAGGTCTTTACAGCTCGTGACACATGCAGAAAATAGGATCACTTTGTAAAGTTTTGTATATTCCTCCTAGTGGGTGGAAATGATCCTCCTGCCATCTCCATAGCCACATGAGCTCCAGAGCCGGGCCATGGAGCAAAAGCACCCACTACAGGCATGTGGCTCTTTGTTTCTTGTATCCAGCTGGCTAGCCTGGTGCATGCATATTGCCTTCTTGGCAAAGAGATGGCACTAAAATGCACACTATGAAGAAGGCAAGGAGGCAGAGGCATGCTGGGAAACCTTGACTATTTAACATATACTACCTACTATACCTAAACAGTGCTTGATGACAGCAGTATTCCCTATTGGTCTTCACCCGGATAATGCAATGGGAAAATTGCTCAGAAATGGCTTGATGAAAATTTTGCAGGAAAAATGAGAAATTGTTGGTCAACTTTTAACCCTTATAACATCCTAGCAAAAAAAAATAATTATGTTTCCAAAATTGTGCTGATGTAAAGTAGACAAGTGGGAAATGTTATTTATTAACAATTTTGAATGGCATAATTCTGATTTAAGAGCACAGAAATTACAAGTTTGAAAATTGCAAGTCATAAGGTAGAAATGTTACCACTATCATGGAGTACAATATGTCACAAAAAAAGAATCACCGGGATCTGTTGAAGTGTTCGGGAGTCATTACCTCATAAAGTGACAGTGGTCAGAATTGTAAAAACTGGCCTGGTAACTAAGGGTTTAAAGCCTCTACTGCTAATGTCTTGGTTTAAATAACACAAGTCACCTGCAAAGGATTTATGGGGTCTCTGCCACAATGGGTCAAAGCGGTTTTGGTGGCATAAGGGGAACCTATACAACATTAAGCGAGTAGTACTAATTTTTTGGTTGATTGTTTGTGACTGATCTTAAAGTTTCTTCATGTGAAACAGGAAATAAAGATTATCTCACATTGGATAGAGGAAGGCCATTTGTATACGGCCACGTCTACTGTTGAGAAAAATTCTGATTTAGAAAAATATGATCTAATATAAGCATGGCCACGTTTCCCTCAGGAGCATGCATCTAATAGCGGCAGACCACGTAGCCACCAAGGGGCCCCTGTATTGGTGGGCGGAACCAGCGCCAGCTCTGGGCACCCCCCACCAGGCATCGCACATTCAACTGGATAGGCATCTAGGAGACATCCGCTCCCTCCCTCGTCATGCTCCTCGGAGTCTGACATCTCAGCCAGCAGGTGTGAAGTCACGTAATTGAGCCAAGCTATGGTGAGTAGAGCTGCTGGGGAGACCGGAGCAGTGGGGGAATGGGGAGTATTTTTTTTTTTTTTTTTTTTTTTTTTTTAAATCAGCGAGTACGTTATGGTGGCCACAATACTGTATGGAGGTCTATGGGGTGAGCATTATACTATATGTACTATGGAGGACTATGGGGGGGGGGGGGGGGTGTATTATACTATATGTACTATGAAGGACTATGGGGGGTGTATTTTATTATATGGAGGCCTACGTGGGGTCACTATACTGTATGGAGGGCTATTATACTGTACATGAGCAATTACACAGTGTCAAGGTTTGTATGGGGGTCCGTCATAGTGTGGAGGGCTGTGTGGAGGCCATTATACTGTTTGTAGAGCAGCGTGGAGGCCAATTATACTGTTTGAGTGGCTGTGTGGGGATCTGTATGTATGTGTTCCATCCATGCATGTGTCGGTATGTGCTCTGTGTATACATGTAGCTGCTCTACGTGTATATACAGTACGAGTGTGTCACATGCAGTTGATGTACACTTGTGTGTCACATACTGTGTGTTTCCCATCCACATATATAAAAACCGAAAGCACAGATGGGAATCAATAGATGTAAACATTAGCTACCCCCAATGAATTATAAAAATGCTGCCTATTCATCGGGTGATTGGATTGTTTATGTCAGAACAATAATCCATCGCCCGATGCAAACTGCAGATAGGCTGCTGATAACATGATACTGCATGGGCACAGACTGATCTACTAGTGATCCTTCTGTGCCCAACATTTTTCCTCCGGTCGGGAAACAAGCGTCAAATAAAGTCAATATTTTCGATAACACTCATTCAACGGCCTGAATTCAGGGCATGTAAATGCAATGTAATTGTTTCTGCGTGATGGTGCAATATGTTAGCATTTGGGGTCCGACTTTGTCTAACCATCCCTGAATATAAGGCATGTGATGGACCATGCAATGATTTGGGTTTTTTCCCCCCATACACCCACTATATTAAAATACAAGGGGGAATGCACGCTACTATAGGAGGTACATCTCGTCGATCTGAGTACACTTGCTTTTATAAGCCTTAGCTAAATCAGATATGATGTCTGCCTACTGTTTATAACAATTATGCAATATTACAGAAAAACAAAAGCTGCCCATGTACAGTAGTGCTGGCTTTAAAGGGGTTGTGATCAGCATGTAGTATACATTGAGCCCACTCAGATGACTAAGAGACCCCAGCAGTGGACCTTGTGTCTACATGTCTAAGTAATCAAGAATTATTAAAAAGTCATGTACTGTCACTGGTTCTGAACAAAATAAAGCAAAATAAAAATTGTTTTTTCTTTCCCCAAGATCTGCTTAGAAAATGAAAGCAAACAATTGAAAGCCAGCCACAATATGGTCTTAGCCCCGTATTCATACGTGCGGTCAGTGCTGTGCGTCCCTATGGGAGCCCCGTGCTATTGCTCTCTGGATGTAAGCACATTACATGCAGGGTAACGGCCGAGTTCCTGTCACACGGAGACAGTTCCTGTAAGAACGGAGACAACTTTTATCTGATGTGAAGTGACAGGAAAGTAGAAGCAATTGCGTCCATTACATACGTACATACTAGGTCACATTAACAATAGGACACATGACGTCGATTGGTTGTTTTCATAAGACTTCTTAAAAATTAAATATTTCTACATAGAAATTCCATTGCCAAGATAGGAGCCTCAGAGTATACATTCACAACAGACTGGATTATTGGGCCATGTTCACACAAGGCTTAAAGCCTGGGATTTTTGCTGCAAACTGCAGAACAATTGCAATGCCCAGAACAATAGTGTGGATGGGGTTTCTGCCATGTATGAATAAATGAACAATTTACACAGATACAAAACCTTGCCAATGTTCAGGACTAGTGCTCTAGAAACCCTTATGGTCTAAAGTGGCGGAAGTTCGATAGGGAACAAGGTTGCATGTGCCCTTAATACACCCTGTATAGGCCATCTGTATCTTCATCAGGGTTGACCATCCGTTTTTTTGACGAGAAAGAGACAGAGAAAGAGACAGAGAAAGAGACAGAGAAAGAGACTTTTTTTTTGTCCGGCAACCAGAAAGAATTTCGGGTTAAATCAGTGTCTGGAGGATCTGCCAGAGAAAAAAACGTTGCAAGCTCCGTTTTCAAAACTTTGAGGATGGTGACGGACAGCAACTTTTGGCGGATCCGCAAAAAAAACGGATGCAACGGACAGCAATCCGTCACAATCCGCCTATAATGAAAGTCAATGGGGAAAAAAACGGATCCTCAAAAGAAAATTGCGGATCCGTTTTTTTTCAAAACCTGGCGGATTGTGACTGATTGTAAAAAACTGAAGTGTGAAAGAGGCCTTAGCATCCATGTCTCCAAGGAAGAATAGTTCAGCAAGTCAGATTCTTGTAATTAATTTACATGGAATCTAAGAGAAGGGGGGGAAAAATGGGCCATGTAACTGAATTAGGGGTTCATACAACTGAAAGGTTGTACGGAGCCATTTTACTGGATCAGACAACAGATCAGGCGAAATGCATAGTTTATGACAAAAGGGCAAAATACAAATATCATACTGGTTTAAAGAATATACGGTAATGGTTCTGAGGGATTTCAGTTAGATTTCCATATACTAAGGCAGGACACAACTGGGGCTCTGTTCACATCTGCCTCAGAGGCTCCATTCAGCACAAATCATATGTACATTATATACACACACACACACACACATACAAACATCATACATATATTATATATACATACACATCACACACGCAGTACATACACACGATAGCTGGCTAGTTACAATAGTTAGCTATGGCAGGTTTCCTCATTCCATAGGCAGCTGTATTTCTGGTGGCACATCAGCCGGCTGCTACCAAAAGACGTTCTCCCTCGTACAGAGGCCTTAGCAGGTTCTGCAGAATTCTTCCTTTTGTGGTGAGTTTTGCCGCTCTAGGCCCTTCTTCCAACAAGCCCAGCTCCATCTCTCCATCGCATGTTACTCAGAAGAGAAATTAGGGGTCCTTAATTCCATCAACAACCAGGCAGAGGTCAGATCGTTGGCACAGTACGAGACATTTTTTATCAATTCAAGGGCTGGCCAATATTTTCATTAGACAATGAAGGGATCAATGGAACGTCTTTCTCCAGCCGCCTATTCACAAGCAACATGCTGTGCAGCCACCTGCAGATGAGAGGGCTACATCTGCAATACACTGGAAACACAGGGCTGGGCCTATGAGGACCATACCCTATTATTGCTGTGACCAAATGATCAAAAAATAAAAAAAGGTCACTGGGATGCATTTATGGTAACTACAATAGGTACAGAGTTTTCCCATTACAACAGTGGCAAAGAATGAACACCTTTTTTTTTTTTTTTTTTTTTAGGAAGTTTCATTCCAAATGTAGCAAATATTTACGTGTTATTGTGATCTTCAATTTGAAGAAAAATGAATAGTTAGGGTATGTGCAGAGGATCAGTGAATGCTGCAGGTGAGACGCTGCGTACTTGCACAGAGTCCAACCCGCAGCGTCCAGATGTTACAGCGTAGTGGATGGCATTTCAAGAAATCTCATGTCCACTATGCTTCCACAGACTCCGGCGGAGATTGACATGTGGCGCATCTTTCCAGACCACATAATGTCTATTTCTCTTGCGGAGACACGAGCCTCCACCAGAGAAATGTGACCCTAAGGGTATGTGTCCACGGCGCTTAGGACGGAGCAAAAACCCCGCTCTGCCCAAAGCTCCGCCCCATGATGTACGAGCGGTGACACCGCATGTGCTCATTGAACACATCTGGAATCACCGCATCGTATCCATAGACTGGGTTATTCATCTTGCGGAGACTGAGCGTCTCTGCAAGATAAATCGACATGCTGCGGTCTGGAAAGACGCGCCACATGTGCGTATACGCAGGGCCGCCAGATGCGGCCCTGCATGCATAGTGGAGATGGGATTTCATAAAATCTCCTCCACTATGCTGTAACATCTGGACGCTGTGGATTGGACGCGTCCAATCCGCAGCAAATCCTAATGTAATCCGGCTAGTGGAAACATACCCTAATACAGCAGGAAGAAGGGAGGAAACCAAATTCTCTGCAACCCATCAGATCCATCTCCACTACTGGCCGATGATCCAGGCTGGGACCCTCCACCACCTCACTTTATTATGCCATTATCACCGCTCAGAAGTTAGGACATTAGACACACACATATTATCATTTCTACAATACAATAATATTGATGCCAAAAACTGACAAAATACTGTATGGATAGGTTTCTATGTGAATTACGGTGTCCACAGCGACAAATCACCAAAAACGATGAAATCCGTAACATAAATGGACATGTAGGCTACGATCCCACGATCAGCTTTTGACACTGCAGAATTTCTGCACCTATTATTCAAATTAGGTTACTTGCGTTTTTTCATGCTGCATTTTTGTGTCTCTATTTTTGTGTGCCATTCTTTAAATAAAGCAGCATTACTTTTTAAACTTACTGGTTTTCCGCTTTGACAAAACTTTATTAATATACCTAGGTGTGGATTAAATACATTTTTTATGCATTTCCGCTGCAGAAACGCATGCATGTTTTTTTTACATGGTGGATCTTCCGCATTTAATGCAAGTCTATGGGGAAAATCCACACAGAAAACGTGGTGTACTCGCAAGAGAAATTGACATAATGCGGTATATGAAACCCGCACCGCAGGTCAGTTTACAGAGTAAAATAAAAGCACAGTGGGTGTGAGGTTTCTATAAATCCCATCCGCTGTGCTAGAACCGTAAGACGCTGCGTTTTTGAAGCAGCAAAATGCACCAAAAGCTCAAGGTGGAAACGAAGCCTTAGGGTATGTGCACACGATCGGTAAACGCTGCGGGTTGGAGGTTGCGTACTTGTGCAACATCCAACCCACAGCAGCCAGATGTTACAGCATAGTGGATGGAAATCCCATGCCCATTATGCGTGCACAGATATCTGCGGGGACGGACATGCGGCACGTCTCTCCAGACCGCAGCATGTCAATTCAAGAGACATTTCACCAATGGAATGTATTGGACACGGTGAATCCGCACATTACAGTGAGCACAGATGATTCACCTGCGATCAATAGACGGCAGCGATTTGGACACAGGAGACATGCGCTACGTCCAAACCGCTGCCAGTTCCAGATCGTTTGCATCTACCCTAACAGACTAAATCTGCAACGACAATTAATTTACACCGGGCGATTTCTTTGCAGTGCGAGGATGAGATTTCACAAAATCTGATCCACCATCCCAGTACTGTAAAGCCAGCGTCACACATGGGACATTCACAGTCCTAGTAAGTACTGACCGTGATAAATGGACTGGCCGAGGGTCTCCTGAACCAAACTGCCTCATAGGCATATCTGAGATAAAGAGACAATAAGCCAGTCCATACATTTCAGAACTTACTTAGACTGGGAACGACTTAGGGTCGGTGCACACGGTCAGTAAACGCTGCGGGTTGGACGTTGCGTACTTGTGCGGCATCCAGATGTTACAGCATAGTGGATAGGATTTCAAGAAATGCCATGTCCACTATGCGTCCACCTACGCTCGCGGCTCACCCGTGGAGACGGACATGTGGCCCATCTTTCCAGACCGCAGCATGTCAGTTTATCTTGCGGAGACGCTTGCCTCAAAGTCACCCATACAATGTATGGGACGCGGTGAATCCGGACGGTTCAATGAACAGATGCGGATTCACCTGCATTCAATAGACGGCAGTGCTTTGGATGGAGCGGATATGTGCTATGTCCAAAGTGCTGCTGATTCCTTAGGGGCAGCCAGTCTAATACACAGATCTAACTAGCTAGGCGATTGAATGTTTTAGAAGCCAGGTTATAGGAATTTCCAAAAGGACAGGCCGCAGCAGAAAATTAGATGAAATTGGCTTGCCAACTCCTGAGATTTCTCTACTGCTGCTTACATGTATGGTCACCGTGATATATACATAGTACTTTACCTAAATTTTATTTAAAAATCTTACCGTACATGATGCCTCCATCAGATTTTGAGCTCATTCACAACCGCCGGGGTGATGGAAGTGCTGCCCCCCAATGCCACCCTCACCTGTCCCCCAATTTACCTCGGTTCAGGTAGGACAATCTTCTTACTGGCCCTGGCTGCCGGGGTCGACTTGCTCTTCTCCATAGCCATTAGATAGCTTACATCCGCCAGCACTGCCTCTAGGTCCGCCATGCTTGCAGATAGTTGATGTTACAGATCCGCCAAAACTTAACCACACAGTTTCTAGTGGTCGGTAAGTCACGTAGCAGCACAAACGTCAAAATATCCAGAAAAAAAACACAAATAAATTAAAAATAAAAATTCCTCTTTCCAATTTGTAAAATCTAAACACTGCCACTTCCAGGGAAGATCAGGCCCAGCGAGGACAGGAAAGTAAAAGCAATAACAGGGGGTCTAACAGTAATCTGGGGGTTCCCTACTAGGATCCACAGCGACAAAGGTACATACAGAAATGGGCACAATGGATCTTCACGTGAAGGGGAATCCAGTTTGGGCTCACCTGCAGCCAATATGTGCCAGTCTGTATGGAGCCTGTCACTGCAATCTAGGCTCTGCATGCAGTGGGCATAGCACTGTATGGCTGCTGAGGAGATCAGGCGACTGTTCCCAGACGATGCCTAGCAATAGCAAGAAGCCCTCTGGCCAACATGGTGCAGATTGTGTGGCACAGCAACGGCACAATGTCTTATATTCCCAGGGCTCGGCTTCCATACAGCTCTGACATCCACGGACTGCTGAGTGTAAGCGCCACCATGACACAGGGAAGCAGGGGAAGTGTCTGCAGCAATGGCAGTCACCACAATGTGCTGCTTCCTCTTCCAGCAGCCTCCATTGCTGAACGTGGGCACGGAGCAGCAGATCAGGGGGATTGTGACAGAACAAAGCCGCCTCAATTCATTCCAGGAGAAAATCCGCCACCATAGAGGAAAATCCCATGGAAGGGGCAACAGCTGCTCTCCCACCCCACACACCTCCAGCGGCCACTGTGCACAGGGCTCTCTTCCTCCAGTGCTGACAGCCTCCTCTCCTTGTGTGCAGGGCTGTATTACCATGAGCAGAGAAGCTGTGATGTCTGTTACTTCCTCTCCTGTGTGTGATAGCAGAGAGGACTGGCGGGAAACCCTGGTGCCGGATCCTCTCCCTGTGCCGGAGCCGGAGCCAGCCTCTGTGCTCACGGTACTGAAGTTGGTTTCTTATTCGCAGAAATTGCTCTTTTTGTACGTTTAATAATGAACAAAAACTATAATAGTCGTAAAAACAATGCCCCAAGGTGCCCTGAGGTAAACGCGCTTGAAAACTGCTACACAAAATATACAATTGCCACAAATATGAGAAAATAGTCGCAGAAATCGCTCTTTTTGCAGGTTTAATAATGAGCAAAAATTATAATATTCATAAAAAAACAATGCCCCAAGGTGCCTTGAGGTAAACGCGCTTGAAAACTGCTACACAAAATATACAATTGCCACAAATATGAGAAAATAGTCGCAGAAATCGCTCTTTTTGCAGGTTTAATAATGAGCAAAAATTATAATATTCATAAAAAAACAATGCCCCAAGGTGCCTTGAGGTAAACGCGCTTGAAAACTGCTACACAAAATATACAATTGCCAGAAATATGAGCAATTAGTCGCAGAAATTGCTCTTTTTGTACATTTAATAATGAGCAAAAATTATAATAGACATAAAAACAATGCCCCGAGGTGCCCTGAGGTAAACGCGCTTGAAAACTGCTACACAAAATATACAATTGCCACAGAAATGGGCATTAAAGTGGGTATTAGTTATAGAACTAATTTTTGGGGGGCCATTTTTCTCACACTGCAAACAAACAGAAAGGGATATCCCTCATCAGAATCAGTTTGCTCCAGGCTAGTCCAAATGGCAATAAAATGGGCATCACAGTGGGTATCCACACAGAAGGGGAAGTCCTGCTTCCGAAATACCTAACTCCAGGCTGGCCCAAATGGGTTCTGGGCATTAAAGCTGGCATCGAAATGGTCAATCGGCCACTTTTCACTGATTTTAATAAGTAACTGATATTTTTAAATGGTTATATCACATTGGGCCACTGATCTCACTCTGCCAACACACAAAAGGCGATGGCCCACATCAAATTCAGTTCACTCGTGGCTAGTCCAAATGGGCTCTGGGCATGACTTGTGGCATTGAACTTGGCACATGAACACTTTTCATTGATTTAATTAGGCAGCTGATGTTTATAAAGGTACACTTTGCTTTCCTTTGGTTCACTGATCTCACATTGCCAACATATAGAATAGCAGGGATCGAGATGTCGTCACGGACAGGAGGCAGATCAAGAGTAAACACATTTATTAACAGATGGATACTCCACGCAGGGAGAAAGTGAATATGGGAGGTAGTGTACAGGGCTGGACTGGCAATCTGCCAATTCTGGCAAATGCCAGAAGGGCCTGCCTGGTCATGGGCTGCCTTGTCTGCTTTGTTGTTAACAGAATTGGTGTTCTCAAGACACCCATATTGTTAAGAGCTGTGACGAATCACGAAGTCGCTGACTCCGTCACTTACCCCAAGCAGGCCACTGATATCATTAGAAATATTGGTCTTGTAGTAAATCTTGCTTTCCTCCATCCATGGTAATATTAGTAATATATCCCATCTGGTGCTTGAGGACGGGGACAACATGGGCCTGTGTGATTTCAAATCCCAGGGCTGAATTTCATTCCCAGTCCGTACCTGGTAGTGTATATAGCAATACTGGAACTGGAGGGATGAATAGCAAGGAAAGGGGCTAGGCGAATATTCAAGGGAGAAAAAGAGTAAACTTATCAGTCTGTCGGTTTCTTAATTGCAGCGTCTCGGTCTCCAACGGTGGCACCAACAACAGCGGCACGTGATGTCCCGGGGTCGTCCGGGGTAGACCGAGGTCTGGTTCCACGATGCAGGCAGAGAGTCTTTGCTGTGTTAGACGGGTTCCTGTACCCGCGGTTTCCTCGTACGGATCTCAGCTCTGTATGCGATACCACCGGACCGTGACTCTGCTCCACGGTGTATGCGGATGAGGAGTCGGAATACTCTGGCCCAGTCACCTGTTCTCGGCTAGGCCGCACACACACAGCAGTCACTGGTCTCACGTGTGAGTCACCTCCAGGCACGGAGGACGTTGGGTCTGATGTCCGCGAGCAGTGGACACAGTCACAGGGGATGAGCAAGGGGGGCTTGCGCTCATGAGATGCTCCGCTAGCAAGGTCTGCACCTCATCCTGCTTCCTGCCAAGACTCCATTCTCTTTCCCGCACGCATCCCTTTTAATCTCTGACCTGCCCCCTGCTGACAAGTGCATAGGTCGGTCCGGGCCAGGAAGCTCTCCCCCGTGCAACAATGGTGACAGTCCCGACAGTTCCGGTACCCCCCGGTCTGGTTCATCTTCTTACAAATACACAGATATTGATGCCCTGCATCAGAATCCATTCACTTCTTGTCGGGCTAAACTGGTCCCTGGCAGTAGAGTAGTATTTGATGTGGGAAGACACTTTTTACTAATTAAAATAAGTAACCAGCGTTATTAAATGATTAAATGACGTTGTGTCACTGATCTAGGACTGCCAATAACCAAACCGTGTAGCCTCACTTCAAATTAAGTACACTCCAGGCTGTCCAGATCTATTCTGGGCATTAAAGTTGGCAATCAAACACTTTATACTGATTCATATCAGTGATTGGTGTATTCAAGGCGTTACATTATTTGGGGCTACTGATCTTGCACTGCAGGCACACAGGCGGTGAATCCTCACATCAAATTTAGTTCATTCCAAGCTGGCCCAAGCGGCCTTCAAATTGGCATCAAAGTGGGCCAGCCACCACTTTTTACTAATTTGAATAAGTAATTGGTGTTTTTAAAGTGTTGGGCCATTGATCTTACACTGCCAAGACACAGAAGGGGATGCCCAGCATCAAAATAATTTTACTCAGGGCAGACCCAAACATATTCTGTGCATTACAGCTGGCATTAAAGTGGGCAGGCAGCCAGTCATCACTGATTCAAAGAAATAACTGGCATTTTTAAAGGGCTATTTGCCTTTGGGCCACAAGAATCACACTGCCAAGACACAGAAGGGGATTTTCCCATTAAGATTCAGTTCACAACTGGCGCACGCTAAGGTGCTCTGACCATAAAACCTGGCGTCGAAATGGGCAAATGGCCACTTTTCAGTGATTTGAATAAGTAATTGATGTCTTAAAAAGGTTAAATGACTTTGGGTCTCGAATATCACACTACCAACAAACAGATAGGGATGCCCTGTTTCAGATTTAGTTCACACTAGACTGGGCTGTTGTGAGTTCATTTTTCCCTTCAACATTGAGGTCTGATGAACTCCCTCCTCTGGTGAAGGAAGGTAGTGAGACTGATTACCAAACACCTGGGCAGCTAGATGATAACTGGGTGGCTGGAATTGAGGACTGGATATAAGGCTGCCGACGCCCTTCTTCCTGGCTGGTGATTTTCCTGCTGGATTCTTGGAGACCAGTCTGATTCCTGCGTCTCAAAGCTAAGTTTTTCTGCTCTGCTTTGTACTCTTCAGTTTTGTTTTTGTTTTGCCTTGTTTTTTGAGAGTTCTGCCATCCCCGGCCGGGGGTGAGCTTAATTCCATTTTTGTCTCTGATCTGTTGATCTTTTGCTCTGTCTTCAGAATATACCTGAGTGCTGAATAGTCTTTTGAAGCCTAGCGACTTCAGGGCCTGTTTTTCCTATCAGTCGGTTGGCTCATTTTGATAGGGTTTTTGCGGATGGCAGACAGCAGCTTTCCTATCCTGTCCTATGTAGTTACCTTGGGCCCCATCATTTGCTCAACCTATCTTTCTATCTGTGTTAGTGTTTTCATCTTGCTTCACCGTCATTATATGTTGTGGGCTGCCTATCGTTTTGGGGTCTGCTCTGGGGCAGTTTAGTTTTTCCCCTTTCTGTCTTTAGGCTATGTAGCTCTCCGGCTGTGATCGAGGGGTCTAGGGCACCGTAGGAACCCCCCACGGCTACTGCTAGTTGTTGTGGATAGGTTCAGGGGTCTGCAATCCGATAGCTGCCAACCTCTCTCGTTTAGGGCAGACAGAAATAATATGCGAGGCATCTCCACAAAAAAACACAGCTTATTACGCCTTCTGAACTCCTTACGTTGCACCCTAGACAAAACTCTATCACATTGCATAGGTTCAGACATTTGTTCAACAGGTGGTAACACCGCTCCTGCACCAATCTCAGAAGCGTCCACCTCCACCTGAAACGGGAGTGAGACATCAGGTTGCCGCAAAACCGGAGCAGAAGTGAATCTTCGCTTCAGCTCCTGAAAGGAAGAAACAGCCTCCGGAGACCAATTCAGCACATCAGCACCCTTCCTAGTCAAATCCGTCAATGGCTTGGCAATACCAGAAAAATTAGCTATAAATTTCCGATAAAAATTAGCAAAACCCAAAAACTTCTGGAGGGCCTTCAAAGAAGTGGGCTGAACCCAATCATAAATGGCCTGTACCTTGGCCGGGTCCATTTCAATAGTTGACGGAGACAAAATAAATCCAAAAAATGAAACCCTCTGTACCCCAAAAAGGCATTTCGATCCCTTGACATACAGGGAATTCTCCCTCAAAATCCGGAACACAGTCCGAACATGTTCCACATGAGAATCCCAATTCTTGGAGAAGATCAAAATATCATCCAGATAGATAATCAAAAATGTATCCACAAAGTCTCGAAATATATCGTTCATGAAGCACTGGAAGACAGAAGGGGCATTAGTGAGCCCAAAAGGCATCACCAGGTACTCAAAATGTCCCTCCGGAGTATTAAACGCCGTCTTCCATTCATCCCCATGCTTAATGCGAATAAGATTATACGCCCCCCTGAGGTCAAGCTTGGTAAACCAGCAAGCACCTTTAACTCTGGAGAATAGATCAGAAATCAGGGGTAATGGATACTGATATTTAACAGTAATTTTGTTGAGGGCACGATAGTCAATACAAGGCCTTAATGAACCATCCTTTTTAGCCACGAAAAAAAAAACAGCACCTATGGGTGAAGAGGATGGTCTAATATGACCCTTCTCCAATGCCTCCTTAATATAGGATCACATAGCCTCGTGCTCGGGTACAGATAAATTGAAAAGCCGACCCTTGGGGAATTTACACCCCGGGTTCAGCTCAATTGCACAGTCATAACTCCTATGAGGAGGCAAAGACGCAGACTCATTCTCACTAAATACATCATAAAAATCAGCCAAATAGTCAGGAACATCATGCGACTGGGGAGAGGTGGAGAAAACAGGAGCATCACTAAGGGCACACCGACAACCCCAACTCACCACAGACAAAGATTTCCAATCCAGAACTGGATTATGGATTTGCAACCAGGGAAACCCCAGAACAATGGTATCATGCAAATTATGCAACACCAAAAATCTGCAATTTTCTTGATGGTCTGGGGCGACCCGCATTACCACCTGGGTCCAAAACTGAGGTTTATTCTTCGCCAAAGGAGTAGCATCAATACCCCTCAAAGGGATAGGCGTCCGCAGAGGTGTCATAGGAAATCCACAACGTTTAGCAAAATCCAAGTCCATCAGGTTCAGAGCTGCTCCTGAATCCACAAAAGCCTTGGCGGAAAATGTGGACAGGGAGCAGATCAGAGAAATTGCCAGAAGAAACTTAGGTTGAACACCACCCACAGAAAACGTGTGTGCACAACGTTTCTCTGTGGGTGGTGTTCAACCTAAGTTTCTTCTGGCAATTACTCTGATCTGCTCCCTGTCCACATTTTCCGCCAAGGCTTTTGTGGATTCAGGAGCAGCTCTGAACCTGATGGACTTGGATTTTGCTAAACGTTGTGGATTATTAATCCGGTCTCTTTTCGGTTGGCTCTTCCTGTGACATTTAAAATTCATAATGTGTTTCATAAGTCCTTGTTGAAGAGGTTTGTTGAACCAGTAGTCCCTGTGGTGGCACCTCCTGACCCTATATTGGTTGAAGGTAACATGGAATATGAGGTAGAGAAGATACTGGATTCCCGTCTGGCTAGACGGAGACTCCAGTATTTGGTTAAGTGGAAGGGTTATGGTCAGGAGGATAATTCCTGGGTCTCTGCCTCTGATATTCATGTCTCTCAGAGAATGACTGTTATTTGGGTGATTTGTGATAGATTCTCTAAGATGGTCCATCTTGTACCACTCCCTAAGTTGCCATCTTCCTCTGAGTTGGTGCCCTTGTTTTTGCAACAGGTGGTTCGCTTGCACGGGATTCCTGAGAACATTGTATCTGACAGAGGAGTTCAGTTTGTGTCTAGATTTTGGAGGACTTTCTGTTCCAAGCTGGGAATTCAGTTGTCCTTCTCCTCTGCGTTTCACCCTCAGACCAATGGGCAGACGGAGAGAACAAACCAGACTTTGGAGTCGTATTTGAGATGTTTTATTTCTGCCGATCAAGATGATTGGGTTTCATTTTTGCCCTTGGCCGAATTTTCTTTAAATAATAGAGCTAGTTCTGCCACTTTGATGTCACCTTTTTTTTGTAAATTTGGTTTTCACCCTCGATTTTCTTCAGGGCAGGTGGAGCCTTCTGCCTGCCCAGGTGTTGACACTGTGGTGGAGAGAATGCACCAGATCTGGGACCAAGTAGTGGATAAGTTGTCTCTCTCCCAGGAAAAGGCCCAGCGGTTTTTCAACCGGCGTAGGACCGTTGGTCCCCAGTTTAAGGTGGGTGATATGGTTTGGTTGTCATCAAAAAATATCGCTATGAAGGTGGCTTCTCCTAAGTTTAAGCCTAGATTTATTGGACCTTACAAGATTTTGGAGATTATTAATCCGGTCTCTATTCGGTTGGCTCTTCCTGTCACATTTAAAATTCATAATGTGTTTCATAAGTCCTTGTTGAAGAGGTTTGTTGAACCAGTAGTTCCTGTGGTGGCACCTCCTTACCCTATATTGGTTGAAGGTAACATGGAATATGAGGTAGAGAAGATACTGGATTCCCGTCTGGCTAGATGGAGACTCCAGTATTTGGTTAAGTGGAAGGGTTATGGTCAGGAGGATAATTCCTGGGTCTCTGCCTCTGATATTCATGCCGAAAGATTGGTGCGTGCCTTTCATCGGGCTCACCCGGATCGCCCTGGTGGCATGGATGAGGGTTCGGTGACCCCTCAAGGGGGAGGTACTGTTGTGAGTTCATATTTCCCTTCACCATTGAGGTCTGATGAACTCCCTCCTCTGGTAAAGGAAGGTAGTGAGACTGATTACCAAACACCTGGGCAGCTAGATGATAACTGGGTGGCTGGAATTGAGAACTGGATATAAGGCTGCCGACACCCTTCTTCCTGGCAGGTGATTTTCCTGCTGGATTCTTGGAGACCAGTCTGATTCCTGCATCTCAAAGCTAAGTTTTTCTGCTCTGCTTTGTACTCTTCAGTTTTGTTTTTGTTTTGCCTTGTTTTTTGGGAGTTCTGCCATCCCCGGCCGGGGGTGAGCTTAATTCCATTTTTGTCTCTGATCTGTTGATCTTTTGCTCTGTCTTCAGAATATACCTGAGTGCTGAATAGTCTTTTGAAGCCTAGCGACTTCAGGGCCTGTTTTTCCTATCAGTCGGTTGGCTCATTTTGATAGGGTTTTTGCGGATGGCAGACAGCAGCTTTCCTATCCTGTCCTATGTAGTTAGCTTGGGCCCCATCCTCAACCTATCTTTCTATCTGTGTTAGTGTTTTCATCTTGCTTCACCGTCATTATATGTTGTGGGCTGCCTATCGCTTTGGGGTCTGCTCTGGGGCAGTTTAGTTTTTCCCCTTTCTGTCTTTAGGCTATGTAGCTCTCCGGCTGTGATCGAGGGGTCTAGGGCACCGTAGGAACCCCCCACAGCTACTGCTAGTTGTTGTGGATAGGTTCAGGGGTCTGCAATCCGATAGCTGCCAACCTCTCTGTTTTTTCTGGACTTAGCTGGTATTTTGTTTTTTCCTCCTTCGGTGACTCATCATAACACTGGGCCATGTGAGATCTGGGCATAAAACCTGGCATCAAAGTGGGCAGATTGTCACTTTTATCTAATTTGAATAAGTGATATATTAATAGGGTTTAATGTGTTTGGGCCATAAATACCTCACTGAAGTCTTACAAACAGGGATGCCATGATTTAGGCTCAGTTCACTTCAGGCTGTCATAATAGATTGTGGGCATAAAACTGGACAAACTTCAACGTTTTACTAACTTGAATATGTTCCTGGTGTTTAAAGGGTTAAATGGTTTTCGGTCACAAATATCACACTGCCACAATACAGGAGATGTCACGCATAAGATAAATTTCACTGCAGAACATTGTCTTATTTGCAGATTTACCTTCTAGATATGAATGAGATGAGAAACATCCACAGAGAAAAAGGAAAATGTGATTTTAGTATCCACAAGAAAAATAAAATAGAAATCCAAGTAATCTACACAGGACTTTATCAATAAAGTTTTATCACAGCTGAGTAACAGCAAATTTCCAAAAGAAAGCAGCTTCATTTTGAAATGACATACCAAAAGGAGACAGAAACCTCTCCTTAAAAAAACACAATAAAGCGTATCTAAAAATAAGCGCACTTAAAAAAGCAATGAAAAATGCAAGTTTCCTAATAGGTGCAAAAAAAATGCTGCAGGAAAATTGCAGCAACAAATATTCATTGTGGGAACGTACCCTGAGGCTGTGTTCTCACCATGATGAGCTTTTGGTGCGTTTTCCACACTGTGTGTTTTTTCCGTGTCAAAAACACAGCATCTTACAGTTCCAGCTAAATGGATGGGATTTATAGAAATCTCACGCCCACTGTGCTGTACTGTATTTGTACTTAATGTAAACTGACCTCTGGTGCGCTTTTCAAATCCGCAGCATGTCAACTTCTCTTGTGTATACGCTAAATTTTCTGTGCGGATTTACCCTAGAAACTCGCATTAGATACGGAAAATCACTAGGTATAAAACGCAGATACCATAGCGTTTCTGCTGTGCAAACGCAACAAAAACGCATATAATCCAAAATGAAAAAGAAAACACTGAACAGAAGCCAATGTCAAACGGAGTCCAGAGTAATGCTGCTGCATCATTATAGTGAATTGATCCCTCAGGGTTTCGTCCGATTCACCTCATTAGGAGATTTAGATGGAAACCCCGATGTACGTACTTAGCGCAGGATAAATGTGATCCAAATTGTTCCCAATAAAAGCCTCAACCCAAGTCACAAAAATAGAAATTCCCTGCGTTACTGTTAGTACAAAGGCTCTGGAACAGCACTATGGCTACTTACCCCCCCCCCCCCAAAGAAATCCAGGGAATACTGCGCTCCCAAATTCAATTGCCTGTCTCTCTTCTGAGCTCCATAGTGTGCATAAACCACATTTAAGGTCCACATGATTGGCATTTCTGTAGCGATGAGAGCCAGTTTAATTTACGGGTGAATGTCTCCAGAAGCATGAGCTGGGCACAATGTATTGGCAGTGCAAAGTACTGGGCACTACACTGGCAGAGTAGCAATTTTCATTAGGCAACATCCATTGCTGCATGTTTCTGGAGAACACCCATGGAGTCAAAATCGTCACTACACCTGTAGATAAATTCCCAGAGAAGTGTAATCTTCAAAATGAGCTTACTAGAAAGGGAATTCTGATGTTCTGGCACTTAAAGGCTCTGTATATGGAATACGTAATCTATTCTACAATAATTTGTTCTCCAAGAGTCATATAGCGCTCTTTTCTTCCTTCTCGAGCCTCGCCGTGTGGCTAAGCAGCACTGTACAGCCACATATGGGGTATTTCCATGTCCAGCAGAAATTGTGAGCCAAATTTTGGTCGATTTTTACCCATTCTCTTTCAGACGCGAGTACAATTGAAACTTTGACTGCCAGGTCAAAGTGACGTCAGAATTGTGAGCAGGTCA
Organism: Dendrobates tinctorius; assembly: GCF_039654945.1. NCBI lineage: Eukaryota > Metazoa > Chordata > Amphibia > Anura > Dendrobatidae > Dendrobates > Dendrobates tinctorius. The sequence goes on along the minus strand of NW_027361741.1, from coordinate 12,757,431 downwards.
TGTGATCACGTTTTTAACGTCACTCGCCGGCGCACAGATACCGTTGATTGAATGTAACGGGAGTGGGGGGGTGATTTAGTGTATGGGGTATTTACTTGATTGTGGATTGTGTGTGGGGGGAGATATACTGTGTGGGGGGTATATTTTCTGTGTATCGGAGTATTTACTGTGTGTGGGAGATTTAGTGTAACAGGGCTGGGGGAGATGTACTGTGTGTGGGGGTATTTACTGTGTATGGGGGTATTTACTTTGTGGGGCTATGTACTGTGTGGGGGATATTTAGAGTAACAGGGTAGGGGGAGATTTACTGTGTGTGGGCGTATTTACTGTGTGTATTTACTGAGTGTGGGGGTATTTACTGTATGTGGAGGGAAATTTATTGTGTGGGGGGGTATTTACTGTGTGTGGTATTTAATGTGTGGGGGAGATTTAGTGTAACAGGGCTGGGGGAGATTTACTGTGTGTGGGGGGAGATTTTATGTAACTGGGGGATGATTTGAGGACACAAGTTTGGGGAGCAAGGAAGGGACAGGTGCAGACACAATATGGGCAGTGAGAGAAATTTGAAGACAATATGAGGAGCAACGGGTGAGTTGGGGGCATGTATGAGGAAACAGTATGGGTGGATGGGTGCATACATAGTATGAGAAGCTAGGGGAAAATGCATTGTGAAGAGAGGGTGATGGGATGGGTACAGACATAGTATGGGGAGTCGGAGGATGTGTGATGAGGCATCATGGAAAGTAAGAGGAAACATCTGTGAGGAGACTTTTGAGGGGAATAGTGCGAGGAGATAGTATGGGGAGAAAAGTGTAAGTGAGCACAGAATAAAGACTGAGAACTGTGGAGTGGGGATTAGCATGGGGAGACAGTGTAAGGGCACAGTCAGGAAGGGATGGTAGGACAAGGAAGGATAGTGTGGTGAGGGGGTACAGTATACAGACTGCGCCCTATATGGGGGACACAGTGTGAGAGGTCAGTGTGAAAAGAGGGCCCAGTGTGGAAAGGAGAGTGCAGTGAGTAGGTCAAGTACCATAAGAGGGACTGTTATGAATGAGTCACCGTAGGAGGCAAAAACAGAAATACTAGCTAAGTCCAGAAAACCAGAGAAGTTGGCAGCTATCGGATTGCAGACCCCTGAATCTATCAACAACTAGCAGTAGCCGTGGGGGGTTCCTACGATGCCCTAGACCCCTCGATCACAGCCGGAGAACTGCCTAGCCTAAAGACAGAAAGGGAAATCTAAACTGCCCCAGAGCAGACCCCAAAGCAATAGGCAGCCCCCAACATATAATGACGGTGAAGCAAGAAGAAAAAACACTAACACAGATAGAAAGATAGACTGAGCAAATGATGGGGCCCAAGCTAACTAGATAGGACAGGATAGGAAGGTTGCTGTCTGCAATCCGCAAAAAACCCTATCAAAATAAGAGCCAACAGACTGACAGGGAAAAAGGCCCTGAAGACGCTAGGCTTCAAAAAGACTATGTCAGTACTCAGGTATTTTCTGAAGACAGAGCAAACCGACAAAAAGGAATTCAACTCACCCCAGTAGGGAATGGCAGAATCCAGAAAAGCAAGGCAAACTAAAACCAAAACACAAATGCAAAAAGGCAAAGCAGAAAACTTAGCTTTTGAGGAGCAGGAATCAGACTGGTCTCCTAGAATTCCACAGAGAAATCACCAGCGAGGCAGAAGGGCGTCGGCTGCCTTATATCCAGTCAGCGATACCCGTCGCCCAGTCATCCTCTCCCAGCTCAGGTGCTTGGTAATCAGCCTCACTACCTTCCTTCACCAGAAGAGGGAGTTCATCAGACCTCAATGGTGAAGGGGAAAATGAACTCATAACAAGGGACACTGTGGGAGTCATATTTTGTGCAGGGAATAAAGTGAGGGGAAATTATTTATTCAGGAGCTCAGCGTAGAGCAGATATTTTTATTCAGGGCATTATAATGATACTGCTATCTTTATTGGCATCGTGTGGGGATGTGCTGCAGAAGAATGGAGAATATGGAAGAGGCGAGCTATGGATGTAAAAAATCATAATGTCATCTGGACAAGATGAAGAAGAAAAGAAAGAGAATGACTCCAAAGACAACGTCTTCTATAAGGTACCTGGATGTAAATGTGACTTAAAGTACCTGGATTCTCAGTGATTGAATACTTCTTAATTCTCACAGTGCACACTGCACACTGTCAGGATTCTCTCGTGTTGGCAATTTGCATACATGCAGTCACATGCCGACTAGACATACGTGGTCTCACTCATTGAAAATGAATTGAGCGAGGCCGGACAAGTCTAGTCGGAATGTGGCAAGAAGTTTACAAATCACTTACTTTAGCAAGGGAGATTCCTAAAAGTCTGCAGTGCATGGCTGTGAATTTAATGACTGCAGACTTTCATCTCAAACCTTGAAGCACCCTTTAATTATTAAATGAAACCCTGTTGCATGCCAATCCTACAGCATACAATATACTTATTGTCAAGATTTAGCTCAGCTTGCCGGTTCCAGGGGATATCACATGGCCACTTTACTCATATGCTCATATACTCTTCCTGCTTCTCTCAGTTTTTCACTGAACATTGAAAGAATTATGAGGGGAGTTCATTAAAGATTTCCATCTCTTTAAGCAACTGAAAACACCTCGCTTGTAGAAGTCGACAGGTTGCTCCAAAAGCCACGGTATGACTTCTGAAATCAGAGTCTCATAATCAGGAAAATGCTTGCCCTTCAAAAATAACTTCATTGTTGGAAAGAGGTGGAAGTTCAATGGTGCGAGGTTGGGTGAATAAGGGGGATGTGGTAGACTTTCAAAGCCACAGGAGCAAGCTTACGTTTGGGCAACACGTGAGTTCTGAACTGGTGCATTGTCTTGCAGAAGGTGGACACCTTTGGTGAGCTTGCCATGTCTCTTGGCTTTGATGGCCTCCCGCAATATCTGCAGCAGTGAAGCATAGTATGTCCCTGTGATCATGGTACCCTTTGCTAGAAAATCCATCACTACTACTCCATGCTGGTCCCAGAACACTGTGGGCATGAGCTTACCTGCCGAGGGTTGGGCACGTGCCTTCTATGGAGGCGGTGAGTCATGATGCTTACATTGCATCAACTGGACCTTAGTCTCAAGATCATAGTGATGGACCCAGCTTTCATCATGTGGGATCAGTCTGTTGAAAAAGTCCTCCTGGTTTCCATGGCACATCATCAATAGAGCCTGATAGCATTCGACTCGTTCCTGCTTCGGGAAAGGTGTGAGCATCCGAGGAACCCAGCGGACGGATAACTTATGCATGTGAAGATGGTCTTGGATGATTTTTTTCTCCCACACTAAACTTGACATTTTGGGCTAGGTGGTGAATGGTTACGTGGCGATTTTCCACTTGCTGGATGATGTGTTCATCAATAGCAGAGTGGGTTCGGCCTGGAATTGGAGCTGTTGGCACCGAAGTCTGACCACATTTGAATTGACAATGCCAGTTCTTGACTGCATCATATGATGGGGAATCATCACCATGAACCTCTTTCATCTCATCTAATGTCTACTTTGGTGTGCGGCCTTTGAAGTAAAGGAACTTGATGACTGCTCTGTATTTCACTGGGTCCATTATCAAACCTCACACCACTTCAGCACCTGTAAAATCAAGACAGATATCAGTTCTGAGTTGCAAATTGGCACGTAACCTATAGAGACTTATATCATTACACATGTGCAGTTTCAGCAACTTGTGATAAATAGAGGTGGGTCAGGGGAAATATTTATTGAAAGCCCTTTGTAGGTAGGAAGAGCAGCTCGTCGGCACGTAACTAAGTGTGCAAATTGCATATGTACTTGGAGGGTGGGGGTTGGCACCAAACCGAATTGTTGTTCTAGGCTTCTGAAAAGCTAGATACACCTCTGACTTGATGGATGAATGATCTGTAGGAAGATGGATCTTGTGCAAGCTTAGAGACGTCCACCAAGATCTTCTCCGCCGTTATCTCGTAGTTTGGTGATCCTTGCTTTGAGTGACATGTCTGTCTTGATTTCTTCCAAAATTGATATGTGTGTTCTTCTTGCCATACTTGGTATTGATAACATCCTTCTCCAGCACCATATTTTGAAACCATAGATTCTTCTTCTGTCTTGTTTCTTTATCATCCAAGTTTTGCATCCATATGTTACTACGGAAAAGACCAGACTATGTATGAACCATGTCTTCGTCACCAGTGAAATGTTCTTCGATTTGAAGACCTTGTCCACTGACATTATTGTTGATTTGCCCATAGCTATTTTTCTATTTTTTTTTACTGTGTCTTCGCTGCATCTTTAGTGATCATTGATCCTAGTAGGTTGAAGTCCTTTACAACTTCCAGTTCTTCGCCGTCCATCTCAAATGAGTCCTGGTCATACCTGGCAGTAGTCAATATCTTTGTCTTCTTTGTATTGAGTACCAGTCCCATGTTCAAGCTTGCAATCTTAACACTCTTCAATAAGTCCTTCATTCCATCTACGCTTGTTTCTATCAATGTTGTATCGTCTGCGACGTGTATTTAAGATCTAAGGCTGGAGAAGGCTATATTCTGCGAGATAGCAGCACAGCAACTGTATGTGACAAGGAGTTAGGCTCATGGTCACAAGGTGTATGTGGAGCTATGGAGAGATGTTAGCAGTCAGCAGAAGGCAGCGGTCACAGATAGCAAGTAGATGTCAGGGAGGAGGCTTTCGCAGGAGTGATGAGAGTGTGAAAAGGTATGGGCCCAATTCAACATTTGCATTTCTAATTTTTTTATTTTTCATTTCTGGATGTATTTTGCTCCAAATTCTTCAAAATAAGCATTCTTCCTGTGCTGTGACAATTCCGTTCATATTTTCAATTGTATTTAAGTCTCTAGAACGCGAATGCAATCGATTACAGACTGCAGAAACCAGTTCTCCCTGTCCTCCGAGGCTGCTGTCAGTTTAACAGCTGGCTCAGAGTTTTACTCCTCAGGGGTGGCAAAATGACAGCTGCCTGCGGCGAGATAAACATTGCAGGCACATGGCATAACTCCCAGGCAGCTACATCCGGGCAACCTAGTAAGCGACAATACCAGAAACATTATGGTTGCCATGAAATGCCTCAAAGTAACTCATGCTCAGTGCTTGGGATATGCCTTAAATGGCTGCTATATTTTACCTTCATCTGTGCTTGTGGTTAACATCACCATTTTATGAGCATCCTTTGGAATGACAAACAAAAGGGCTTGGCACAAAAAGGCACATAGTTTTTCAAAGCAAAATTCTTCATCTTCCATGACTCAAAGTATCTGTATGTCTCAATTTTCTTTCCATTTTTAGTAAAGTTAATTTTTTGGTGGAGAGAAGAGGCAGCACCTGGGTAGAATTGGCCAGCTAGAACTGTGCATAGGACGTGCACAAAGGGTAAAATTTTTAATATCACAAAAAAATGGATTGATCGTGAAAAACACAGCGTCTTACATTTCCATCAAAGTGGATGGGGTTTATAGAAATCCCAAGCCCACTGTGCTTTTATTTTTACTCAGCGTAAATTGACCAGCGGTGTGTGTTTAAAATCTGCAGAATGTCAATTTCTCTTGCTGGTACATTGAGTTTTATGTGCGGATTTTCCCCATAGACTTGCATTAGATACGGTAAATCCACAGGTTAGAAAATGCATATTGGTTTTTAGTTTCAGGGGTCGGAGACACACCAAAAATGCATGCAATCTGCACCTAAGTATATCAATAAAGTTTGATCAAAGCCAAATACCAGGGGGTATCAAAAATAAAACAACTTTATTTAAAGCATGACACACCAATAAGGGTGGTTTCACATTAGCGCTTTTTAAGCGCACGCACGGCCGGGGGTAGCTCCGCCCCCGAGCCGGCTCTCTGCCCGGCGTGCCCGCCCCTTGCTTGTAGCGCCGCCTCCTAGCGCACAGCGGCGCCTGCGATCGGCGCACCCTATCTTTAGCATAGGGTGCGCAGATCGTGCGCAGGCCGTGCGCTAGTTGCGCTTTGACCTGCGCTGCGCACTTTTGACGGTGCGCCGTGCGCGCCAAAATCAAACTTTTCGGATTTTGGCGCGCACGGCGCACCGTCAAAAGTGCGCAGCGCAGGTCAAAGCGCAACTAGCGCACGGCCTGCGCACGATCTGCGCACCCTATGCTAAAGATAGGGTGCGCCGATCGCAGGCGCCGCTGTGCGCTAGGAGGCGGCGCTACAAGCAAGGGGCGGGCACGCCGGGCAGAGAGTCGGCTCAGGGGCGGAGCTACCCCCGGCCGTGCGTGCGCTTAAAAAGCGCTAATGTGAAACCACCCTAAGAGACAATTACGCAGCATCGAAAACGTGGTAAAAACACGTTAAAAAAACGCACACAAAAACACAATAAAAACACGCAAGAGACCTAATTTAAATAATAGTTACAGAAATGGTGCAGAAAGTCAGCAACAACAAAAACTCAAGAAAAGCTCATTGTGGAAATGTAGTCAAATATTAATGAATTATTCTTAATTTATAATTCTGACAACTGTAAATTCCAATTTACTTATGAATTTTGCTAGATTTGGTAGAAGATGATAGGTGGGGTAACTAGCTGTCAGCTCCCCACTGATTTGATATTTATGACTTATCCTAAGGAAACGACATTTACTATGCTTACTTATATAGCGCCATTATATTGCACAATGCTCTTGAGATATAATCATCACTGTCTCCATTGGAGCTCACATTCTAAATCCCTATCAGTATGCCTAGTTATAATCCATATACCCATAGCCATATATTCTGAGATCACTTGGATAATACTAATGCTGTTAAAAGGGATAAATTAATAATATCTAGGGCTCCTGATTCCAAAAATGGAGAATGCAGGCGTCTGTGAATAGAGCAGTAGCAAATATATGCATCTACTGCTTCATTCTCTGTCTATAGGAGGGATGATCGCACATGCTTACAACTGCTCCATTCACACAGGGTATTTTAGGGCCACCATTCTCTGGGTCAAGAGGTTCTCAGAAGCTCAGCGATCATACGTTTATTACCAATCCTGTGGATAGGTGCTAAAAATTGTTCATTGGAGAACCGCTTTAAGTTCCTTTTGCAGGTGTATTTGCATAGTTTTGCAATAACATTTGATAAAACTAATATATTGTTCCTAGGAAACACATCCTCATTGTAGTGCAGTGTACACTCCATCTCCTCAGATTTGCATGCATTTTCTCCACAACCAGTCCTTTTTGTCAGGTTAGAATATAGTGTTTGACATTCCTTCATTATAATTTGAACATTTTGTCATGCACATACTCTATATTTTGTATGATGAAATGAAATGGTTGTCCATTTAATTGAACAGTCATGGATAGTTGTTTGCAAAAGATTTTGTTTTCACAATCAGAAATCATCAATTTATATGTGAATCAGCAACATGATATGGACAGGGAAAAAGGCAATGATAGAGATCAGTAATAGAATGAAACAGACAACCTTATGTACTATTGCATGACACATTTTATTTGTTTGCACACACTGATGTTTGAATGCTAAAATAAACCTTTTTCCACTTTTCTTCCTCCCTCTCTAATTTTGGTTGGAATAGCCAAGTATCCATGTGTAGACAGTAAAGATGAGCGCATAGATTCACAAGACTCTGGTCCAGCTGACATGACAGTATTCCGTGGCCACCAAAAAGAAACCCTGTGAACTGCCTCCTACCCATGGGCTTTCCTGGGGCCTCTTCTGGATGTACCTATGCATCTTATTTGGCAGGATGTCTCCCACAAGTACTGGAGCATCTTGGTGATTATGTGTGAAAGATCTATGATGTCAGTATCCTCACTGCACCTTTAGATTAATTTATTGAGGTGTATAGTTTGTAAAATAGGGTTTCGCTAATCTGGCACCTCTGGGGCTCTGTCAGTGTGAAATGGCATTCACAAGCCATTCCAGTTAAATCTGCACTCTAATATTGCGCTCTTTCATCTCTGAGCTTTGTACTGTGCCTGAAAAGTAGTTTTTGACCACATATGGGGTGTTGCCGCACTTAGGGGAAATTGAACAACAAAATGTGTGGTCCTTTTTCTCCTTTCATTCCTAATAAAAATTACAAACATCGGATTAATTCAACATTTTAGTGGAAAAAATGTAATCATTTTTTCTTAATTGCCCAATGATATAAAATTCTTTGACACATCCGTGGTGTTAATGTGGTAATTGCACATCTAGATTAATTCACGAAGGGATGTAGTTTCTAAAATGAAGTCAATAGGAGGATTCTGCTGTTCTGGCATCTCAGGGGCTCTGCCAATGTGACATGGCATCCACAAACCATTCCAGAAAAATCTGTGCTCCAATATTATGTTTCTTCCCTTCTGAGCTCTGTACTGTGCCTGAAAAGTAGTTTCTGACCACATGTGGGACATTGATGTTCTCAGGAGAAACTGGTTTGTTCCATTTTGTCCTTTTAGCGCTTTTGAAAATTAAAATCTTGAGGCTAAAATATTTAATAGAAAAACTGGTAATTTTTAACTTCTACAGCTTAACGTTATACAATTCCATGAATCATTTTTGGTTTTAAAATGCTCATTACACCTCTACATTAACTTGTTGAGAGGTGTAGTTTCAAATGTATTGTTTGGTGTTTCTGCTCTTTTGGCATCTCAGAGGTTTCCCTAATGTTTCATGGCATCTGTAATCTGTCCTAACAAAGATTGTGCTCCAAAATTCAAATAGTACTCCTTTCTTTCTGACCCCTGATGTGCACCCAAACAGTAGTTTCTGACCACATATGGGGTATTGTCATACTCAGGAGATCTGGCATAACATACTGCGTGATCTATTTTCTCCTGTTACAATTGTGAGAATGGAAAATTTGGAGATAAAGCAACATCTTTTTGAAAAAAATGCACCTTATATAATCGGGTATAAGCCGACCCGAGTATAAGCCTAGGCACCTAATTTTACCACAAACAACTTGGAAAACTTATTGACTCGAGCATAAGCTGTGTATGCATTGTCCCCTCATCCCCATCCTGGTATTCATTGTCCCCTCATCCCCATCCTGTTATGGATTATCCCCTCATCCCCATCCTGGTATGCATTGTCCTCTCATCCCCATTCTGTTATGCATTATCCCCTCATCCCCATCCTGGTATGCATTGTCCCTTCATCCCCATCCTGGTCTGCACGGCCCCCTCATCTGCACCTGGTCTGCACAGCCCAGCCGTCCCATCCTAATCCTGGTCTGCACAACCTCCTCATTCCCATCCTGGTCTGCATGGCCTACTCATCCTTTTTCTGGTCTTCATGGCTTCTCATCCATATCCTGTTCTGCATGGCTCCACATCTCCAGCCTGGTATGCATGGCTCTTCATCCCTAGCCTGGTATGCATGGCCCCCAACAGAAAAACATAAAAAAATACACCATCCTACTTAGTCCCTGTGCTCCCACACAGCGTCTTGTTCCCATTCCAGCAGTTGCAGCGGCTGGGTGATCACATGTGCCCACTACTTAAGGGAATGAATATTCACTGCCCTCCATGCCTATGGGAGTGGAGAGAAGTGAATATTCATTTCTCTTAAGAAGCAGGCACACATGATCGCCTGGCCGCTGCTGGAAGCCAGTGGCTGCGGCTGTCACTGCGCACTATTATACTATTGCGAGCGCAGTGAATATTCATTTCTCTTTAGCAGCGGGCACTCGCTTTAGCCGCAGCAGCCGGCTCCTGCCTCCTGTGACCCGCTGCTCCATTGCTGCCGCTCCCCTTCCGTCTTCTGGGACCCTCACTCGAGTATAAGCTGAGGAGGGCTTTTTCAGCAAAAAAATGTGCTGAAATACTCGGCTTATACTCGAGTATATAAGGTAATATTTATTTTAATGCCTCAATGTTATAAAATTCTGTGAAGCACCTATGTTTTCAAAATGTTCATCATGCATGAATTCCTTAAGAGGTGTAGTTTTCAACATTGTGAATTGCCAATTGTGGGGATTTGCTACTGTTTTGGCATGGAGGGGGCTCTTTAAATGTGACACATAGTCCAAAATCTATTCCAGCTAAAATTTTACTCTAAAATTCAAATAGCACTTGTTCCCTTTCTGCATGTCCAAACAGTAGTTTCCAACCACATACGGGGTTCATCATGCTCAGGAGAAATTGAACAACAAATTATACATTCTATTTTCTATGCTTACCCTTGTGCAAATGACAAATTTGGAGCTAAAGCAACATTTTTTTTGGAAAATATCTGAACTTTCATTTTCTACTTTCCTTTGTTTTAATTCCTGTGAAGCATTTGAAGGGTTAAAAACTTTAAAAATGTGATTTTGACTAATTTTAGGGGTTCAGTTTTTAATGTGGTCACTTTGTTTTTTTTCTGACATATATGCCCCTAAAAGTCACTTCAAATATGAAGTAGTCCCTAATAAAATAGGTTTTAGTATATTTTATTGGAGAAAAAAAACATGCTGCTAAAATTAAACCCTCTTACATTTCTAACAAGAAAAAATTATGTTTCAAAATGATGCTGATGTAAACTAGACAAGTGGAAATTGTTACTTATTTTTAGTTGTATGGCTATTCGGTTTCAGGTCTTGCTCACATCTGCGTATAAATTCAGTGAGTGCAATGCGAGAAAAGATCGCATTGCACTTGCACCAATGTCATTCAGTGAAGCGCTGCACACTTACACAACCCTCTCATGACATATGGAATGACATATGCATGACACTCACCAACTTTTCTGACTGAGAATCTGAACAATAGATACGCAGATGTGAGTGCATCGCGCCATAAGTATGATATTTCGTCAGGCATGTAAATCAGAAGAGGTGCCGGTGAGTCCAGGACATACAAGTTGGTTCACCTGGCTCCTGCCTCACAGCCACAGAATAGTGTTGTGACCAGTGGAGCAGTCCTGCAAACTTTTACGCTCATCTCTAATTGTCAACAACTAATTTTTATGCATTCTTTATTGTAATTGTCAGCAGCTAAGACAGTGCCACATTGAATGCATATAATGCATTTTATTTAAATTTTGCTTTATTGTGGAGCCACAGTTATTAACTGAATGCTTAGGTTACTTTCACACATCCGTCTTCCGGAATCCGGCACGATGCGACGAAAATCGGCATTTGGCGTGTCAGGTTTCTGCCGGAGACGGCAAAAATGCGCCATCCGGCGTCTGCAAAAAACGTTCCCTGGAACATTTTTTGACAGCGCCGGAACGGTTTTCCGAACAGTGCATGCCCGGACACTTTGTGATTTAACCCCATAAGTGACTGCCGTCTGCAGGAAAAAGTCTCTCTCTCTCTCCCTCCTCCCGTCCCCCGCGTCTCTCTCTCCTCCCGTCCCCCGGATCTCTCTCTCTTCTCCTGTCCCCCGGATCATTCATCATACCTGTCTGCGTCTCTCGCCCTTTTTTTGCGGTCTGGCTCCTTTAAATCTTCACGACACCGTATCCGGCCACGAACATACATCCGGTGTCAGCACTGCACGCCGCATCCGGCAGTACGGCTTTTCACCGCACGGCACCGGAACACAAAAGACGGATGTCTGAAAGTAGCCTTACGCCAGCTAATTATTCATAGAATCATAGAATCGTAGAGTTGGAAGGGACCTCCTGGGCCATCTGGTCCAACCCCCTGCTCAAAGCAGGATTCGCTAAATCATCCCAGTCAGATGTCTGTCCAGCCTCTGTTTGAAGACTTCCATTCAAGGAGAACTCACCACTTCTCGTGGCAGCTTGTTCCACTCATTGATCACTCTAACTGTCAAAAAGTTTTTTCTAATATCTAATCTGTGTCTCCTCCCATTCAGTTTCATCCCATTGCTTCTAGTCTTTCCTTGTGCAAATGAGAATAAAGTTGATCCTTCTACAATGTGATAGCCCTTTATATATTTGTAGACAGCTATTAAGTCTCCTCTCAGTCTTCTCTTTTGCAAACTAAACATTCCCAAATCCTGCAACCTTTCCTCATAAGACAGATTTTGCAGACCGGTCACCATTCTGGTCGCTCTTTTCTGAACTTGCTCCAGTTTGTTGATGTCTTTTTTAAAATGTGGTGCCCAAAACTGGACACAATATTACAGATGAGGTCTGACCAAAGAGGAGCAGAGGGAAATAATGACTTCACGTGATCTAGACTGTATGCTTCTGTTAATACATCCTAGAATTGCATTTGCCTTTTTTGCTGCTGCATCACACGGTTGACTCATATTTAGTCTGTGATCTATTAGTATACCCAAGTCTTTTTCACATGTGCTGTTGCTTAGCCCTATTCCTCCCATTCTGTATATGCTTTTTTCATTTTTATTGCCCAGATGTAGTACTTTGCATTTTTCCCTATTAAAAACCATTCTGTTAGTTGCTGCCCACTTCTCCAGTTTATTTATATATTTTTGAATCCTCTCTCTCTCTTCTCTAGTATTAGCTATCCCTCCTAGCTTTGTGGCATCAGCAAATTTAATCAGTTTACCCTCAATTCCTTCATCTAAATCATTGATAAAGATGTTGAACAATACAGGGCCCAGGACAGAGCCCTGTGGTACACCACTTGAGACTGTCACCTCACCGCCGCCCGCGTCCCATCCGTCTCACCGGGCGCGCGCTCCCCGTGGGTCCCGACGGGCGCGCGCACTGCCTCTCTGAACCGTCGCCTCTCTTGCTGGTAGGAGGTCCCTGACCCGAAAGCCCTCCCCACTCTCCTACATCAGGCCGTCGCTCCCTAGTGACATTGCCTGATCGTCATTGGTACTCCCCGTGACTCTGGCCCCACGCTTGCTGGCGTCCTCTTATGATTCCTCAGTGTGGCGCCTGCCTACCTTCTCCCGGCGCTGTTACCTTCTATCTCCTGTGTTTTCAGTGTGCCATCCTACCCTGGTCCAGTCTGCCGTGTTCCTGCCGTCCTACCTTGGTCCAGTCTCCTGTGGTCCTACCGTCCTACCCTGGTCCAGTCTCCTGTGTTCCTGCCGTCCTACCCTGGTCCAGTCTGCTGTGTTCCTGCCGTCCTACCTTGGTCCAGTCTCCTGTGTTCCTGCCGTCCTACCCTGGTCCAGTCTGCTGTGTTCCTGCCGTCCTACCTTGGTCCAGTCTCCTGTGTTCCTGCCGCCCTACCCTGGTCCAGTCTGCTGTGTTCCTGCTGTCCTACCTTGGTCCAGTCTCCTGTGTTCCTGCCGTCCTACCCTGGTCCAGTCTCCTGTGTTCCTACCGTCCTACCCTGGTCCAGTCTATTGTGTTCCTGCCGTCCTACCCTGGTCCAGTCTCCTGTGTTCCCGCCATGCTACCCCGGTCCAGTATCCGGTCACCTGGCCGTTCTACCCTGTCTCATCGGCTGTCTGGGTACCAGCTGCCGCGGTAATAGTCTTCCCTGGGCCTGTCCCTAACACTCCCTGTATAGGGGGTGGTCCACCTGGTCCACTCGCCCAGGGGAGGTTCGTTGCCGTGGTCCAGTGGGTTCACCCTCGGGCACCCTAACAGAGACATTCTTCCAACTGGATGTGCAGCCATTTACGACCACTCTTTGGGTCCGATCACTAAGCCAGTTATGAATCCACCTAACAGTTGCCTTGTCCATTCCATACTTAGTCATTTTTTCAATAAGGATTGTATGAGATACTTTGTCAAATGCTTTGCTGAAGTCACGATATACTATATCTACAGCATTTCCTTGATCCACCAAATCAGTGATTCCGTCATAGAAGGAAATTAAGTTAGTCTGACATGACTTATTAGTTACAAACCCATGCTGACTCTGTTTAATCACTTCATTCTTATCCAGGTACTGACATACATGTTGTTTAATAATTTGTTCAAAGATCTTTCCTGGTATAGAAGTCAGACTCACTGGCCTATAGTTGCCTGGGTCCACCTTCTTCCCCTTTTTGAAGATAGGAACAACATTTGCTCTTCTCCAGTCTTCTGGGACTTCTCCTGTTCTCCAAAAATTTTCAAAGATTATGGAGAGGGGTTCAAAAATTTCTTCTGCTATCTCCTTCAGTACTCTGGGGTGTAATTCATCTGGACCTGGAGACTTGAATTCATTTAGGTTAGCTAAGTGTTTCCTCACTATCTTTCTGTTGATAGATATCCTGGATTCTTCTATTCCCTTAATAGGACAGTGAAGAACAGGTGATGTTACATTTCCTTTCTGAGAGAAAACAGATGCAAAATAGGAATTTAAAAGTTTGGCCTTCTCAACATCCTGTCTTACCATTTCATCATTTTCATCCTGTACAAATCCTATTATTGTGAGCCTTTTCATGAGTATAGCTTTTAAAGGTTGCAAAAGTAGCAATTAGAATTGAGCAATTACATTTAAAATAATGGAGGCAAAATTTTCAAAACATCTCGATTTATTCAGTATTGAATATGAGCACCACGCACAGAAATACAGTACATGCACTCAGGTACCTCAGCATGTTATCAGTGAGGATATTAATGATTGTCTGAGGGATGTTCTGCCACACTGTATTCCCTTTGGAACACAAATCATCAAGATTACTTGGCAGATCCCATTGCGATTGCTGACCAATGATGTTCCACATGTGCTCGATAGGAGACAAGTCCATAGATGCTGCAGACGATGGTAGCATGTTGATGCCACTCAGACTGCTCATAGTAGCTGAAACAATATGTCCCTGGTTCCACGACCAAATAAATGTAACACTGAACTGTTAGAGTACCTGGAATGAAGACTAGAGGGGTTTGGCTATAGACATGTCACTCCACACCATAATCCTAGAATTTGGACTAGTGCGATGTTCCCTCATTGAAGGCCTCTTCATGGCGATGCCTATGTGGTCTCCAGACCAATCTCTGGCTATAATTGTTTCCAAGACAAAAGTGGAATGATAAGCCTCCATTCCAGCCTCCACTGTTGTTTTGCTCCATGATAGGCTTTGAGAGAGGTGGCATGAGGTCAATAGACAGCCTGTAGCTAGATGTCTGTCTTGTAACCCAATGTCATTCAAACACGTTCTGGTGGTTTGTATAGACACAGTTTGACACCTTAAGCTTTACATGTTATGTTCAATTTCACTTACAGTAGAGAATGGATCAATCAAGTTACCAGTAGTAAGGACATTTCTCCATAGTGTCCCAGTAGCCTTTTTGCAAGATGTGAAAACCAGGCTGCATGTTTGTCGTGGTACTGTGAGCAGCCTGCGTGACCTAAACTATGACCTACAGTGTCTTCGGAATTGTCTCTCATCAAACATATCTGGAATTTCTTTGGTTGACAATTGCAATGGGAGCTGTCAGTAGTGGATCTTGATTGTTTATGTGCCCAAGATCATTTAGTATAGCAAGATATTGCTCAATCAACAATTAATAACTTCAGTGATAGCAGCCAAGGCATGGAAGCACCTGTATTTCTGTACGTAGTGCTCATATTCAACCCTGAATAAATCCAGATTATTTGAAAATGTTTTTTTCTGTATCTGAATGTGATTTCCATAATTTCACGACCTGTGTAAATATACCCAAAGTAGAAAAACGTATATGCTCATTAATCTATGACATTGTCCCAGATGCACTTGCAAACGAAAACTACATGAATTATAAGACAAAATGTTATCAAAATCACTAACCAAAACAATCTTATTGTAGGCATATATATTTAAAAAAAACAGAATGCAGCAAGCAATGGCCAATGCAGTCCTGTACAGAAGAGGGACATTAATGTAGAACCTTGCATTACCGCACATTGTTAGCCATTCTTCAGAGAAAAATTGCAGTTTTTTGCTCTTTGTTACAGCAATCTTGCTACTTGCAGAAGGTGCGTGGAACTCGTGGCACACAGACTTATTATAAATTACATTTGAAAGTGGTTGTAAAGTGTCATAGATTTTAGTACTTTTTTTGCAAAATACAGAGCTTGTAAAATGTAAACCATTTTGCTTTTGTTAAAATATTATGTGGATTTTCAACACAGAAAATCCAGATGCATAATTATCAGCATATCCACCATTGTGTGAAAATCCTTGTAATCTATCAGATCAACAGTCTTTTTTATTGTTCTTTTTTTTGTGACACATCTAAAAGTAGAGTAGGTAAAGTGCTGCCCTCAACAATGACAACAAATCTGGAGACTGTACAAAACGCCAATAAGGCTATTTGCCCACGATCAGGAAATAGCAGTGTTTTGAAAGCAGCAAATTTTTGCTGTATCCAAAACATGGCATTCTAATCATGCAGGTAAATCCGCATGTGTTCATTGAACACCCGCACCACAAGTGAGTTTACACAGCGGTAAATAGAAGCACAGTGGGCTTGAAATTTCTGTAAATCCCATCCACTGTGCTTATAATGTAGAACGCAGCGTTTTGGACACAATGTAGGTGAGCTGTGTCCAAAACGTTGCTATTCCTGGGCACATACCCTAAGATTCAAAATGGCTACCTGCTTTAGATGTATCATATGATGGAAAATCTATTGTAAATGTGGCACCCCAGAGTCCGGTTGCCATGGTGACATTGCCTCCCTGTAAGGGGTGATGTCATGCCTGGAGGTGGGGGGGATCCCCATGCCAGGTAACACAGTGTTCATCTCAATTCCTGCTCCAGGCCAGAAAGGGGAGCTTCCATATAAATTTTTGGCCAGCAGGTGGGGTTAGTGAGTCAGAAAGAAGTCAGCTGAGAGAGTAAAAAGGAGAGTTGTCATGGAAACGGGAGCCAGTTGGAGCCCGTGACAGGACAGTGAGAGAGGAGAGATGGCAGTTGGTCTGTGGAGCGTATAGCTGACCCCAAACTGGAGCGCTGATGAAAAGGGACACCAGAGTTCATGGCTGGGCGCAGAAGGAAGGTCCCCAACCCCACCTGGCAGGGTGGATCCCCTGAATGCCTCCAGGCAAGCCGGACTCAATCCGTCATCTGTAATTGGTACCGCAGATTGCATCTACTTTCAAGTAAAAGGTAAAGAAAACTGCACCTCTCTGTGTCCTTCACTTATTCTCTGCACCCCAACGTTCACCACCATCTGAACAACCAAATATATTTTCCCTGGGGCCCCGCGCTAACCGTGGGGAGCTGAGCCATCTTTGCTGCGTCACCATCAGCGTCGTCCACCCATAGCCGAATACCACGGGTGGCGTCACGATTAAACACCACATAACTAGGGCTACGGAAATGGATCACGGCCCCTTGACATCCCCCCATAGAACTGTCCGGTCCGATTCCGTGTACCCCACGGCCCTGGTGGGCATGACATTTTGGCGTCACGAACAGGATTCGGAGCCCAGGATAGCTGGGTACTGTGTGTCAGAGACTTTATTAAATTGTGTGCCAGAGACTTTAATGAGCTTTCAAATCACCGCCATAACTGCGTCACACGGTGGGCGCAATTGAATTTTCAAAATCACCTCCATAACTGTGTCACACAGTGCGCGCGAGCAGAGAGAGGAGTGCGGTCATGGGCGGAGCCAGAAAACGATCACGAAGCGAAGCCCTGCCCGTGCTCTGATGTCAGTGGGCGAAGTGAAGCTGGAGCTGCGCTCGATTGTGAACGAGTGAAAAGCAGGAAGTCCCGACTTGGAGACCAGGAGGAGCTCAATCCAGCCCGTCGGAGAGCAGCTGCTGACAATGGTAAAGTTAAATGAAGCTTGGCTGAGGTTCACTGAGGGGGGGGAGAAAATGCCCAACTCGGGTGGAGATTCAGCGGCGGTCGCAGCCGCAGCCCCCATAGTGCAGCAAGATTCCAGTGGCGACTGCAGCCGCAGCCTCCATAATGCAGCTATCAATGCCATATATACCAGGAGCGGCCTGGTTACCGCACTACTCAAGGGAGTCACACACCCTGAGCGAATTTAAGAGAAAGACTATGTAGTTTGTTCAAAGTGTACCCCCCTATCTGAAAGTCAAAAAGTCAGTATCCTCATTGGCCAGTTACCTGGTGCAGCCCAGAGGGAAGTAAAGTCCTGGCTGGACACTAATAAAGGAACTGTCAAGCAAATCTTGGCCAGACTAAAGGACACTTTTGACACCCGCACTGCAGCAGAGATAAAAATGAGATTCTTCGGGTGCAAACAAAGGATGCAGGACAGTATACGGGACTATGCTCTTAACCTTCAAGAGGCGCTACGGTCCGTAAACAAGGTTGACCCTGACAGCGTGCAAGATGAAGATAGGTTGCTAACGGAGCAGTTTATAGAGGGACTCCAGAACCAAATCCTAGCGGCACAGAGCCCTCTAGGCGCCCAGCAATTACATACCAGCAGGAGGCAGCATCCTTTCCCGAGACCCCTATTGAGACTGACATGCTGACCCAAGATTATGACTCTGCTGCAGACCTATGTCTCCAGGTCAAGGAACTGACCAAAAGTGTGGCTACACTCACAAAAACTGTGCAGTCCATACAAGTGGCTCCAAAGAAGAAGATCCAGCTGGCCTACAGTTCAGATGATGTCACATGGTGACAGCAGAGGAGATTCCCACCGACCAGCGGGAGAGATAGCGATCGTTACGACGAGGATGGACAGCCCATCTGTCGCCGCTGCAACAAGGCAGCACACATAGCAAGATTCTGTTATTTAAACAAGCAACCCCTGGGGCAAAGGGCCAACCCTCAGAATTAAGACGACCAGGCCCACCAAGTTGGTGAGACAAGTACGTAGGAGGACGACCAGTCCTGCCAGTCGTGATTGATGGCTTCCTGATGAGCGCATTACTGGACACCGGCTCCCAGGTGACAATGATGCCATATTTCTTTTAAGTGGTATTGGGCTGATTCAGATTGCAAAGGAGAAAGTTTATGGATTAAACGTGCGCTGCTTGACAGATCACTCCTTCCAGATTATATTGATTGTACTTTTATTTCCCAACGCGTTTCGAAGTTTACACTTCTTCCTCAGGGGATGACATGTCAAGCAGCGCACGTTTAATCCATAAACTTTCTCCTTTGCAATCTGATGATTTGGGGTCACGGAGTGGCCCTTTGGATGTGCAGCAGCCTGACCTTTTGTTCCTATATGTCTGTAACTCTCCTACATAAGGTGAGTATAATGATTTGATTTCATATCAATCCCTACTCGGGTAAGACCCTATTGCGCTTTTTTTTCTTTCAGCTGTCTGACTATTGGGCTGATTCAGGCATTACTCAGAGCCCAGATAAAGACCTTGCCATCCTTGCCAGCAAAGGTCAGCCCTTGCCTCAGATGGGATATAAAGAGGTGACCATCAAGATTGGCCGAGTGGAATTGCAGTTGCAAGGACAGATTATAGTTGATATTGACAAACGAGAATGCCATCCTATGATCACTTTAGGCACTAATGTAATTAAAAATTGTCTTGGAGAAATTATTGTTTTGTTACAACAGGTAGCCGAGACCGCCAGCTCCAGTCAGCAGCGGGTCCTGGAAAAGGAGATCAGAGCCCTGATGCAGAGACAACAGGTAGAGCTGTCTGGTGGAGAAGTCGGCAGTGTCAGAGTACGTGATCCTTCCCCCATTGCAGTACCTCCCAGAAGTGAAATGTTAATTTGGTGTCGGGCAGCAATAGGCCTCAGGGGTCAAGATTACCAAGCCCTGGTAGAACCCATGTTCTCTCATAGTAGGCCCACTATCCTGACAGCCAGAGGGGTAGTTGATATCCGCAAGGGGAGAGTACCAATACGCATCTTGAATTGTGGGGAGAGAGAGGTCCATTTACCCCGGTATGCCACCCTTGCTAAGCTGTTCACTGTCATTAACAATGCAATAGAGGCAGCAGAACCCTTGCTTCTGTCCGACCAGGTGGAACACAATGGCTCTGAAGGGCAGCTGGAGGATTGGTGTCAGCAGCTACATGTGGGCACTGACTCCACCCCTTCGCACCAAAAGGATGGGGCTTACAGGGTGGCTCAAGAGTTTGAATGGGTCTTCAGCAAACATCCTCTAGACTTTGCGCAGGCAAAAGGGGTCCAACACCATATCCCCACCGGAGATCATCCGTCCAATAAAGAAAGGTACCGGCTTGTACCCCAGCACACTATCAATGTGCCAAGAGTATGTTACGGGAGATGAAGGAGGCTGGGGTAATCAGAGATAGTTGTAGCCCCTGGGCAACTCCATTAGTCCTCGTTAAAAAGAAAGATGGTACTATGAGAATGTGTGTAGACTACAGGCGGATTATAAGCATTACACATACCTTAAGGACGCTTACCCATTACCTAGAATTGAGGGATCATTAGCTGCACTGAGAACCGCCGCTAACTATTTCTCTACTTTAGATGTCATCAGTGGGTATTGGCAGATCCCCATGGCAGAGGCAGACAAAGAGAAGACAGCGTTTACAACACCAATGAGGGCAAAACTTGGCAAGTTACCCATTGATTTGGACATGGGAGTCTTAACACCTGAGACGACATCACCAGATGCAGACTGGGATACGGAGCGGCAGCAACAATACCGCAAAGTGCAAGAATGCATAGAGAAAAGTTTGTCCAAGGCAAGACATAGGCAAGAAATTAATTTCAATCAACATGCCCCTGCAGTTCCCTTAACACCAGGAGAACAAGTACTCAAAAGAAAGAGACAAGTTCACAAACTAGATGACCAGTGGGAGGCTGAGCCATACACCGTTATACCTTCAGACTCTAATAACACCAAGGTATGCCTCATCAGTAAGGATGGAGGAGATACTTCAGAGGCAGTCTCAAGAGATCATCTAAAAGTGTGCCCTGATCAAATGAAAAACAAAGAGGAAGTCCAAGACACCCCTTGGCACACAGTAGAGGTGGAAGAGAAGATCCATACTATCCTTGTAGAATTTCCTCGGTCGTGGACAAAAGTTTTTCAGGCTATCGTAGTACCAGTCCTAACCTTTCACCAGCCTACTGCACCGGATGAAGCAGGGACTCTTAATGAAATGGCTCCATTAACAGATGCCACATCTGCAGTGGAATGCAGAAATCTGCCCCCTGCTAGCGGTGAATCTGTCAGTCTCATGGTGAATCTATGAGCCAGGAGAAGGCAGTCCAGAATACCAATACTACACAGATCCACTTATAGCGTAGTGACTAGTGCACTTGCTGCACCAGCAGTAGACACTAGAGAACAGGTCAGGTTATCGGCGATACCTGTACTGCATAGATCCACTCGTAGCACCAGAGGTCAGATCCCTGTCTGTTATAGAAAGTACATAATGTAAATACGTTAATAAGAAAGTTTAGTTGTAACCGTTAAGCATGAGAGACTACAGAGACTTACTGTATGAACTTTTTAAGTATTCGTAATAACCAGTTGAAACACAATTGAGCCACAGGACAATGTGTGGTAAGGACTTTATTTGTAAATAGTTACCCCAACTTGGCCTTGAAAATAAGCCGCCGGCGTGGTCGAAAAACCAGGCCCATCGACAGAGTGCCCTGTAGCCACGCCCAGGGATAACAGACAAAATGGGCTAAGGTGGTTCCCACCAACCAAACCCCAGGTACAAAGACAAGGACAATTCCAGGATGGCAGCTTAAGGACTGGTCGCTGCAGTAACTGTGTTATTGTTTTTTTTTTAAGGTTTTGATAATTTTTACTTTTTTATG
Source organism: Dendrobates tinctorius (assembly GCF_039654945.1). Taxonomy (NCBI): domain Eukaryota; kingdom Metazoa; phylum Chordata; class Amphibia; order Anura; family Dendrobatidae; genus Dendrobates; species Dendrobates tinctorius. The sequence continues at coordinate 12,735,945 of NW_027361741.1, read as the reverse complement.
ACTTTGTAGATTTTCAGCCAAATCTGGAGAGTAGGGGACTTCAAGCCACTTGGCCATACTGAACACCTGAAGGCACGGCAGCAGACCAAGAGCGCGGGGCTGACAGTGAAAAGGACAGTGCCCGTGTGATATAGGCTCACGCTGTCTGCCATATATCCCCTGAATGCCTCCAAGCAAGCTGGACTCAATCTGTCATCTGTAAAAGGTACCCCAGATTGCATCTACTTTCAAGTAAGAGGTGACCATCAAGATTGGCCGAGTGGAATTGCAGTTGCAAGGTTTGATTATAGTTGATATTGACAAACGAGAATGCCATCCTATGATCACTTTAGGCACTAATGTAATTAAAAATTGCCTTGGAGAAATTATTGTTTTGTTACAACAGGTAGCCGAGACCGCCAGCTCCTGTCAGCAGCGGGTCCTGGAAAAGGAGATCAGAGCCCTGATGCAGAGACAACAGGTAGAGCTGTCTAGTGGAGAAGTCGGCAGTGTCAGAGTAAGTGATCCTTCCCCCATTGCAGTACCTCCCAGAAGTGAAATGTTAATTTGGTGTCGGGCAGCAATAGGCCTCAGGGGTCAAGATTACCAAGCCCTGGTAGAACCCATGTTCTCTGATAGTAGGCCCACTATCCTGACAGCCAGAGGGGTAGTTGATATCCGCAAGGGGAGAGTACCAATACGCATCTTGAATTGTGGGGAGAGAGAGGTCCATTTACCCCGGTATGCCACCCTTGCTGAGCTGTTCACTGTCAGTAACAATGCAATAGAGGCAGCAGAACCCTTGCTTCTGTCCGACCAGGTGGAACACAATGGCTCTGAAGGGCAGCTGGAGGATTGGTGTCAGCAGCTACTTGTGGGCACTGACTCCACCCATTCGCACCAAAAGGATGGGGCTTACTGGGTGGCTCAAGAGTTTGAATGGGTCTTCAGCAAACATCCTCTAGACTTTGTGCAGGCAAAAGGGGTCCAACACCATATCCCCACCGGAGATCATCCGTCCAATAAAGAAAGGTACTGGCCTGTACCCCAGCACACTATCAATGTGCCAAGAGTATGTTACGGGAGATGAAGGAGGCTGGGGTAATCAGAGATAGTTGTAGCCCCTGGGCAGCTCCATTAGTCCTCGTTAAAAAGAAAGATGGTACTATGAGAATGTGTGTAGACTACAGGCGGATTATCAGCATTACACATACTGTAAGGATGCTTACCCATTACCTAGAATTGAGGGATCACTAGCTGCACTGAGAACCGCCGCTAACTATTTCTCTACTTTAGATGTCATCAGTGCGTATTGGCAGATCCCCGTGGCAGAGGCAGACAAAGAGAAGACAGCATTTACGACACCAATGAGGGCAAGACCTGGCAAGTTACCCATTGATTTGGACATGGGAGTCTTAACACCTGAGACGACATCACCAGATGCAGACTGGGATATGGAGCGGCAGCAACAATACCGCAAAGTGCAAGAATGCAAAGAGAAAAGTTTGTCCCAGGCAAGACATAGGCAAGAAATTAATTTCAATCAACACGCCCCTGCAGTTCCCTTAACACCAGGAGAACAAGTACTCAAAAGAAAGAGACAAGTTCACAAACTAGAGGACCAGTGGGAGGCTGAGCCATACACGTTATACCTTCAGACTCTAATAACACCAAGGTATGCCTCATCAGTAAGGATGGAGGAGATACTTCAGAGGCAGTCTCAAGAGATCATCACAGTAGAGGTGGAAGAGAAGATCCATACTATCCTTGTAGAATTTCCTCGGTCGTGAACAAAAGTTTTTCAGGCTATCGTAGTACCAGTCCTAACCTTTCACCAGCCTACTGCACCGGATGAAGCAGGGACTCTTAATGAAACGGCTCCTTTAACAGATGCCACATCTGCAGTGGAATGCAGAAATCTGCCCCCTGCTAGCGGTGAATCTGTCAGTCTCATGGTGAATCTATGAGCCAGGAGAAGGCAGTCCAGAATACCAATACTACACAGATCCACTTATAGCGTAGTGACTAGTGCACTTGCTGCACCAGCAGTAGACACTAGAGAACAGGTCAGGTCATCGGCGATACCTGTACTGCGTAGATCCACTCGTAGCACCAGAGGTCAGATCCCTGTCTGTTATAGAAAATACATCATGTAAATACGTTAATAAGAAAGTTTAGTTGTAACAGTTAAGCATGAGAGACTACAGAGACTTACTGTATGGACTTTTTAAGTATTCGTAATAACCAGTTGAAGCACAATTGAGCCACAGGACTATGTGTGGTCAGGACTTTATTTGTAAATAGTTACCCCAACTTGACCTTGAAAATAAGCCGCCGGCGTGGTCGAAAAACTAGGCCCATCGACAGAGTGCCCTGTAGCCACGCCCAGGGATGACAGAAAAAATGGGCTACGGTGGTTCCCACCAACCAAACCCCAGGTACAAAGACAAGGACAATTCCAGGATGGCAGCTTAAGGACTGGTCGCTGCAGTAACTGTGTTATTGTTTTTTTTTTTAGGTTTTGATAATTTTTACTTTTTTATGACTTTGTAGATTTTCAGCCGAATCTGGAGAGCAGGGGACTGCAAGCCACTTGGCCATTCCGAACACCTGAAGGCACGGCAGCAGACCAACAGCACGGGGCTGACAGTCAAAAGGACAGTGCCCGTGTGATATAGGCTCACGCTGTCTGCCATACAGGTTAAAACCATCACGCAGGAGAAGGTCACAGCTTAGTTACAAGCAGCAGGGACCTGAAAAGGGAGCGCAGAAGGAACGTCCCCAATCCCACCTGGCAGGGTGGATCCCCTGAATGACTCCAACCAAGCTGGACTCAATCTGTCATCTGTAAAAGATACCCCAGATTGCATCTAATTTCAAGTAAAAGGTAAAGGAAACTGCACCTCTCTGTGTCCTTCACTTATTCTCTGCACCCCAATGTTCACCACCATCTCAACAATCAAATATATTTTCCCTGGGGCCCCACTTTACCTGTGGGGAGCTGAACCATCTTTGCAGCGTCACCATCAGCCCCAGTGAACCAAAACCACAGTGTCGGCCACCCATTGCCGAACACCACGGGTGGCGTCACTATTAAACACCACATAACGATCCTTTATTTTATGACACGGCCAGGGCCACGGAAACGAATCACGGCCCCGTGACCTCCCCCATAGAACTGTCCGCTTCGATTCCGGGTACCCCACGGCCCTGGTGGCACGTCATAAGTGCCAGGAATATTATTGTTGCTAACTTATTGGGTATTTAACCAACATGCACAGAAATTTGGATGCATTTTGTTGAAGTTAAGTGCTAAAAAGCTTTCTAACATAGAGTGCAGCCGTTTCTGTGTAGTAAAAGACCTCCATGTAAGACATCCATGTCCTTTTAGACTAATTGTGCAGCAGTGATCTTGTGACACAGGAGAGTTTGCACATACAGGATGTTACAAGAAAACTCACCTTTTTCTGCAGTATATGAAACACGGAAAGGAGGAATAATGGAGCACAGGATGTTGTGGGGTGATGATGTGTTTGTGGTAGAAGAGCAGTGGCAGATTCAAAACTGCACTAAAAAGTGCTTTGGTTTCAACTGATATTCACCCAGATGAAGCAAATAGAGCAGTCATATTTTCCATCATTTTATTAAGCCGAAGACACAAAGATGTTCTCTGAAAGTGTTCTAATATATTTTCAGTATATCATCTCATTTAACAAGCACTTATTTCCCACCATTTATTTACTCTGTTTCATTTATTCTCAATCTTGTCCCCATTCCTACCTACTGCACGACTATGTGCGCACATTGAGTATTTGCTTGCAGAAATTTCTGCAAGGTATCTGCAGAAATCTCTTGGCAGCAAAAACGCTGTGAAAAATCCTGACTCCTAAGGGTACGGATTGCTGTGTGGAATTTTCCACTCGGAATCTGCATCTTTTGGCAGAATCCGCAGGTTAAAATCCGCACGATTTTTATGTGGATTTCCTGCGGATTTTGTGCTGATTTGGCTTGCGTTTTTACACCTGCGGATTTCTATATTGGAATGGGTGTAAAAACGCTGCGGAATCCGCACAAAGAATTGACATGCTGCGGAAAAAAAAACGCAGCGTTTCCGCCTGGATTTTTCAGCAGCATGTGCACAGCGTTTTTTTCCCCATAGAACAACATTGTACTGTAAATCACTTGTGGATCTGCAGAGGATCAGCAGGGGCAAATCAGCTGTGGATCCGCAGCAAATCTGCAACGTGTGCACATACCCTAACAAGAATGTTACACGGTAATCACAAGAAATTATAAAATAATGTCATAACTTATATTAGATCGCTATGAACTGTATGGCAACTATCTGCAGTTATTTACATGAACCCTGAATTAGTCAATGAGTTTTTAGTGTCCTTTACAGTAATGTCTCTCATTTTAACTTCTGAGACTTATGAGTCATCCAATAAAAAGTCAGTATATACATTAATATACAGAAATATTTTGTATAGATGTCCAGATATTATTTTTATCTTATTTTATTTAGGGTGAAATAACTTGCACTTTCCCTTTTACATTGCTAATTCCCAGCATACTTCTTTGTTGTAAGTTACTGAATTGCTCAGTATGTATCTTTATATAAATTCAATAAATTAGAATTGAAATGATGGTAAAACAAATACATTTTTGTGGTTATAGCAGTGCATAATACAAGACTGGGTCGAAGGCTGAATAATTTTTTAATAAACAAGCATTGGGCAGCAGGATCAGCTGTTGTCCTGCAGAGCGGATGTCCTAGGGTTAAATCTTACAGGAACAGCATCTTCACGGAAGTTGTATATACTCGAATTGCATTTCATCTATTTAGCCTCTCATGGCAGGTGTCTGAACAGTCGGGTCCCTGCCTGCTCTGTCCTTACCTATATTGAGGTTGTCTTAGAAAATGTGAAGTTTTAATATTAGAAGATAGGACTGTCCTGATTGGGTACACCTTGTTGTTGTCACAGGGATACCAAGACAGAGAGCGGCCATTAGATTGCGGCTTCTGGTTACACAAACTCCTGCACTGATTAGAACTGCTTCACCATTTTATTAGACAGTGCAGATTTTTCTTGCTGTGTCATTGCAATGGTTAATCAGTTAAGTTGATCTCCTGTAGCTCTCCATCCTTAATTGTCTCAGCTGTTCTGTGCTGGCCACTCCCCTATGGCAGTGTTCCCCAACTCCAGTCCTCAAGGCCCACCAGCAGGCCATGTTTTCAGGATTTCCTTAGTATTGCCAAGGTGATAATTGCATCACCTGTGAAATACAAGGGAAATCCTGAAAACATGACCTGTTGGTGGGCCTTGAGGACTGGAGTTGGGGAACCCTGCCCTATGGTATATACAGTGAAGGATATACCATATATACTTGTGCATAAGCCGAGATTTTCAGCACATTTTTTTGTGCTGGAAACGTCCCTCTCAGCTTATACATGAGTCATTGCCGGCGGGGGAGCAGAAGACATCATACTCACCCTCTTGGTGTCATCGCTGCATATCAGTCCCTGCATTTCAGTTACCGGCACCTCTCTCTTCCTGTCTTCCTTCCTGTGCTGAGTGGTCACATGGTACCACTCATTAGAGTAATGAATATGCACACGTCTCCACTCCCATAGGCGTGGAGCACATATTCATTACTTTAATGAGGGGTATCACTGACCGCTCAGCACAGCAAGGAAGACAGGAAGAGAGATGCCAGCACCCGAGATGCTGGGACTGATATGCTGTGCCACGAGGGTGAGTAGCACTGGGGGAGGGTGAGCCATGCGATATTCACCTGTCCCCGTTCCACCGCTGCGCTGTGTCTTCTGGGTCCTCTGGCTGTGATGTTCATGTCAGAGGGCATGGTGAAGTGTTTAGTGCGTGCCGTCTGTCTGAACAGTCACTGCAGAGAGCCGGCGACGTTGAGGAGCAGTGGTCAGCGAGTATGTAATTTTTTTTTTATTTTTTATTGAAATTGCAGTAGCAACATCACATGGGGCTTATTTTAATAAGGAGCATCTTATGAGGCCATCATTATCCTTTGTGCAACATTATATGGGGCATATCTTAATATGCAGCATATTATGGGGACATCATTAACCTTTGTGCAGCGTTATATGGGGCATATTTTAATATGGAGCATTATGGGGCCATCATTAACCTTTATGGAACACTATATGGGGCATATTTTAATATGGAGCATCTTATTGGGCCATCATTAACCTTTGTGCGGCATTATATGGGGCATATTTTTCTATGGAGCCATCTTATGGGGCCATCGTTAACATTTATGGAGCATTATATGGGGGATATTTTTGTATGGAGCATCTTATGGGGCTATCATTAACCTTTATGCAGCATTATTTGGGGCATATTTTTGTATGGAGTATCTTATGGGGGCCCACCATGAACTTTATGGAGCATTGTATGGGGTGTATTTTGTATGGAGCATCTTATGGGGCTCCTGATTCGATATGGATATTCAAAAACATTTAACCTACTGATGTCTCAATTAATTTTACCTTAATTGGTATCTGTCTTTATTTTTGAAATTTATCAGTAGCTGCTGCTTTTCCTACCCTTGACTTATACTCGAGTCAATAAGTTTTCCCAGTTTTTTGTGGCAAAATTAGGTGCCTCGGCTTATACTCGAGTCAGCTTATACTCAAGTATATACTGTAATTATTTGATCCCCTGCTGATTTTGTAAGTTTGCCCACTGACAAATACGTGAACAGTCTATAATTTTAAGGGTAGGTTCATTTTAACATTGAGAGACAGAATATCAAAAATTAAATCCAGAAAATCACATTGTATAAATTATACAAATGTATTTTCATTTTGAAGTGACAAATAAGTATTTGAACCCTCTGGCAAACAAGAATTAATACTCGGTGGTAAAACCCTTGTTGGCAAGCACAGCAGTCAGACGTTTTTTGTAGCTGATGGTGAGTTTTGTTCACATGCCAGGAGGAATTTTGGTCCACTCCTCTTTGCTGATCATCTCTAAATCATTAAGATTTTGAGGCTGTCGTTTGGCAACTCGGAGCTTCATCTCCCTCCATAAATTTTCTATGTGATTAAGGTCTGGAGACTGGCTAGGCCACTCCATGACCTTAATGTGCTTCTTTTTGAGTCACTCTTTTGTTGACTTGGCTGTAAGTTTAGGGTCATTGTCTTGCTGGAAGACCCAGCCATGACCCATTTGTAATGTCCTGGGGGAGACATGGAGGTTGTCACTCAGGATTTTACAGTACATGGCTCCATCAATTCTCCCATTGATGCGGTGAAGTAGTCCTGTGCCCTTAGAAGAGAAACACCCCCAAAACATAATGTTTCCACCTCTATGATTAACAGTGGGGACGGTGGACTTTGGGTCATAGGCAGCATTTCTCTTCCTCCAAACACGGCGATTTGAGTGAATACCAAAGAGCTCAAATTTTGTCTCATCTGACCACAGAACCTTCTGCTAATCACTCACAGAATCATCCAGGTGTTCACTGGCAAACTTCAGACGGGCCTCCAGTATAACTCAGTAGTAGGAGTACTTCACACCAAAGGCGCTATAAGAGGAGACGTTCAGAAAGGCAAATGTTGGTGGAGTGTTGGAAGGGAGCATTCCATCTGACCTGGAGGTTGACTGAGTCCCTGACCCGGAGGACACAGCACGGAGGCAGGCACCTGTGTGTACTACAGACTGTGAGTAAAGCTTTGGAACTACATGCCCTGGTGTCCTCCAGTTATTCCTGCGCTAACACACCCGGTGCCACTACATCGGGGTACGAGCTTCTACACCGCCTGTGCCTCTCCGCTAACCCTACATCTACACGGCCCTGGGACTACAGCTCCGCCTGTGGGGAGCTACACCATCTTGGCTGCACCACACCACCAGTCCCAGAGGATCTGCCTGCAGCGTCGGCTTAACACCTCACTTGCCGAACACCACAGGTGGCGTCACGAACTATTCCATTAACTACATTCCACCATTCAAACTTCCCCTATTAATTGGGCGCCCAGGGCCACAGACCGGGTCGCCGCTGCTGTGACACATCCCACCGATACCGGCCCGGTACCGAGTACCCCACGGTCCTGGGAGGGCGACCCAACTTGGCATCATGAACAGGATGACGAGACCCAATGCCATCGGGTTCTGTGTGCCTAAGACTCAAAGTTTTTGAAAATGTGCAGAAGACCCAATTTGATAGACTGAAATGAATGTTAAAAATGGCCGCTGGCGTGGTGAAGAAGGGCGTGACAACCTGGGAGGTCCTAAGAAACGACCGCGAACTGTCTTGGGCCTCCCCTGCCTGAATTATTATGCGATAGCGACATGGCCCACCCACCGAGGGGTGCGTATACTGGCTTGGTATGGAGGAGCTGGAAGAAGACGCCGCCCCAAGAAGGAGGAGCGGAAGCCAGTGGCGGGAAAAGAGCTCAGACAGGAAGAACGCCAGAACGCCATCTTGGAAGGAGACAGGAGGAGGCCTGCGGAGCGCGAGGAGGTTATGCTGGATCTCCCCGGCGCCATGGCTGAAGGCTCCAACCCAGTGTCCGAGATGAAACGCCAGCAGCTGGAGGATGAAATAGCCCAGCTGATGCGCCGCCTGCAACTGAGGCAGGAAGCACTATGGACTTTGAATCTGCAGCGTGCCCAGGAGGGACCTACACCTGCGGTACCCGCGACACCGGTACCAGCCGCTGCTGCACCGGATCTTTTCCAGGCAGACCTTGTGGAGCCTGCAACTGCTGCCATACCACCGTCAGCCGCTCGGCTCCATCTCTTGTAGTTTGTGACCTGTCCACTGCTCCAGTGTTTCATGGAGCGACGCGACATCACTAATCAATGTAAGTCTATGAGAGCCTCATTCTGGCCTTGTTCTCACCTCATTCTCGCTCTCATAGACTTACATTGGGCGCTTATGACGTAGCTCCTAACTTCTGGCCAGTCAGAAGCTGCGTTCACAAGTTGGAGCCGTGGGACTGGAGCTGTGCCAAAAACTGGTGATTACGCCGGAGGATGAGTATATGATCGGGGCAGGGGACTTGCGCTTAAAGCACCACTCCAGCGGTGGAAGAAAACCCTGCTGGAATGGTGCTTTAGTAATAAGCAATTTATTATTATAAAGTTAATTACGGCTTGGAATAATTGGAATAAATGTCTGCAGTCACTTTATGTGACTGCAGACTGCCAAATCATAATAATAATCTTTATATAGTGCTAACATATTCCGCCGCGCTTTACAGTTTGCACACATTATCATCACTGTCCCCAATGGGGCTCACAATCTAAATTCCCTATCAGTGTGTCTTTGGAGTGTGGGGGGAAACCGGAGTACCCGGAGGAAACTCACGCAAACAACAGAACATACAAGCTCCTTGCAGATGTTATCCTTGGAGGGATTTGAACCCAGGACCCCAGCGCTGCAAGGCTGCAGTGCTATCCACTGAGCCACCGTTCAACAGACCGAGATTACCTGTTGCATGAGCCCCCAATATTACTGGCATTATCAGACGGTTATGGACCCCACGTTTGCTATGTGCATGTGTCCAATAGAAAGGTTTGTTTTCTCTCAATAGAAAAGAATTGAGAGAAGCCGAAAGAGTCATCAGATCGCCTGCTTGAATCTGTGATACTGGGGCCATTGTTACTGTGCATGCGGGACTCAGGGGACATTACTAAATGTTCAGTGGGCACTTAAGCATTATTGTTATAGAGGCACTCAGAGTATTGTGACCATCAAAGTTGCATATGGGGTATTATTACAACTTTTTAGGTACAAAATGTGGAGGACACTAGCACAGGGAGTTAATATTTTTTGGGGGGAATTGTGCTATTTAGTGAGCACAATGGAGGCATTATTACTATGTAAGGGGCACAGTGGTGAAAATTACTATGTGGTGCACTAAGAGGACCATGGTTATTGTACTACACAGCAGGTGCAGTAATAGGGACACATACAGCAGCAGCGCTCAGTATTGGGATATCAACAGAATGAGTAGTTTGCACAGGTTCAATAGATATGGACGGTGCAGGAAATGTGAGAAGTCAGATGTGTTGCTGTTGTAATCTCTGCAGATGAGTCCTGGCTGGAGAAGTTGTCATGTTGGTCTGGGCCAGATCGAAAAGACGGGAAAAGTGAACGATTCCATAAGAAGGAACGTCACCTGTAAGTCACCATCTATACAGTGAATGTACAGTGATCACTTATATGGTCTGCAGGACTGGTGTGGCGCCCCTGAGGATTCAGTTGCCACAGAGGTACTGCACCTCCTCCTGAGGTGTGGTACCCCACCATCCAATTAGGTTGGAGGCTCCTGACCACGCTCCAACACCTGCATCCCACACAACACAGTAGTTCAGCAAAGCCACATTGCGGCTCCCTGCTTGGAGTGTAGCAGAGCACCTTTGGCGGGAAGGTTTAGGATTTGAGGTCAGTCAGTCGGTCAGTCAGAGGAGAGAAGATCCCTGGGAGAGGGATGGAGAAAGGAGGTGCTGCAGCAGACCTCAGTAACTTGGGTCTGCTGGCACAGGAAAGGAAAGAAGGAGAAAGACATTGAACAGAAAACCGATCTTCCAAAAGAAGGAGAGATTAGTACGGAACGAAGGAGTAAAAGGGAACAGAGGACGTGGGTTAGGAGAGAACCCTGCCTAGAAGTTCTAAGCGCAAGGCCGGGGCCCGGTCCCCGAGGTTGTATGGATAATAATGGTCCTACAGCAGACACCGATGGAGTAGTGAGCTGTAAATGCACTACTCCCATCTAAGACTTGGGGGCACAACAGCAACTTGGATAGTGAGCCGGGAGTCAGGAGTAAGGAGTCCCCAAAGCAGGCTACAGCTGTCTGCCGTACAAGTATGGTTCTTGGGAACATCTGTCAGGAGGAACTCCAGTATAACTCAGTACTAGGAGTACTTCACACCAAAGGCGCTATAAGAGGAGACGTTCAGAAATGCACATGTTGGCAGAGTGTTGGAAGGGAGCATTCCATCTGACCTGGAGGTTGACTGAGTCCCTGACCTGGAGGACACAGCACGAAGGCAGGCACCTGTGTGTACTACAGACTGTGAGTAAAGCTTTGGAACTACATGCCCTGGTGTCCTCCAGTTATTCCTGCGCTAACACACCCGGTGCCACTACATCGGGGTACCAGCTTCTACACCGCCTGTGCCTCTCCGCTAACCCTACATCTACACGGCCCTGGGACTACAGCTCCGCCTGTGGGGAGCTACACCATCTTGGCTGCACCACACGACTAGTCCCAGAGGATCTGCCTGCAGCGTCGGCTTAACACCTCACTTGCCGAACACCACAGGTGGCATCACGAACTATTAAATTAACTACATTCCACCATTCAAACTTCCCCTATTAATTGGGCACCCAGGGCCACGGACCGGGTCGCCGCTGCTGTGACACATCCCGCCGATACCGGCCCGGTACCGAGTACCCCACGGTCCTGGGAGGGCGACCCAACTTGGCGTCACGAACAGGATGACGAGACCCAATGCCATCGGGTTCTGTGTGCCTAAGACTCAAAGTTTTTGAAAATGTGCAGAAGACTCAATTTGATAGACTGTGAAATGAATGTTAAAAATGGCCGCTGGCGCGGTGAAGAAGGGCGTGACAACCTGGGAGGTCCTAAGAAAAGACCGCGAACTGTCCTGGGCCTCCCCTGCCTGAATTATTATGCGATAGCGACATGGCCCACCCCCCGAGGGGTTAGTATACTGGCTTGGTATGGAGGAGCTGGAAGAAGACGCCGCCCCAAGAAGGAGGAGCGGAAGCCAGTGGCGGGAAAAGAGCCCAGACAGGAAGAACGCCAGAACGCCATCTTGGAAGGAGACGGGAGGAGGCCTGCGGAGCGCGAGGAGGTTATGCTGGATCTCCCCGGCGCCATGGCTGAAGGCTCCAACCCAGTGTCCGAGATGAACCGCCAGCAGCTGGAGGATGAAATAGCCCAGCTAACGCGCCGCCTGCAAATGAGGCAGGAAGCGCTATGGACTTTGAATCTGCAGCGCGCCCAGGAGGGGCCTACACCTGCGGTACCCGCGACACCGGTACCCGCCGCTGCTGCACCGGATCTTTTCCAGGCAGACCTTGTGGAGCCTGCAACTGCTGCCATACCACCGGCAGCCTATAGTGTTCCCTCTCTGCCGCTACCACCGGAGGAGTTGTACAAGGCCCTGGGAGCCGAAGCGGAGTAAGAAGAGCTCCCATCCAGACCTGACGCGGCCGTGCAGGTCCCTTCAGATACACCTGCGGACCCGGAGCCGCCATTAGCTCCACCGCCGTTCCCGGAATCCCACCGAACGGTACCCGCTGCCACCATACCTGCACCGGAGCAGAGACCACACCGCCAGGAGGCTCCAGGTACGTCTGATGCCCTGGCACCTGGGAAGGCCCTGGGGTGTACCGCGGTCGCAGCAGATGGCCAGGTTGTGTTAGATCTGGTCTGGGACCGGGATACCAGTCCCCCGGGGGAGACACCGGAGCCCCTAATGGTGGTGCCGCAGTACGCGACGAGCCGGGATCAGTCTCGGGAAGAGCGGGAGGAAGACAAAAATTGGGCTAACTGCCAAGCGACTATATGACAGCTGGCAGCCGAGCAGCGGGTGAGGGAGCAGCGCAAGTTGGCTGTGCTGGGCCCTGACTTGGACCGGAAAGAGCAGGTCCGTGCCAGTCACTATGGTCCCCGGGACTCCGCAGGTTGGGGATATGTTTTAAATGTGATCCACGTGAGGGGGTTCATCTTCATCCATGACCCCAGCCGAATATCCGATATGTTTTTCAATCGGAGGGGCGTGGAATCACACTTGAGGAAGGGGCACCCTGCCAGGAACCTACACCCGGGAGATCACGTGACGTTTACCAGACACAAAGGGTTGAGAGGCTGGTATGCGATAAATATCAGACGGGTCCCGGAGGATCTCATCAAAACCTATAGGCAGAAACCGTCCACTGCCCCTTCACCCCCAGTGATTACCAAAACAGTGTTTGTGCCTACCCCCATGTGCTAAGCTGGATCAACACCAGTCCTGCAGCCAAGAGTGCAGCAAGCTGCAAACTTGACTCCAGTGGAAGAGGAGTACCTGTGGACTGCCAATGCATTTTTCTCCCCTGGAAGCAGTTCCAGTAACCAGTTTCCAGAAATCCCAGGAGGAGACCACCACTAGCAATCTCCAGCAAAAATAAATAACTCTTGTTACCCAGGAGGGTATTTGCACCGTTGTGCCTTTTGTTTCCTATTTTTTTTGGTCATCATGGTTTAGTTTTGTTTTCCCAGTTGTTGCCCAGTTGTAATGACAGCTTTCACACTTGAACTGCAGAGATCATGAACGCTGAATGATCCAGAACTGTTATTGTACATAGCTTACACCTATTTAGGTGCCCTCTCTTGGTTTTACATAGACACTTTGCGAAGATAATGTCTACCTCATTTGGAGCATGACTCCAATCAAAGGACACTGCAAGAGATCCCGGCTGGGAGCGGTGCCCAGCACTTACAAGAATTATTGAAAGTTTTAATGTGAAGTATTTGATAGTGTGTTTTATAATAGCTTTCATAGAAGATGTAGGAATGTTTTAATAAAGAGATTTGAATAAAGAATGAAGATTTGGAAAATGTAGGTGATGAACCAGGTATCAGCGGTTATTACTTTAAGCTAATGACAGAAAGTTAGAAAATGTGAAAAAGGAAGGATGATGAAGAAATAGGTTGATGATGAAACTTGCACTTTTGAATTAAGACTTTAGATAGTTAACTAAGAATTGTTTGCAACGTTCAAGGATGAGCGCCTCTCATATTGAGTAGATTAGTATAAGAAATGTTTATTCAGCAATATAAAAACTTGCATGTTCCTGTATTGTTAATTCTGTTTGACTTGCAGCCCGCGGACGTGCTGTGCTTAGCGGGGGGAATGTGGCGCCCCAAGGATTCAGTTGCCACAGAGATACTGCACCTCCTCCTGAGGTGTGGTACCCCACCATCCAGGTAGGTTGAAGGCTCCTGACCACGCTCCAACACCTGCATCCCACACAGCACAGTAATTCAGCAAAGCCACATTGTGGCTCCCTGCTTGGAGTGTAGCAGAGCGCCTTTGGTGGCTCCCTGCTTGGAACACGAAACGTGCTGGGAGGCGGGTGGAGTTAGAATACATAAAAGAGCGGGAAGGTTTAGGATTTGAGGTCAGTCAGTCAGTCAGAGGAGAGAAGATCCATGGGAGAAGGATGGAGGAAGGAGGTGGTGCAGCAGACCTCAGTGACCTGGGTCTGCTGGCACGGGAAAGGAAAGAAGGAGAAAGACATTGAACAGAAACCTGATCTTCCATGAGAAGGAGAGATTAGTACGGAAGAAAGGAGTAAAAGGGAACAGAGGACGTGGGTTAGTAGAGAACCCTGCCTTGAAGTTCTAAGCGCAAGGCCGGGGCCCAGTCCCCGAGGTTGAATGGATACTAATGGTCCTACAGCAGACACCGGTGGAGTAGTGAGCTGTAAATGCACTACTCCCATCTAAGACTTGGGGGCACAACAGCAACTTGGATAGTGAGCCGGGACTGAGGAGTAAGGAGTCCCCGAAGCAGGCTACAGCTGTCTTCCGTACAAGTATGGTTCTTGGGAACATCTGTCAGGAGGAACTCCAGTGTAACTCAGTACTAGGAGTACTTCACACCAAAGGCGCTATAAGAGGAGATGTTCAGAAAGGCACATGTTGGCGGAGTGTTGGAAGGGAGCATTCCATCTGACCTGGAGGTTGACTGAGTCCCTGACCCGGAGGACACAGCACGGAGGCAGGCACCTGTGTGTACTACAGACTGTGAGTAAAGCTTTGGAACTACATGCCCTGGTGTTCTCCAGTTATTCCTGCGCTAACACACCCGGTGCCACTACATCGGGGTACCAGCTTCTACACTGCCTGTGCCTCTCCGCTAACCCTACATCTACACGGCACTGGGACTACAGCTCTGCCTGTGGGGAGCTACACCATCTTGGCTGCACCACACCACCAGTCCCAGAGGATCTGCCTGAAGCGTCGGCCTAACACCTCACTTGCCGAACACCACAGGTGGCGTCACGAACTATTCCATTAACTACATTCCACCATTCAAACTTCCCCTATTAATTGGGCGCCCAGGGCCACAGACCGGGTCGCCGCTGCTGTGACACATCCCGCCGACACCGTCCCGGTACCGAGTACCCCACGGCCCTGGGAGGGTGACCCACTGGTATCTACCAATATCTGGTCTCCATATAGTAATATCAGTGTTTGTTTTTTTAATATAGATTTATTTTCAATCACAGCGTTGTCATCTGCTGATGTTCCCCTATACTTACAATTAGGGTGCACCACGTAGCTGTAGGCAGGATTACCTGGGTAGGGGCCCACTCAGATTTTTCACCCCTCCCCAAGTTGAAATCCTAGCTACGCCTCTGGGGGCAGACTCGGAAATATTTTGTCCTACTGAATATAGCATTGATGCTTCTTCTGCAGCCAGTTGTCTTTCACCCAGATGTAAGACAGAGAGGAGGAGGAAGACATGACTTAGCTCAGGCACATAGAGAACATTCATTTATGTGTTTATCACCTTTAAATGATTGTAATGTGAAACAAAGTAAAATCAAAGAAAAGAAGGAGTTTAAGCAGACAGATCATTGGTGCTACCTGTGCATTCGCACAGGGGCCCAGGATTGGGCCCTCTTCCAGTTCAAAAATAGTAAGCAGCTTCTGTCATAGGCAAAATTATTGGACTGAAAGAATCCCCTATACTGTTCTTGCACAGGGGTCCTTTTCAGTCTGGAATTTCTGAGATTTTTTTTATTTTTGCATCTTTTGTGGTTAGTGTTCTATAGAAGACATGGTTTGCATACTCGCCAAGCAGTTATCAAAGTTAGGGCTCATACTCACTTGCGAGAGACTCGCACGATTCTCTTGCGAGCCTGTCGCATGAAAACCTGGTGCTGCCGCCGGCACTCGGATCGGAGCGTGCGGCTTGCATGTATTTCTATGCAGCCACACGCCCCGTCCCAGTGCCGGCGACAGCGCCAGGTTTTCATGCGAGAGACTCGCATGAGAATCATGTCAGTCTCTCGCAAGTGAGTATGAGCCCTTAAACTGTAAAGCTCAGCGTTTTACTTACTGTACAACAGTGTACTATCCAGCCAGCTACCTCTGATTGTTCCACTGGCATTTTGTCAATTCTCATAGGTTACACAGTGTTTATGATGTTTCAGACAAAAAGAGCCTTATTTCCTATAGAAACCAATCGGAGTCCATGGTTGTCATAGGCAGCAAGGACACTTTCTGTAACAAAGTATTGAAACTTAATACCTACTGTGTCTGCTACAAAGTTGTTTCATCTGATATGTCTGTGACCTTATGCAAACCCTGTTTTGCTTAAGCAAATATGTAACAAGCGGGAATGACTGTTATAGCAACCTGCACAAAGGAGATTTTGCCGCAAAAAACAAATACGCTAGATTTGAATAAAGTCTCTTTGGTAAGTGAATAGCGTTCTTGGAAATATGTGTGGATATTTGAAAATGTTTGCATTTCTCAGAATTTACTGTTGCTAGCATTTGATGGGACACATTTCCCCCTGAATCATTGTCTTGTAGCTGTGCCTAGCACTACAGCTCAGCCCCTTGTGCTAGCTAAAAGAGGTTGCTAGGTCTAACACTACAAGTCTGCAATCACTATATGTGACTGCAGACTTGTGAATCCTCACAGTGAGCGCATTGCACCCCATGAGGATTCTCCTGTGCTCGCGAAGTTTGTGATTTGCATACTTCCGGCCACATTCCTACTAGACTTTATGTGGCCACACGCAATACACTTGCTTTGAGTGTATGCAAATCGCATATTTGTGGTCATGCCCTTTCCTCTCCCGGTATCGGCACTGGAGAATCCTCACAGTGTTCAATGTGAGAAAATCCACAAGTAGGATGACTGCAGACTTGTAGTTTTAGTCTGGATAACCCCTTTAAAGAAAGCATCATAGCATTCAAGATATTATAGAAAATATGCAATAGAAACCATTATACAATCATAACATATACAGTATATTAGTCAGTATGTACATAAGATATGAGATAACAGGGGCATTCATTCTTTTTTAATTGATTGAGAGTACTTACACAATTTACATATAAACTTTAGTTATTTTCAACGGCCTTTTTGCTAACGATCTATAAATATCATAAATGGTGGCCCTAAATGAGCAGATAATTGTCAATTTGGTCTTCCTTCATCAGTTTCTCATTCCAAAAAAGTGCAAATATAGATATCATAGACTGGAGCTTAGTAAAACGGGAGCCATTCTTCCTACCTTAGTAATTTTATGCCTAATAGTTATAGTATTAGGCCATGTTCACACGTTCAGTATTTGGTCAGTATTTTACATCAGTATTTGTAAGCCAAAACCAGGAGTGGGTGATAAATACAGAAGTTGTGATGTGTTTCTATTATACTTTTCCTCTGACTGTTCCACTCCTGGTTTTGGCTTGCAAATACTGATGTAAAATACTGACCAAATACTGAACGTGTGAAAGCGGCCTTTGGTTTGAACATGTTACAGCCCCTTTATAAATATTTTTTTAATTGATGTGTAATAAAGCTTTTAGCATTCTCTACAGCACAGCTGACATATTCTCTTGGTCATAGAATCATAGAATCGTAGAGTTGGAAGGGACCTCCTGGGCCATCTGGTCCAACCCCCTGCTCAAAGCAGGATTCGCTAAATCATCCCAGTCAGATGTCTGTCCAGCCTCTGTTTGAAGACTTCCATTGAAGGAGAACTCACCACTTCTCGTGGCAGCTTGTTCCACTCATTGATCACTCTAACTGTCAAAAAGTTTTTTCTAATATCTAATCTGTGTCTCCTCCCATTCAGTTTCATCCCATTGCTTCTAGTCTTTCCTTGTGCAAATGAGAATAAAGTTGATCCTTCTACAATGTGACAGCCCTTTAAATATTTGTAGACAGCTATTAAGTCTCCTCTCAGTCTTCTCTTTTGCAAACTAAACAATCCCATATCCTGCAACCTTTCCTCATAAGACACGGTTTGCAGACCGGTCACCATTCTGGTTGCTCTTTTCTGAACTTGCTCCAGTTTGTTGATGTCTTTTTTAAAATGTGGTGCCCAAAACTGGACACAATATTCCAGATGAGGTCTGACCAAAGAGGAGTAGAGGGAAATAATGACTTCACGTGATCTAGACTGTATGCTTCTGTTAATACATCCTAGAATTGCATTTGCCTTTTTTGCTGCTGCATCACACTGTTGACTCATATTCAGTCTGTGATCTATTAGTGTACCCAAGTCTTTTTCACATGTGCTGTTGCTTAGCCCTATTCCTCCCATTCTGTATATGCTTTTTTCATTTTTATTGCCCAGATGTAGTACTTTGCATTTTTCCCTGTTAAAAAACATTCTGTTAGTTACTGCCCACTTCTCCAGTTTATTTATATCTTTTTGAATCCTCTCTCTCTCTTCTCTAGTATTAGCTATCCCTCCTAGCTTTGTGTCATCAGCAAATTTAATCAGTTTACCCTCAATTCCTTTATCTAAATCGTTGATAAAGATGTTGAACAATACAGGGCCCAGGACAGAGCCCTTTGGTACCCCACTTGAGACATTCTTCCAACTGGATGTGCAGCCATTTACGACCACTCTTTGGGTCCGATCACTAAGCCAGTTATGAATCCACCTAACAGTTGCCTTGTCCATTCCATACTTAGTCATTTTTTCAATAAGGATTGTATGAGATACTTTGTCAAATGCTTTGCTGAAGTCAAGATATACTATATCTACAGCATTTCCTTGATCCACCCAATCAGTGATTCCGTCATAGAAGGAAATTAAGTTAGTCTGACATGACTTATTAGTTACAAACCCATGCTGACTCTGTTTAATCACGTCATTCTTATCCAGGTACTGACATACATGTTGTTTAATAATTTGTTCAAAGATCTTTCCTGGTATAGAAGTCAGACTCACCGGCCTATAGTTGCCTGGGTCCACCTTCTTCCCCTTTTTGAAGATTGGAACAACATTTGCTCTTCTCCAGTCTTCTGGGACTTCTCCTGTTCTCCAGGAATTTTCAAAGAGCCCTGTGGTCACTTCTTTTTGGCGGCATTCTACTGCAGTAGTTAGTTTGACCCTTTTCATATTCTTACTGTTATATCGCAACACAAAACCTACTCTAGAGATGTCTGCCTCTGTCACCAGGAGCTGCCATGTGCACCCTGCCTCAGTCACCAGGCGATGCCATGCGCACCCTGCCTCTGTCACCAGGAGCTGCCATGCGCACCCTGCCTCTGTCACCAGGCGCTGCCATGCTCTGTCTCCAGCTTGGAATTTTGGTGTTACTGTCCACTCTGGAAGGATTGGTGTGTGAGCTGTACAAAAGTGCAGCAGAAGTAATCGTGGCCTATGAGGCTGGGAATTGCCATTTATTTCATGGTACTCTTCTAGTTTCTCATTTTACTACTGTTGCTCTTATACTATTATACTAATTTTAGACAAAACTATGTCCTGATTTCTTCCCAACTTTGACCCTGGCTAGTCTGACCTCTCATTACCTTACCACTTGGTATCTGACCTGATTTATACCCTGACTATGCTTTTCGTGTACTGATTTTGCCTTGTACCTTCCCTTTTTCATTTTGGTCCAGCTAGTGACTATCCTGTCCCAACTCACTCCACCAGCCAGCAGCTATTCCATGGACAAAACCCTCTTTTGTAAGTCCAGATCTCTGTATAGAGTTAAAGGATGAAGTTCAGAGTACTTTGATGATCTGCTAAACAGAGTGACTTGTGCAGAGTAAATGTAAATAATAGGGTTTTCTTTTATTAAGTCCTTCATAATTGGAATAAAAACCACCTATACATATTTGGCATGGCCGCACCAGTAATTACTCAAACTATAAAACAAGATTGTCACTTAGTTCTCCTGAATGCCATAACAAAAACGCTGAATAGCAA
This sequence comes from Dendrobates tinctorius, assembly GCF_039654945.1. NCBI lineage: Eukaryota > Metazoa > Chordata > Amphibia > Anura > Dendrobatidae > Dendrobates > Dendrobates tinctorius. The sequence goes on along the minus strand of NW_027361741.1, from coordinate 12,715,989 downwards.
AATATTGGTCAGTTTGCCCTGAAAAAATTTGCATGAAAAACGAATCGTCACAAACCCAGTAATTATGCCAATTAAGACTACAATTCCTCACACTAAAAAACAAAGCACTCATACATCTTTGTTGCTAAAAGTTTAAAAAGCTATAGCTCTTAGAATATGGCGACAGCAATTTTTATTTTTCATGGGATTTTATTTTGAGAAAGTAATAAAGTATAATTATAAATATATTTTGAATCACCATTTCCACAATGACCCAAGCTATATAATGATTACGGTATTTTTCCCACCCTGTAAACACCACAAAAAAAACAAGAAAGCAAGCAAATACAGAATTGCAGTTTTATGATAATTTCACATAATTAAATTGAATAAATCTATCAATAAACTTCATGAACCTCAAAAAGGTATCAGTAAATACTAGATATCATCATGAAAAAAATAAGCTCTGCCAATGAAAAAATAAAAATGTTATAGATTTTAAATTACAGTAACATATAAAAACATAAATACGGGTAGGAACTGGGAGAGGATTGGATTTTATTGCACAAAAGTCATACAATATGATACATATTTCATATCACCATGTCCACAACAACTCACACTATAAAATGACCATTTTAATTAATCTGCCCAGTGAACACCTTTAAGAACTATATAAAACTATTAGAATTGCTGTTTTTATGTCATGTTTCCTCACAAAAAATGGAATAAAAAGTGTTTAAAAAGCCAAATATAATCTAAAAATTGTACCAATAAAAACTACAACTTGTCCTTCAAAATCTAAGCCCTCAAAGCGCTCCATTAACAAAAATAAGGTTATGCCTCCCATATATAGCGAAACAAATTTTTTTTTGTTTGTTTCAAAGTATTTTTAATCTGCATACATAGGAAAACCTAAACGAAACTATGAAACTAAATGAAAGTTGATATGTCACATAGTCATCACAAAAAATCCCTAATTAAATTTCTAAATTCTTGAAAACACTTTGGGTCAAAATAGTAACCATAACCACTGATAAATGTCTTGAGAATGTAAGAGTGGTGGACTGTGCTGTCGCTTTCCTTCCCCTGAAGACACCAGTTATGTCATGTGTACTATGTCATGAGTCATTGTATGCAATGTATTGTGTCATGTAAATTGCATTGCATTGTGGTGTTTGCCTGTGTAGTGTATAAAGTATGAAAAGCATTGCTAGTATAATATGCATAGTGTGTAGCAGTGTTATTGGAAATGTATAGTGTAAGATAAGTTATGTATTGCATAGTTTGCAGTGTATGGAATTTCTGCCCAGCAACAGACAGCAGTGTCAGAAGTAGTTAAGTGTTGGGACTAGCCCACAGGAGGAGGGCTTAATGATAGGGACAGGACTGCATTTCCTGGATAGAGTTAGCTAGAGTTTAGAGAGTAACAAGTGTTCAGTGCTGCCAAGGAGTGATCCACAGCTAAAAGGGACTAGAGAGAGGAATAACGAGATCCTAAAGAGAGTTCTTGAAGAGACTGAGAGTCCATCTAAATGTAATTATGAGATAAGGCCTAAAGAAGACTGAAAGCCTGGTATTGGTGGGGTTTCTGAGTGGTAGATCCATACTGATAGGTTACATAACCGCTTCTGCATTGCAATGCTTTAGAACTGCGATCAGACTGTAAAAAGTGAAAGTCCCATAAAGGGACTAAGGGTAGTTTCACATTTGTGTTTAAGGCCGCAGCGACGGCCTGCGCATGGCCGCCGCTAAGCCCCGCCCCCTGCCGTGCCTCCTCCGGTAGCTCCGCCTACGGGCGCATGACGCTGCATGCATTCTGTGTCCCATATCTTTAGCACTGGGGAACGCAGGTCATGCGCAGGTATGGGTTTGGCAGCGCATGCGTCCTTTTGATGCTGCGCCGACCAGCGTCAAACGCAACCTGTTGCAATTTGGTGCGGTCGGCGCAGCATCAAAAGGACGCATGCGCCGCCAAACGCATACCTGCGCACGGCCTGCGTCCCCAGTGCTAAAGATAGGGGACGCAGGACGCATGCAGCGTCATGCGCCCGTAGGCGGAGCTACCGGAGGAGGCACGGCAGGGGGCGGGGCTTAGTGGCGGCCATGTGCAGGCCGTTGCTGCAGCCTTAAATGCAAATGTGAAACTACCCTAAGTAATCAAGTAAAAAAAGGGAAAAAAAGTAAAGTCAAAATCTAAAAAATAAATAATTCACAAAATAATACAAATTAAAATATATTGTACCCATAAATTAGTATTTTTATGTAAAAAAAAGAAAATACACATATTTGGTATTGCTGCGTCCATAACGACTCGCCCATAAAACTATCACACTAGTTAACACTATAAAAAAAAAGAAAAGGGTAAAAAACCTGTTCCTTTTTATCATACCCCAAGCAAAAAGTGGAATAAAATGCATTCAAAAAGATAAGCCACCATACAGCTTCATCAGTGAGAAAATTAAAAAGTTATAGCTCTCAGAATAAAGAGGTGCAAAAATAATTATTTTTTAATAAAATAGTTTTTATTGTGTAAAGGCGCCAAAACATAAAAATATTTCATAAATGTGGCACCGCTGTAATTGTATTGACTCGAAGAATAAATCTGCTTCATCAATTTTACCACACTTGGAATGGCATAAAAAAAAACTAAAAAAAGAATTCCTAAATAGCTGTTCATTCTGCCTCCTAAAAATCGGAATAGAAAGTGATTAAAAAATGTGCCTGAAAATAGTACCGATAAAAATGTCAACTCGTCCTGCAACAAACAAGCCTATTATGTCAGCAGAAATATAGGAAAATTATAGTTCACAAAATGTGGCAATGTAAAAGTTTTTGCACGAAAAGGCGCCTTTTAGCATGTGACAGCAGCCAAAAAAACTATATAAATCTGATATCACTGTAATCTCCCCAACCCAAAGAATAAAGTCGTCTAATCACTTTGTCACGGTCCATGTTGGATTGTGACAGATTTAGCACGTTACCTTTTTTTTCCTTTAAGCCTTTGGCTTAAGGTTAGTTTTGCCCCCGGTGGCCGCTGGGGTTATTACTCTGTAGTTGCTTTAGTTCTGGTTTTGCCCCCAGTGGCCGCTGGGGTTATTACATGTAAATTACCAAGCAGGTGTGATTACCCTGGCTCCTACCTATAAAGGAGTATCAGGTGTTCTCAATCACTGCTGGTAATATTGTTCATTCCCAACCAACCTTGGGGGAGAAAGGAGCTATTGAGAGGAGTTCCTTGCTGCTCAGCTAGAGCTTTGGAGTAGCAGCTATTCAGGTGGAAGCTGTATCCGGGTGCCGTACTCTGTTGCTTGGAGCAATAGCAGCAGAGCAAAGCTAAGTTGTGTGTTTTCCCTGTTTTGTTGTATTTTCCTTGTGTGTATTAGTACAGTGGTGGGACTAGTGTCTGCACCATCCAGTTCACTAGTAAGGGTTAGGTGCAGGGTGAGTTAGGGATTGAGGTATCCTGCTCGGCGACAGGTGAGGAGCCTGTATAGGGAACGTTAGGAGTATTCAGGGACACTGCCTCAGGGGAGTGCAGGAGGTCTCCACGTCCCTGTCCCCTATTGCAGGGACCCACCGTTGTAACTGTTTCCCCGATGTTCCCCTTGCTTGTCCTGGTTTGAGTGCCGTCCTGCGGGTCACGTCATAGAGGATCGGTCACTCCGTGACACACTTATACTGCAAGAGATACAGCATAAAAAAATAAATAAAACCAATTTTTGAGCTGGTGATGATTTGTTAATTTTGCCTCACAAAGATTGCAGTCAGAATTGGCTCACATTTATCTTGTGATCTACGCTGAGCGTTTACATCAAGATTTCAGTGTAAACCTCTGAAATACATGATTCTGCCGGAACCCCCGGCAGAAGATTCCCTAAAATGAGGCAGATGGAGGCACCGCCTACAATCCGATGGTGTCCATCTTTTTAGGCGTGCATAAAAGTGAGGTCGACCACAGTTTTGTGTATGTCTGAAAAGAAGTACAACACTGAACAGAGGCCACATGGAGTCCAAAGTAACTCTGCTGACTCATTATAGTGAATGGATCTCTTGTGGGTTTCAGTCGATTCACGTCAGTAGGAGATTTAGATGGAAACCCCAAAGTAAGCGTTCAGCATAGAGTGCAGGATAAATGTGATCCAAAATGTTATGTAAAATGTCCCCAACAAAAGCTTCAACTCAATCCACAAAAAATCAAGTCCCCGTCTTCTGTTAAAGTAAATATAAGGAGCTTCCACATTACTAGTAGTACAAAGGCTCTAGAAAAGCAAAATACCTCCATGCCCCCTAAAAGAAATTCAGCAAATTCTGTGATCTCAAATCCAAATGCCCCCCCTCCCTTTTGAGCCCCAGTGTGCCTATACCACATTTAGCATCCACATATTTGCCATTTTTGTAGTGATGAGAGTCCACCTAATTTACAGGCGTTCTCCTGACGAAGGACGCCGATCCGAAACGAGAGTCGGGGAGTGCTCCGCACACCGGTGGCCTGCCCCATTGTATCCAGGTACATATCCATTGTTTGCTCAGCCTATTCAATTTAGTGGGGAGGACTTCCATTCATGGTTTTATATATATCTGACCTGCTGCCACTTTTTACTTATTCTGTGGTGACTATTCATCCATGATGCAGTGTCACAATTTTGTTATATGTTAGGTTCTCATATATATGGCTGTTTAGCGGACCGTTTAGGTTATGGCCATCATATACATTTCATTTAAATCCATATACATTTATTATTAATATATAAAAAAAATTGTATATGCATATTATATACATATTTTTAGTGTGTGGACACCCTTTAGTCGTGCTTTTGCACTAATTGCCATACTTTGTACTAATAAAAGCATTTTTACTTATATTTCTTTCTCCTACCTCCATTATTTTATATGTATATATTTTTGCATTTATTAATATTATTAGTGATTATTATTTTGGGTGAATATATTTTGCAATCGCTATGTGATTTATATTTGTGTATATATATACTCCTCTAATATACACATGGTTTGTATATTATTTTTTGAATATTTTTAATTATATTATATTTTTTGTCACCATATTTTATTATTATTTTTATTTTATTTATTTTTTCATTATTTATTATTTTTATCTTTTCCAAAAAATTTTTTTTCTCTCCCACATTTTTTCATCCGTATCTTGGTGGTGATTTAGGCAATTTACAGGTGTGTATCTCCAGAAGCATGATGTCACGCACAGTGTAGGAAAGACTAGGTGCAACACAAAGGGATAAGGGGAAGGGAACCCAATACTAGGGAAGCGGGGAGTGGACACCGCTAAGCAGATCTAACATCACCCTGTCTGCCCTAAGCGTCCCTATGTAGGTTTTGAACCTATCACTAAGCAGGATACCTAAATCCTGCCTGACCCTGGCGATAAGCATTGCATAGTGAAGTACAGGATGTGTACTAGTCAACCTCTACCACCAATACTCACTATGTAATCAGCTTTCCGGGGCCAAATGCTTTCCCAGGCTGGATCTCAGAGAGGCATATAATCTGATACGGATTCGTCGTGAGGGTGATGAGTGGAAGATGGCGTTTTTTAACATCTGAAGGTCTCTTTGAAAATCTTGTCATGCCTTTCGGTCTAATGCACCACCGGTTTTTCAGAATATTATGAATGATATTTTCTCTGATTATATTGGGAAATTTATTGTGGTTTATTTAGATGATATTCTAATTTTGTCACCTGACCTGGATTCACATTGTAAACATGTCCGTTTGATTCCGCAAAGGTTGAGATAATTGTTCACTAAAATTGAAAAATGTACCTTTTCTGTTCAAGAAATATCATTCTGGGGTTTCATTTTGTCAGCCTCTCGATTTAAGATGGATCTTGGGAAAGTTCAGGCCATCATTGATTGGGTTCAACCCAACGACCTCAAGGCTCTGCAGCGCTTTTTAGCGTTCGCAAATTATTACAGAAAATTTATTAGAGGATTTTCTCAGATCAGCAAGCCTCTTACGGACCTCACTCGTAAAGGGGAGGAGCTAAAGGTTTGATTGCCGGTAGTGGTTGGAGCTTTTGAAAATTTTAAATGTTTTATGTCTGTTCCTGTTCTTATTCAACCAGACCTCCAGAGGCCGTTTATTGTGGAGGTAGATGCTTCTGAGGTTGGGGTGGGGGGCTGTATTGTCTCAAGGTCCTGAGACTTTAAGTAACCTGCAACCATGTGCCTTCTTCTCTAAAAAATGTTCTCCTGCTGAAAGAAACTATGATGTGAGTAATCAGGAGTTATTTGCTGTCAAGTTTGCTTTTGAAGAATGGATGCATTTTTTGGAAGGATCCCTTCATCCAGTCACTGTGGTGACAGATCACAAAAATCTAGCTTATATTGAATCGGCCAAGTGGTTGACACCTAAATAGGCCTGATGGTCTTTATTTTTTTCACAATTTAATTTTTCTATTACGTTCAGACCAGGGTCTAAGAACATGAGGATGGATGCCTTGTCTTGTAGCCTTGATTCTGTGTCTCCTCCAGAACCGCCTTCCTCCATTCTTCCTCAGGGTATTGGTGTGGTCATGGTTTCCTCTGAGCTGGAAGCTGAAATTCATATTGCTCAGTCCTTGGCTCCTTCCAATACCCCTGAATGCAAGCTGCTTGTCCCTGTATGGCTCAGATTACGCCTTTTGCAAGAATTCTATGACTCTGTGTTGAGTGGTCATCCTGGGGTCACTGCCACCCAGAAGGCAGTTGCTAGACTCTTTTGGTGGTCTGCTATGCATAAGGATATTAGAGATTTTGTGTCAGCTTGTGAAACTTGCGCACGCGCCAAAGTACAGCATTGCCGGCCGCTCAGGGACTTGGCTCCTTTGCCAATTCTGGAAAGACCATGGACTTATTTGTCCATGGATTTAATTTCTGATTTTGTTTGGGGGATGACTGCTATTTGGGAGGTAGTCGATCGCTTCAGCAAACAAGCTCACTTTGTCTCATTATCTGGGTTACCCAATGCTGAAACTCTCTCCAAACTGTTAATTATTTATGTGATACATTTGTGTGACGACTCCTGGAGTGAACCCTCTGGGTTGTGATACCAACCCACCCAGCGCGAGCTGACCTAGTGAGGACCACCCCCTATATAGGGAGTGTCAGGAGCAGACCCAGGGGGGCAAAGTACCATGACTGCTGGAACGAGGTGGGCAGCTCACAGAATACATGAGTGAGTGTATCTAGCAAGGTGCAACAGGGAACGTGCAGAATTCAAGAGTGTGCAAAACATGGACACAGGGGCACGCAAGGTATAGGATAGTACAGGGTGTCTGCACGGGAGTGCTGAAGGTTCAGAGCAGTACAGGGCGTGAACACGGGGAATGCTGAGTAGTGCAAGGTGCGTACATGGGAGCACGCTGGGTACGGGAGCGCGTATGGCGTGCAATGACAAGCATGCCCAGGTATGGAATTAGGCAGAGCGCGTGCAGGATTGCACGCCAGAGTACAAGGCTAGACAGAGCACATGCTGGGAAGCACGCCTGAGTGCTAGGCAAGACAGAGGGTGTGCTAAGAAGCACAACAGAGCACAAGGGAGAAGCTGAGTGTGTGCTAAGAAGCACGACAGAGCACAAGTGAGAAGCTGAGTGTGTGCTAAGGAGCACGACAGAGCACAGGGCAAGAGCAGAGTGTGTGCCAAGGACCACGACAGAACACAGTGCAGGAGCAGAGCGTGTGCTAAGAAGCACGGCAGAGCACAGGGCAAGAGCAGAGTGTGTGCTAAGGAGCACGACAGAACACAGTGCAGGAGCAGAGCGTGTGCTAAGAAGCATGGCAGGGACCTGAATACAGATAGCGACCGAGCAGGGACCAAGCAGGCCTAGCAGGTAAGCACAACAATAATCAGGCACGTCCCATTGGAAGAGGTAGCCTGATATAGGGCATGAGCGCTGGGACTTCTGGGTCAGGTCCTCCAGGATCATAGAGATGGGGTGGCTGCAGTCAGAGCAGAGAGGAGAGCGCATGCGCGCTTAGCAACACAGTGCAGCCATGGAATCAGGTGCGAGAGGTGCGAGTGCGCACCCGACGGGATCCCCGGAAGTGGTGACGTCGGGTGCAGAATTCCGACCCGGATGAGAGCAGCATGACAGTACCCCCCCCTTTACACCCCCTCCTTCTAAGGCTGGAAAGAAACTTGGACAAAATCTGGGGTGCTTGGATATTCTCCCTGGGTTCCCAAGACCTTTCTTCAGGGCCAAAGCCCTTCTAATCAATTAGGAAGAGCATTTTCCCTCTTACCTTCTTCATGGCCAGGATATCATTCACCTAAAATTCATCCCCCACACCAACAGGTTGGGGTGAGTGACCCGGAGAAGGGTGAAACCGATTACCACGTCCTTGTGATGGGACACATGGAAGGAATTGGGAATGTGGAGCGAGGAAGTAACTTCAATTTGCACGCCACGTCATTAATACACCTAAGGACCTTAAAAGGACCAATGTATCAGGGAACTAGTTTGTAGGACGGTACCTTAAGGTGGATATATTTGGAGGAAAGCCATACTTTGTCACCAGGGAGATAAGGAGGAGAGTCCAGGCGCCTTTTATCGGCATGTAATTTCATCCTGTCCCATGCTTTCTCAAGAGCGGTTTTGGTCTCCTGCCATACCCTGGAGAACTACACGGACAGAGAGGCAGTCGCAGACACTCCCAACACAAGAGGAACCGGTAAAGGTACCCTGGGATGTTGTCCGAAAATGATGAAGAAGGGAGACTTGGAGGAAGATTCCCTGGTGTGGTTATTATATGCAAACTCTGCCCAGGGAAGTAAACTGACCCAGTTGTTCTGATAAGCATTTGAAAAATGACGAAGATAAGATGTAAGAATTTGGTTTATTCGTTCCACCTGCCCATTGGTTTGGGGGTGATAAGCAGAAGAAAAGTCCAGTGTCACCTTCATGAATCTGCAAAGAGCTCTCCAGAACCGGGAGGTGAATCGGACCCCTCAGTCCGAAATGATGTGCAAAGGGAATCCGTGAATTCTGAAGATGTGGGTGATGAAAACCTTCGCCAATTTGGGAGCAGAAGGTAGACTGGGGAGAGGAACAAAATGGGCCATTTTTGAGAATTGGTCCACAACCACCAGGATCACAGTACAACCATAGGAACGGGGCAAATCGGTAACAAAATCCATGGCTATGTGCTGCCATGGAGCCGAAGGTCCTGGAGGAGGAAGCAGAAGGCCGGAGGGTGGTTGTCAGGGCACCTTGCTCTCGGTGCAGGCTGGACAAGAGGCAACAAAGTCTTTGACATCCTGGGAAATAAATGGCCACCAATAGTAGCGGGAGATCAGGGAGAGAGTCTTCTTGACACCAATGTGACCGGAAATCTTGGATGAATGTCCCCAGCTTAACACTCATTTTCGGTTACTTTCAGCCACAAAGGTTCTTCCTGGAGTTAAAGTAGTCAAGTAGACAGGAGCCACGGTGATTATCTTGGATGAGTCGATGATATGAGAAGTTTCCTCTTCTGTATTAGTCAACTGGAAAGATCTCGATAACGCATCAGCTTTAACATTTTTATCGCCTGGCCGAAAATGGAGTTCAAAATCAAAACAGTTGAAGAAAGACTACCTGGCCTGCCGGGGATTGATTCTTTGTGCAGACTGGATGTACGTCAGGTTCTTGTGATCCGTGAAAATCTTGAACGGATGTATGGCACCTTATAGTAAGTATCTCCATTCTTCCAATGCCAAAATAATGGCCAATAGCTCATTGTCACCAATGGAGTAATTCCACTCAGTCAGGGAGAATACTTTAGAAAAGAAGCCACAGGTGACTAGGTGTCCTGAAGAAGACTTCTGCAAAAGGACTGCGCCGGCCCCGGTAGAGGACGTCCACCTCTAGAGTGAAAGCTTTACTAACCTCAGGACGATGAAATGGGGGACAAACTGTCGATAGTAGTTTGCAAAGCTAAGAAAGCATTGGATTGCCTTCACCCCATGTGGCCGTGGCCAATTGAGAATGGCAGACACTTTTGCCGGATCCATGCGTAGACCAGAGTCTGAGATGATGTACCCCAAGAATGGCAAGGACGTTTGTTCGAAGACACATTTCTTGATCTTGGCAAAAAGGTTCTCCCTCAAACGCAGTAGAACTTGGTGCACGTTCTTTCTGTGAGCAGACAGATCTGGAGAAAAAACGAGGATATCGTCCAAGTAGACTACCACGCAAGAGTACAGCATATCCCGGAAGACGTCATTCACGAACTACTGGAATACCGCTGGTGCATTGTAGAGCCTGAAGGGCACGACCAAGTACTCGTAGTGACCATCTTGGGTGTTAAAGGCGGTCTTCAACTCGTCACCAGAACGAATACGGATCAAGTTGTAGGCCCCACGAAGATCCAGCTTGGTGAAAATCCGAGCTCCTCTAAGCCGGTCAAAGAGCTCCGGGGTCAGTGGCAGTGGGTACTTGTTCTTGACCGTGATGTCTTTCAGCCCTCGATAGTCTATGCAGGGACGATGGGAGCCGTCCTTCTTTTTGACAAGGAAATATCCCACTCCTGCGGGTGAGGAGTACTTACGGATGAAACCTCTGGCAATATTCTCCTGGATATACTCCGACATAGCTTGGGTTTCGGCAGGAGATAGCGGGTATATTTTACCCATGGGTGGGGTAGAGCCAGGAACGAGGTCAATCGGACAGTCATCTGCGAAAGACCAGTAAGCCGACGGCAGACCTGTAGGTGCCGAGGACGGATAGGCAGAATTCATCGGATGGGCGAGCAGTAGGCACTTCTTCTGACAAGATGGTCCCCAGCGGAGTACATCGCCAGATCACCAGTGCAGAGTCGGCTCATGAGTCCGTAAACAAGGGAGACAAGATGTGGAAGGAGATCTTTTCTCAGTGCAGAGCTCCAATCTGCAGCTCAATTTCTTCGGTGACCTGGGTAACGGTCTCCTGCATGGGTTTGCCATTGACAGAAGCTATCAGCTGAGGAGTCTCCAGGGATTTGACAGGAATCTGGTATTTTTTAACCGCCTCGAGCCTGATAAAGTTCTCTGCTGCACTTGAATCTATATAAGCCTCTTCAGAATAACGCTTAGAACCAAAATTCAGCAAAACAGATACGGACAGGGGGGAGAGGAATCACGTATACCTAGGGAGGCCTCTCCTACCAGTCCTAGGCAGATAATTTTCCCGGCTTCTTGGGACAGGAGTGAAGGAGATGAGAGGGACTCCCACAGTAAAAACAGAGTACTTGTGCAAGCCTCTCCTTGCGACGCCACCCAGTCATCTTGAGAAGGTCCACCTGCATAGGCTCAGATACGGGGCCCACAGAAGAAGGCACGGGTCACGAGTGGGGAGGACGGCGGGTGGTCGGGGAGAGACGAGGAGGTTTCCTCTCTCTGGCTTCCTCACGGGCACACTCTTGGGAACGCAGATCAATGCATGTCGCAAGAGAGATTAGATCCTCTAAAGGGGTAGGGGTATTCCAGCCAGCCAGTTCGTCTTTAATCCGACCAGACAGGCCACGCCAAAAGACCCCTACGAGGGCCTCATTGTTCCAACCGAGTTCGGAGGACAAAATGCAAAAAAACGGATGGCATATTGTCCTACAGATAGAGTACCCTGACGGAGGTTGAAGAGGGAAGCCAGATGACCCAACTCGTCGAACACCCTGTGGAAGGTGTCCAAAAAGGTGGAGAGCTGGGAGAGGAGTGGATCATCTCGCTCCCAGAGGGGATTCACCCACACTAATGCTTCCACCTCTAAGTGGGAAACTATAAAGGCCACTTTAGTGCGATCGGTGGGGTATTGCTGCAGTAGGAGCTCAAAATGTAAACGGTATTGGTACAAAAACCCCCAATACAACTTGGGGTCACCACTATACCGGAGTGGTCTGCATAAGCGCGGCACCGTGTGCGGTGCCAAGGCTTGGGCCGAAACAGAGGCAACAGACTGTAGGGAAAGGAGCCGGTTAGGCCTCTTTCAGACATCCGGTGTCAGGGGTCCGGCGGCCTGCGGCGAATAGCCGGGCCGCCGGATCCGGCCTGCAGCGGTGACACCGGATGTACATGCGGCCCCTGATGCGGCTTGGAGGACATTTAAAGGAGCCGCAGCACCGGGAGTCGAGAGAGCCAGCCGGAGAGAGATCGGGAGGCGAGAGAGCAGCCAGAGAGACAGCGGGGGACGAGAGAGCAGACAGAGACAGCGGGGGACGAGAGAGCAGCCAGAGAGACAGCGGGGGACGAGAGAGCAGCCAGAGAGACAGAGGGGGACGAGAGAGCCAGCCAAAGAAAGGTATGGAGCGTATGGAGAGAGAGAGAGAGAGAGAGAGAGAGAGAAGGGGAGGGGGAGAGAGAGAGAGATGCGCGCCGGGCACTTGTGGGGTTAAAACTCATAGTGCCCGGGCATGCGCAGTTGAAAAAGCCGGTCCGGCGCTGCAAAAAAACGTTGCAGCCAACGTTTTTTGCAGACGCCGGACGGCGCATGTTTGCCGTATCCGGCAAAACCCGGAGGCGCCGCATGTCCATCCGGCATGATGCGGCGATCATTACATTCTATGTGAAAAAAACGGATCCAATTCCGGATCCGGTTTACACAAATTTCGCCGCATCATGCCGGATTTAAAAAAACGGATGTGTGAAAGTAGCCTTATCTACCGACACCATATAGTTGAGGATATGGGCCTGGGTGTCGCATTGCTGAGTGAGTTCTTGTTGTCTTGTTGGAGACTGGCCAACTGGGAAGCATTCCAAGGGTCAGAGAACTGTAAGGTCGACAAACGGAACTCCATAGATTTCTAAAAGGACATAATCCTAGTCTGATTTTCCCGTAGGAACACCAGTTCCTTTTGGGCGGAGGCCGTGGTACCAGCAGGGTCCATGGTCTGATTATACTGTGACGACTCCTGGAGTGGAACCTCTGGGTCGTGATACCAACCCACCCAGGGTGAGCTGACCTAGTGAGGACCACCCCCTATACAGGGAGTGTCAGGGGCAGACCCAGGGGGGCAAAGTACAACGACTGCTGGAACCAGGTGGCCGGCTCACAGAAGACACGAGTGAGTGTGTCTAGCAAGGTGCAACAGGGAATGTGCAGAATGCAAGAGCATGCAAAGCGTGGACACAGGGGCACACAGGGTATAGGATAATACAGGGTGTGTGCACGGGAGTGCGGAAGGTTCAGAACAGTACAGGGCGTGAACACGGGGAACGCTGAGTACTGGGTAGTGTGCACGGGAGCACGCTGGGTACTGGAGCGCATATGGCATGCAGTGACAAGGGCGCCCGGGTATGGAGTGAGGAAGAGCACGTGCAGGATAGCATACCAGAGTAAAAAAAACAAGTAAACAACAGCACACAGCCAATAAAGCAAATAAGTGACACATTGCTGAAATTTGTGTTTCAGCCCTTATATCCTGCTGTTTTAAGATTATGTGTCAAAAACCGGATGACAGATACTCTTTAATGAATCAGGCCCTCTATTTTAAAACTTGCAAGTCTGACTAAAAATGAACACGAACTCTTTATCGGGTTGTAAATTAAAATAATGTATTGGGACATAGATACAACTATAATAGCATACACAGATGTAAAATAAAACAGGTGAGAAATACTTTCATTCCTAAACATGATGCAATTGAAAAAGTGAAATAAATATAGGGAAATAAGTAGTTTACATTTTGAAGATCATTTAATTTAATTTTTTTCCCAGTGTTTTTTTTACTTTTTGCCTCGTAAAGTATAAACAAGAACCTCTCTTGCTATTTCAAGGCAATTTTCTTGTTCAGCACCAGAAAAATATGTAAAATTACTTACGTCTTCGTTATAAAAATCTTCCTTATTTTTGTAGAGCAGCGTAATTTTGTTCATGACTGTCCTCATTCCCTTTTGCACCTGCCCCATTTCCGCTATATGTTTCCTAAACACAGATGTCCAAAATATTTACCTTATATCCTTGTGTATAAGCCGAGTTTTTCAACACATTTTTTTGTGCTGAAAACGCCCTCCTGGGCTTATACACAAGTAATTGTCCCAGAAAGCCGTCAGGGGAGGGGGAGCGGCAGAGCAGCAGGTCACAGTGGCAGGAGCCGGCGGCTGTGGCTAAAGTCTGTGCTGCTGTTTCTCTTATAGCGCGCACAGTGACAGCTGCAGTCGCCGGCTTCCAGAACACATCTGATCCTACTCACCCTCCAACGTGCCCTCATAACATCTTGTAGGTCCCGGAGCCCTCACAGCATCTTGTTGGTGCCGACTTCCTGCAGCTCTTCCTGTGCTGAGCAATCACGTGGCACCACTCATTAAGGTAATGAATATGCACACGTCGCCCATTCCCATAGGCATGGAGCGCATATTCATTAACTTAATGAGCTGTGCCACGTGATCGCTCAGCACAGGAAGAGCTGCAGGAAGCCAGCACCAGCGTGATGCTGCGAGAGCGCCGGCACCAAAAAGATGCTGCGAGGACACGCTGGAGGGTGAGTAGGATGTTTTATTTTTCTAATAGGAAGCATGCATACCAGGACAGCTACAGGGGGAGCCATGCATACCAGGGCAGGATGAGGGAGCCACGCATACCAGGACAGGATGGGGGAACAACACATACTAGGACAGCGACAGGGGGAGCCACACATACCAGGACAGGATGGGGGAGCCACTCATACCAGAACAGCGGCGGGGGAGCTACGCATACTAGGACAACGACGGAGGGAGCCATGCATACCAGGAAAGGGACGGGGGAGCCACACATACCAGGACAGCGACAGGGGAGCCATGCATACCAAGACAGGGATGAGGGGACAATGCATACCAAGCTTATACTCGAGTCAATAAGCTTACCCAGTTTTCCGTGGCAAAATTAGGTGCCTTGGCTTATACTGTATACGGTACTATAAAATAATGCAGTAATTGATGCCAAAAGAGCCCCGACCAAGTATTGAGTGCATTTACTACACATACATTTCAGTAGGCCAACATTTTGGATTTTAAAATCTTTTTTTTCAAACTGATGTTATAAAGTATTTTAATTAACTGAGATACTGAATTTGAGTTTTCATTGGCTGTAAGCCATAATAATCATCATTAACAGAAATAAACTCTTGAAATAGATCACTCTGTGTGTAATGACTCTATATAATATATGAGTTTCACTTTTTGTATTGAAGAACTGAAATAAATTAAATTTTTGATGATATTCTAATTTTGTGAGATGCACCTGTAGGTTTACCACCCACCAATAATCCTACATCCACTTTATCCCTGATTTTACCCAATGTTTTAGCATTCAACATATAAATGTAATCTGTTATTGTCACAAATACATAATCTTACCTTTTGTGTTTTTGTTAACATGTGAAACAAACAGCTACAGATACAAATATACTGTAATTATGATAATTGCAGAGTATTATGAGCTCAGAGGATTGCTATATTGGTAATCCTATGGTGTACAACATTAATTGTGCAACACTGCTTCAAAAACCATTATATGCATTTGTTCAATATTTCAATAACAAGAAAACACATTTTACATACACTGACAAGCGAAAGGGTAAGAATGTTTTGAACTTTTGACTTACAGGCTCCATATCTCACCATTCTCTACTGCTTTGAACGTGAGTAGAGTTGAGCGATACCGTCCGATACTTCAAAGTATCGGATCGGAATGGATCGGCCGATCTTAAAAAAAAGTATCGGTATCGCCGATTCCGATACCGGAAGTCCCATTCAAGTCTATGGGACTTCCGGTATCGGAATAAGAAAAACCCTGTTTTTGCCTTGTACAGCCTCTCTGGGGTCTGTACGGGCCTTTCGGGGGGCTGTGCCGGCCTGCCAGGGGGTCTGTGCAGGCTCCGGTGGTCTGTGCCGGCCTGCCGGGGGGCTGTGCCGGCCTGCCGGGGGGGCTGTGCAGGCTCCGGGGGCTGTGCCGGCCTGCCGGGGGGCTGTGCCGGCCTGCCGGTGGTCTGTGCAGGCTCCGGGGGGCTGTGCCGGCCTGCCGGGGGGCTGTGCCGGCCTGCCGGGGGGCTGTGCCGGCCTGCCGGTGGTCTGTGCAGGCTCCGGCGGGCTGTGCCGGCCTGCCGGGGGGCTGTGCCGGCCTGCCGGGGGTCTGTGCAGGCTTCGGGGGTCTGTGCAGGCATCGTCCGATGGGACTACAAGTCCCATCGGGCGATGCCTGCTACCATGACAGTGATTGACACATTAGCCAATGATGGGACAGTAGTAGTCCCATCATCCGGCTAATGTGTTGAATGTAAAAAAAAAAAAAAAAAAAAAAAAAATTACATGCTACATACATGCTACATTCATACTACATACTACATACATGCTACATTCATACTACATATATACTACATACATGCTACATTCATACTACATATATACTACATGCTACATACATACTACATATATGCTACATATATACTACATGCATGCTACATACATACTGCATGCTACATACATACTGCATGCTACATACATACTGCATGCTACATACATACTGCATGCTACATACATACTACATATATGCTACATACATACTACATATATACTACATGCATGCTACATACATACTGCATGCTACATACATACTACATGCTACATACATACTACATGCTACATACATACCACATACATACTACATACATACTACATACATACTACATGCATGCTACATACATACTACATGCTACATGCATGCTACATATATACTACATGCATGCTACATACATACTACATGCTACATACATACTACATATATACTACATGCATGCTACATACATACTACATACATACTACATGCATGCTACATACATACCACATACATACTACATATATACTACATGCATGCTACATACATACTGCATGCTACATGCATGCTACATACATACTACATACACACTACATGCTACATACATACCACATATATACTACATACATACTACATACAATACATTCATACAATACATACTGTAGGGATTTGACTCGCTTAGGTGCAGCGGGAGACAAACATGAGGCACGTTCCTTTAAAATTTCACCAGGTTTATTACTCCATAAACCATAGACAGCATAACACTGAAATGTAACCTTCACTTCAGGCAAAGGAACAGAAATGTCCGTGGCTTCAGACTCGGACTGAGAGTCTCAGCACATGCTGGGAGCTGTAGTCCTCCCCATATACACTCTCTGTAGTGTCCCACCTGGACACATGGAAGTCTGTCCTCACTCAGACAGACTCCCTCCACACTCTCACATGTGCCAAACACCTCAATTACATAGCCCTGTAACCACACCCAAAGGGGATCACATGGCTATGACATCACCAAAGGTTGTATAGACACACAGGCTTCCCTGACACAGTGTAACAGAAAGATCAGCAGTACCTCTGCTGATCAATACACCCTGGAGCCTGCATCCCAAGGCCACCCACCTTGAGACCCACAATGGTCATTTAGGACCCTGCTCCTGTTACCACACTGAATGTGCCTGTACACCCGTCCTGGGACACCCACACAGCGCCCCCTAGCCGACACAGTGGTAACTACACCACATACCTCCCCCCTCTGTTCAAACTTGTGGGGTTGAACACATGACATCACCCAGGTATCTTGAGACCTGGCACCCATGTCACCTTGCCCTACAAGTCGAGAGGACCATCTCCGTCTGTTTTGGTAGTCAAACTGCCTCATATTCACGTTAGGCCTCCCCCGCCCCCAGCGGTCAGTATCTCGGCCTTGGGCTTTGGCCTTCCCGTCAACGTCCGTCAGTGTGATCAGACACTCTTTAGTCTCCACCTGTTTGCAGTGCGCTCCGTCACCCGACCTTTCTCTCACCGGCCGGCTCTCCCAGTGCACACTGTCATGAGTCCCACGTCCAGCTGGGCCAACTGGCTGGTCTGAGTCTGACCCTCTGTCACTATGTCCACCACCGGGTCTCGTGCCTATGTTACTACGATTAGAACGGCCACTTGCGGACTCTCGACGTTCTTGCCTTCGACTACCTGTCCTTTCATTCCTTGGAGGATCCCTTCGGGTCCTTACACCTTGGGTTGGAGGTGGACGCCACCTGACGTTCTCTATCTGCTCATTCATCTGCAGTCGATCCTGTCTTAGCTGCTCAATCTCCTTCAGGTACGCTACCCGATATTCCAGGAGCATGCGAAGCTTCCCAATGCTTTCCACCGAACCAACCACAATGACAGGAACCATGTCATCTTCAATAACAACTTGGATTTCACCAGCAGGTGGGATCCTCACTCTCTTCACACAGGATCGATTCACCATCTCCTGCATCACCTTTCCAAGTCTGCCAACGACTTTCCCCACCAGATTTCTGGGTACCGGAATTATGTCTTCCACAAAGCCCAGCCGACTTTGTGCTTCCCTTGCAAGCTCCAGACGTCGAGCGGCTTTCCTATTACGCTCCACGAGCATCTGTTTCGTGCGGAGACATTGTAGGTGCATCTCCTTCAGGACAGCCACCCTTCTCTCTGTGTCTTCCGTTTCTGCCAGTATCACCAACTGGTCTGTTTCTGGTGCCCAGCTCACACTATAGGCCTTTACTGCCTTTTTAAAGGTCTCATGCACACCTTCGCTGGCACACGCTTCTCGCACGTCTTCGGGTACCTCCATCACGCACTTGAAGGTCATGGACTTGCTCTCATCCTGGACAGATGGCTCTGGGTTCCCCACGGACACTTCCCTCAAGGTATCTGCCAAGACCGGGTGACTGTCTTGTGCAGCTCTTGGTTCACCATCTTCCTGAGATTTACAGTCTTCAGGACCCTTTTCCAAGATGGGCTTTGGCAGTTCTGCCTTGCTATCAGTCGGGCACGGCCGCTGTACGTCTTCACCCATCCACTTCTTCTGCAGAAGACCTTTTACTACTCCACTGAGTTCTTGCAGAACTTTATCTCGCTCCTCTGCCAGGTAGCGACGCTGATCCTCTCTCCTGAGAATCTCCTGTTGATGCTTCTCTTGGGCCTCTCTGAGCACCTCCATATCTTCCAACAGGGTCTTGTTCATGGTTTTACAAGTGGACAGGTGACCTCTGAGCTCAGAGACTTCCTTCTCCAGCTCATCCACTCTGTGCTCAGCTGCTTGCCTTAGGACTCTTTCCCGTTCGACATGTTCTGTTACAGTCTCCTTTATCAGCTGTATCTCATGATCTTGTTCTCTTTTGGCCAGCACGTGTCTCACCACTACCTCTTTAATTATATCATCAAAGGGTACCACTGGGTCAGTCACACCAGTCGAGTGAACCCTCCAGTTACCGTCCAGCACCAATGTGTCTAGTCCAGTAGTCTCATCTCCCAGCCCACCATCTGTCTTATCACGAGACGTCAGGTCCGTCAGTTGGGCAGATGTACTTCTTCCTCTGGTCAGTTCTACCTCTGACCTGTCCATGTCAGGAGCCGTCACTGTCTCAGTGTCCACTTGCCCCACAGTCAAAGCATCTCCACCGTCCGACCAAACGTCATCAAACAAAAGAAAGTCCCGGCCCCTCTCCCAGGCATAGACTAAGTCCCGTGGTATTGCTCTACCTTGGCACTCACCACCTTTGGTCCCCTCAAACACTACTGTGTCTACTGCGTAGTTCACCGTGACCCCGTGTTTACAGCGAACCCTGACGTTTTTCTCGGTCAGAGAGAAAACGAGAGGCGTTCCTGTCAGAGTCACCTGACTCTCTGAGTCCAGCCGACCAAAGGCTCCTTCCCGGTGCAGCATCACTGTACACATCTGTGGCCCGTCATTACTACCCGGAAAGGATATTCCACATTCTGAAAAAGACCTGCACATACACTGCGGTACTCCAGACATACCTACTGAGACACCCAGTGCTGTCACTTCTTCACACTTGGCCCCTTTCTGGACCACCACCCCGCTTTGGGTTGCCACCCCAATTTTGGTCACCGCCCCCTTTTGGAACTCCACCCCTTTTTGGGTTACCACTCCAATTTGGGTCACCGCCCCCTTTTGGGTCACCGCCCCCTTTTGGGTCATCGCCCCCTTTTGGGATTTCCCCATGTCCGTCCTGCAGAACCTCTTAGGCCACAGTTCACACAGTACAGTTTGTCTTTTAACGATACCACACAAGTCTTTGCTGGCACCACTACAGCTCCTGCTGTCACTGATCACCGGCACCTCCGGCTGCTGTTCACACACATACACAGTGGCTGGTGTCACTGCAGCTCCTGCTGCTCCATCTTCGTGGACCCGCCGATCCACCGGAAGCCGCTTGTCAACTTCGTAACCCCGCCGGGTTACTGGAAGCCGCTTGTCACCCTCAAAGATAAAAAAGCCACAAAAGTGCGCCCATAGGGCCTTACCAGTGCAGGTATAATGGGTTATGCAGCAATAATACAGGGTACTCACCCTCAATAGTTGTGTAAAGCCACAACTACTGTATCCGCTTAGTTACACTCCATAAAGCTGCAGCAGCATGGTGTAGCCAGACAGCGTCTGCTACCAATGCTCCCAGGAAAAACACCAGGGCCCTGTGCTGCGAGACCTTCATGACCCCACTGAGCCACAGCAAGCAGTTTCAGGTTTTTGCAGAGAAAACGAGGAAAAGGAAAAAAAAACACATGCACAGTCTCTCACATGTCCTGTTCGTGTGCCACTCAGGACGTACCGTCTCCGCCTGAGACCGTCCACCACACAGGGCGCACCGGGTGCTATTCAGGGAGCAGCCCTCCTCCCAGGGTCTCCCAACACATCGGCCTCACCAGGTCCAGGGGCTCAGCGGGTGCTCTTCAGGACATCCGTCTCCACCTGAGACTGCCCAACACACGCCTCACCAGGTCCAAGGTCATAGCACGTGCTTCAGGGCTCTTCCCAACACTGACCCTCCAGGACCTTGCTCACTGAACCCTCCAGGAACACAGTCTCTCACTGACCCTGGTCAGTGCAACACAGACTCCTGTCTGTTACCTGTGTCGGCCACACAGGTTCCTGGACGCCTCTTCTCCTCAGAGGTATCCCACAAATTTTAATACAGTCACTTTCTCTGACCTCGGTCAGTATTACTCACGGTTGTCAGACAGTCTGCTCTCCTGGCTCAGAATCGCCAGCGCTGCCACATGTGCTTCTGGGAATCGCTGCCCGCAGTCTGTCACCAATTGTAGGGATTTGACTCGCTTAGGTGCAGCGGGAGACAAACATGAGGCACGTTCCTTTAAAATCTCACCAGGTTTATTACTCCATAAACCATAGACAGCATAACACTGAAATGTAACCTTCACTTCAGGCAAAGGAACAGAAATGTCCGTGGCTTCAGACTCGGACTGAGAGTCTCAGCACATGCTGGGAGCTGTAGTCCTCCCCATATACACTCTCTGTAGTGTCCCACCTGGACACATGGAAGTCTGTCCACACTCAGACAGACTCCCTCCACACTCTCACATGTGCCAAACACCTCAATTACATAGCCCTGTAACCACACCCAAAGGGGATCACATGGCTATGACATCACCAAAGGTTGTATAGACACACAGGCTTCCCTGACACAGTGTAACAGAAAGATCAGCAGTACCTCTGCTGATCAATACACCCTGGAGCCTGCATCCCAAGGCCACCCACCTTGAGACCCACAATGGTCATTTAGGACCCTGCTCCTGTTACCACACTGAATGTGCCTGTACACCCGTCCTGGGACACCCACACAGCGCCCCCTAGCCGACACAGTGGTAACTACACCACAATACATAGACATACAGTACATATAACATAGAGTAACATACTTACCAATACTTGTCACATTGTTCCCCGAAGCCATTGTCTTTTACGGAATAAATATTAACATAACAAACCACAAAAATACTCACCCACGATCCGAAGCAGTCCACGAGTGTGTCCCACGACGATCTTGGGTAGAGAACTGCAGCATCAGCTGATGCTGCCGTTCTCTACGGGCTGCAGGAATCCAATGACGGAAGGTAGGTATCCTTCCGCACTGTATTCCTCCGCCACTTAAAAAAAAAAGTCCCTAGTCTCACTTTATGTCATTGCTGCGTGGGAAATTCCCACACAGCAATGGCATAAAGTGAGACTAGGGACTTTTTTTTTTTTAAGTGGCGGAGGAATACAGTGCGGAAGGATACCTACCTTCCGTCATTGGATTCCTGCAGCCCGTAGAGAACGGCAGCATCAGCTGATGCTGCAGTTCTCTACCCAAGATCGTCGTGGGACACACTCGTGGACTGCTTCGGATCGTGGGTGAGTATTTTTGTGGTTTGTTATGTTAATATTTATTCCGTAAAAGACAATGGCTTCGGGGAACAATGTGACAAGTATTGGTAAGTATGTTACTCTATGTTATATGTACTGTATGTCTATGTATGTATTGTATGAATGTATTGTATGTAGTATGTATGTAGTATATATGTGGTATGTATGTAGCATGTAGTATGTATGTAGTATGTATGTAGAATGCATGTAGCATGCAGTATGTATGTAGCATGCATGTAGTATATATGTAGTATGTATGTAGGATGTAGTATGTATGTAGCATGCATGTAGTATATATGTAGTATGTATGTAGCATGTAGTATGTATGTAGCATGCATGTAGTATGTATGTAGTATGTATGTGGTATGTATGTAGTATATATGTGTTATGTATGTAGCATGCATGTAGTATATATGTGTTATGTATGTAGCATGCATGTAGTATGTATGTAGTATATATGTAGTATGTATGTAGCATGTAGTATGTATGTAGCATGTATGTAGTATATATGTAGTATGTATGTAGCATGTAGTATGTATGTAGCATGCATGTAGTATATATGTAGTATGTATGTAGCATGTAGTATGTATGTAGCATGCATGTAGTATATATGTAGTATGTATGTAGCATGTAGTATGTATGTAGCATGCATGTAGTATGTATGTAGCATGTATGTAGTATGTATGTGGTATGTATGTAGCATGCAGTATGTATGTAGCATGCATGTAGTATAAATGTAGTATGTATGTAGCATGTAGTATGTATGTAGCATGCATGTAGTATATATGTAGTATGTATGTAGCATGTAGTATGTATGTAGCATGCATGTAGTATGTATGTAGTATGTATGTAGCATGTATGTAGCATGCAGTATGTATGTAGCATGCATGTAGTATATATGTAGTATGTATGTAGCATGTAGTATGTATGTAGCATGCATGTAGTATATATGTAGTATGTATGTAGCATGTAGTATGTATGTAGCATGCATGTAGTATGTATGTAGAATGTATGTAGTATGTATGTGGTATGTATGTAGCATGTAGTATGTATGTAGCATGCATGTAGTATATATGTGTTATGTATGTAGCATGCATGTATTATGTATGTAGTATGTATGTAGTATATATGTAGTATGTATGTAGCATGTAGTATGTATGTAGCATGCATGTAGTATATATGTAGTATGTATGTAGCATGTAGTATGTATGTAGCATGCATGTAGTATATATGTAGTATGTATGTAGCATATAGTATGTATGTAGCATGCATGTAGTATGTATGTAGTATGTATGTGGTATGTATGTAGCATGTAGTATGTATGTAGTATGTATGTAGCATGCATGTAGCATGCAGTATGTATGTAGCATGTATGTAGTATATATGTAGTATGTATGTAGCATGTAGTATGTATGTAGCATTGCATGTAGTATATATGTAGTATGTATGTAGCATGTAGTATGTATGTAGCATGCATGTAGTATGTATGTAGTATGTATGTAGTATTTTTTTTTTTTTTTTTTTTAACATTTAACACATTAGCCGGATGATGGGACTACTACTGTCCCATCATTGGCTAATGTGTCAATCACTGTCATGGTAGCAGGCATCGCCAGATGGGACTTATAGTCCCATCGGACGATGCTTGCACAGACCCCCGGACATCAGCACAGCCCCCCGCAGGCCGGCACAGCCCCCCCGGCAGGCCGGTACAGACCCCGGGCAGTCCACACAGCCCCCCGGCAGGCCGGCACAGCCCCCCGGCAGGCCGGTACAGACCCCGGGCAGTCCACACAGCCCCCCGGCAGGCCGGCACAGCCCCCCGGCAGGCCGGTACAGACCCCGGGCAGTCCACACAGCCCCCCGGCAGGCCGGCAGAGACCCCCGGAAGGCCCGAAATGACGGCGCATCATGATGCGCACACACCGCGCATCATGATGACGTCAGGCTGTCAATCAACTTTGAACTTCCGATTCCGATGCCGACTTCCGATATTGAAAAAATATCGGAAGTCGGTATCGGAATTCCGATACAGCAAGTATCGGCCGATACCCGATACTTGCGGTATCGGAATGCTCAACACTAAACGTGAGGCTACCATCATTTTATAGACAATCATCTTGCCTACCTCATACATAAACTTGACTTGCAACTATTTTGCATATGATTTGTTATGGAGATTCTTGCCATGTCACTGCATTGTTACTGTTTTGCTCCTGGTGGTGGAAAATCATTTTCTTTCTGTCTACTACAAATTACAACCTGGTCTCACATTCCCTAATATCTCAGTGTGTTATTAGGTTGATTACGAGGTGAAAGGTCACTGGTTCGAATGAAGGAGCAGCTATGAAGATTTCCCATGAAAAGAGAAACCACATCAACAAGCTCATCGATAGTGGTCTCTCAGCCAAGAGAATTGCCAAAATGCATCATATGAGTGCCATGACAGTTGGAGGAATACGAAATGAAGTTAGTCCATCCATTCAAAAGCCAAGAGGTGAACATCCAGGCAAAATATCTGAGTCAATAAGCTGGATCATCTCAAGGTGTATCAGTTCTGGTGCGACAAACAAGACAGTGTATGTGGTTTGTATGCTTCGCAATAGCAAGATCACAGACGTCCAAGCAAGCACTGTGCCATGCACATTACATAAGTCTGGAATGGTAGCCCAAAAAAGGTGAAGAAGCCTCGCCTTCAATATCGTCATAAGAAGCTTTCACAAATCATTAATGGGTTCATGGCAGCTCTGGGTCTGCTGGAATTTAAATGTAGTTTTTTTTCTTTGGTCCAGCAAGATTTCATGTCAGTCTCTTGCTTGCAGCTTCTATTAGGCTGATCAGCTGATGTTGGTTGGTAACCTTTCCCAACTCGTTTTAGTCACATTACTCATCAGCTGATCCTTGGTTATACAGTTTTACTTATATTCAGACCAGCTTGGTGTGTCGAGCTTTCCTGTGACTGAGGTATTGCTGCTAGTGGAGTCCTGTTTTCTTAGTGCTATTTACTCTGCTGCTGTGGAGCGTAGCAGCAGATTCTGAGCTGAGTTGCATTCTTTCTGTTAGTCCATTGTTTGTCTCTTTCCCTGTGTTATATTACTTGCAGTGGCAATAATAGTGTACTTGCCGGCCAGTGCACTAGCCAGGGTCAGCAGTAGTGACAGCGAGGGACTAGGCACATGATGGCGTTTCTGGGAACTTAGGGACAGACACAGGTTGGTGTCAGGAGGTGTCCCATCACTCACTCCCTACTGTTTGGTCCTTCTTCTCCCTTTATCGTCCCAGCGTACCTATATGTTATGTCGTCCGCCAGACGTACCCATGTGCAGAAGTGACAGAATCTTCGGGTCGAGTTGGTGTAAGAAGATGAGCTGAGACAAAGTCAGCGGTTTCCGGTGCACTTTGGGGCCGGAACTATCGGGACTGTCACCATTGTTGCCGGGAGAAGGTTCTTCTGGGAAGGTAGGACTTTTGCATTGGACAGCAGGGGGCGCAGGAGAGATAAAAGGGACTGAGTGTGGGAACGGGAGGGACTTGGTGGGTAAGCGACAGGAGAACAAGGAGAAGGTTGACTCCCTCCCCACTGCTCCGACTGCTAACTTCACGTCATCCATCCCCCAGCGTTTTGACTTTCAAATTGACTGTGTCACTACCGAGCTGTCTTCGGACCTTTCCTTGCTGGACGGCTTCTTCCCGCCTGCAGTTGCAGATAAGCTGACTTGCTGTGCTCTTAGAGACTACTCCAGAGGACCGCACGCTGCTGCAGTCTGTGAGCGTGCCCACGGTTCATGTTCGGCCCCATTCCAGAGGAATCTACATAAAGGACTGTTTCCAAGTTCCTGCGCACCCAAGCCAAGTGGGACCGGATACATCAGCACCGTCGAGAGACGATGTTTTTCGTTCTTCTGTAACAGATCCAGAGACATTGTCCACGACCTGTGACACCGTTGGGAGATATTCCAGCCTTTCCCCAACAAGAACTGCAAGCGATAAGTTACCTTTATTTTTGTATACCTTTTTCTCAAGCATTGTGTTTATGTGCAATTCCCGTTATTGCCGTTTCTGATCTTGTCTCCCTGCGTGGAGTATTTCTTGTATAATAACCTGTTCTAGTAAATCTTGTTAACCCCTTCTCTGCCTCCGGCTCTTCACTGCATCTAACGAATCTCTTCCCTTTACATTTGCAACAAGGTACAAAAAGTGGACAGTAGAAGATTGGAAACAGGTAATTTGGAGCGATGAGATGAAAGTCAATATACTTGGCTCTGATGGGGAAAAGGGAAGGGAAAAATGGGCTAATGGATAAAGAAATTGAAAGAACTGTCAAGTTCGGTAGAGGAAGCCTGATGATATGGGGTTCTTTCACAGCCAAAGGTGTTGGAGACTTGACAAGGACTGATGTGGTCTCAATGCTGAGCTATATGTGAGTATCCTATCCAAAGCATATGGTGAGATTGCCAAAGAAATGGTTAAATGACAATGAAGCAGATATGCAGGATTGGTCCCCACAGTCACCAGACCTCAACCCAATGGAACACTTGTGGGTAAAGTTGAAGAAAAAGCTCTATACATACCCAAGTGAGTTGACCAGTATGCACCAACTCTGGGAATGTGTAGAAAATATCTGGGATCAGATTTCAGTCGAGACATGCTTGAATCTGATTGAGAGCATGACCAAAAGAATTCAGGCAGTGTTGAAAGCCAAAGGTGAATTTATAAAATAATAAAAATTAAAATTTAGATTTTAAGGAAAAAACAGTAACAACGCAGTGACATGACAAAGAATCTAAATAACCAATCATATGATAAATAGTTGCAAGTGAAATTTATGCATGAGATAGCCAAGTTGATTGCCTATAAAATGATGGTTGTCTCATGTTTGAAGTTTTAGTGGCTGGTGAGATATGAAGCCTGAGAGTCAAAAGTTCAAAACTTTGTTACCCTTTAGTTCATCAGTGTATGTAAGGGAGTGGCGGGTAGAAGATGTGGTTTGTCAATGTTATATGGCACTCAAGACCAAATGTCGTCATCTACTGAGTGGTCTGGAACTTAAAGATGGAGGAAGCATTTCAGGAGGGATGAATTTGAAGGGGATGCCGGGTCAGTAGGGAGCTGTGGTGCAGTTATCAAATATAAAGGCCAGATTGGTAAGTCAGGAACAGAGTTGAGCCAGCAAACAAGATCGAGAGAACGCATGAGCAGTGGAATGCAGAAACAGAGTGACTGAAGGGGGCCTGGAGAACGAGGCAGACAGGACATAGTTGGTCAAGCACTGAAGCCCAGATTTCACAAGTCAAGACCCGAGAGCCAGACTCCATTAGTCAAGACCGAAAGACCAGTCTTCACCAGTCAAGACCTGATATCAAGATGCCACAGGTCAAGCACCGAAATTTGGAGGCTTATCATTGTATGAGGCCGGACGTCTGCCATGATGACAAGGAGATCTGAGTGAACTGGGCCTTTACTTCCAGAGTAGACGTACGGTACAGGGTGTGGGCCAGGGCCGCACTTTAGAAGGGACTATGGAAGGTCAGTGTGATGAACACACACAGGGTACTGAGTGACTCACTTAAGAAGAACTTACAATCTAGTGGAAAATACCGGTAACCTCCACTAGTGCCAGTATAATAATCAGAAGTGCTTAAAGAGCATATTACAGTAACGGGCCTATCGTTGGGACTGGCAACGGTTGAGCTAAGAAAGAAAAACAGTAATAGTCATTTAACTGAGTGATAACTAGATAGAGCATATAACAAAATATTGCAATTGTTATACTGTCGTTATTGTCATTATCGCTAAGATTGTGTAACTTGTTAACCTATGTTCGAATAAACATCTGTTCCCATAGTTAAACTTTCATTCTGTGGTAGGAAAATAAATAGCGTCTCAATTATCTGCATTGTTGCATCCCAGTAACCTGTTCACACATACAGTATACGTCTACCAATGATCTTTCACATAAACATTGAGCAACTAATAAATTAATGTACTGTATGCTACCATATTTATCCCCCACCAATAATCCTGCATTCTAGTCCTGGTTTTATTCCTGGTTTTACCTAGTGTTTTAGAATTTAACGTATTCATTTAATCTGTAACTCTGCCATGTTTGTAACAATTCAGTTAAAAAAAAAGAAAAAAAAGAAAAGCTTTCAAGGTTGAATTAAAGCTCCAATTCCAGTAAACATGAATGGCAACACCGTGTGCTGAACGTGTTTTTCTCGGACCCATAGACTGCTAATGGTGCTTTCCACCTGTGATACCGACATGTCTCTGTGAGTTTTGCATTGACACAGGGTCCGTGAAGAAAAGCACAAATGAATAGACCCAAAGATTAGAATGGGTATGTGTTGTATCAGTTGGAAGAACGGACACAACATGTACGTGCAACACGGACAACAGAATGAGGCTTAAGGGTATGTTTCCACGGTCAGTAAACGCTGCGAGTTTGACGCTGCGTACATCCGCAGCGTCAAGAAATTACAGCATAGTAGAGGGGATTTCAAGAAATCCCATCTCCACTATGCGTTCAGAGACACAGGCGGCAGACCTGTGTAAATGGACATGCGGCGCGTCTTTATAGACTGCAACATGTCTATTTACAATGCGGAGATGCACCGTCCCCACAGCGTAAATTTCCCATAGACTATCATTAGATGCGGTAAAACCGCATCTAATGATTAGTCACATGTGCAATAACTGTGTAAGCGCAACTTACTAATCATGTGTACTAATTTACATAAAGTGTTACCTTGTCACCGCCGGAAGTTCGTGTCCACTGCAGTTCTCGCGTTGACGGCGCGATGACGGAGCTGATCGCAAGAACTGCCGTGCACGTAACCGCCAGGGTTATCTCCGGTCACACTAGGCTAGCCGACTGCAAGAAGTACAGTGCAGGGGATCGCTGGAGACATCTCTGGTGGTCACCTACAAGCTTTGCTTTGTCTGGATATCAGGCATTCAGATGTAGCAGAGCTGAACTCGTCATGGGACACTTGTTATTAAGGACTACGTCGGAACAGGAAGTATTTGTGTTTATTATTTTATTTTTATTTACAGGAGAACGAGTGCTTTGCAAGAATTAGCAGTACAATAAAGATGGGAAAATGTGTTTTGTGCTTTATTTCATT
Source organism: Dendrobates tinctorius (assembly GCF_039654945.1). Lineage (NCBI taxonomy): Eukaryota > Metazoa > Chordata > Amphibia > Anura > Dendrobatidae > Dendrobates > Dendrobates tinctorius. The sequence continues at coordinate 12,686,693 of NW_027361741.1, read as the reverse complement.
AAAAGACTATTCTGGCTGTGTCTTTTTTAACCCTTTAATAACTATAGGATTAGTAATGGATAGGTGTCTTATTGACACCTCTCCATTACTAAGACGGAGTTATGTCACCTTACAATACAAAGGTGACATTAACCCCACAAGTATTACCCATATGCCACCACTACAGGGCAGTAGGAAGAGAAAGGCTAAGCACCGGAATTGGCGCATCTTAGAGATGCACCATTTCGGGGGCGGCTGTGAGCTGGTGTTTGTAGCCAGGGAGGGCCAATATCCATGGTCCCTTCCTAGGCTATGAATATCAGCCCGCAGCTGTCTGCATAGCCTTTTCTGGCTATTTATTATAGGGGGACCCCACATCATTTTTTTGGGGGTCCCCCTATTTTAACAGCCAGTAAATGCTAAGCAGACAGCCGCGGGCTGGTATTAATAACCTGGGAAGCACCATGGGTGTTACCCCCTTCCCAGGCTATAAACATCGGCCCCCAGTCGCTGGCTTTCCCTCTCTGGCGCAGAAAAGTGATCGGGAGCCCACACCATTTTTTTTAAATTATTTATTTAGTACAAATAAAAGGAAAGAACTTTCCGTATTCCTCTCTCTGCTTTCAGGAACTTCCTGTGTGGCCGGTGTCACACTTGCGAGTGTGATGTGAGAAACTCGCGCAAGTCTCTCACATCAACACCTGGTACTTGTGACCGGAGTGTGCGGCTGCATGTATTTCTATGCAGCCGTACACGCCGGTCCGAGTGCCGGCGGCAGTGCTGTGTGTTGATGTGAGAGACTTGCACGAGTTTCTCACATCAGACTCGCAAGTGTGACACCGGCCTGTCACGTACTTTCGGATGTGACACAAGATTCAACATATGTAAATTAGTACATATACGAAGTAGGCTGTGTTCCCTCAGTTATTGCGCATTGGACAATCCCATCCACTATGCTGTAACATCTGGACGCTGTGGGTTGGACGCTGCAGATGTATGCAGTGTCCAACCTGCAGCGTTTACTGACTGTGAAGCACATACCCTATCTGCAAACAGGAAAGCACTTTTTTCCTTCCCAAAAGCCAACTTTCAATAAGCTTTATTTCAAGTGACAAAAAAACGCATGTAAAAAAATGCATCAAAAATGCAGGTGACCTGCCAGTGACCTCAGATGCAGATTTCACCTGCGTCAAATCCTGAGCAAATACTGAGCCAATCCTGACCGTGGAAACATACCCTTATTCTTCTCTGCTAAGTGTGTGCATCTGGCTGGGGCTGGAGTTGATAACAGCTTATCGATGGTATGCCGGGTGTTGCATCCCAATGAGTCTATATATTTATGACTTATTCTAAAGGTGTATTTATGCTGTACAATTATCCTGAACAAAGATTCCTATAATCATGCAGTCTAAACTGGCTGCCAATCACCAGTCGAACAAGCAAAATGCTTGTACGTTGGATGACTTGATCTTTTTGGTTGGCATTAAAAATTATCTTTCTCGGCAGCGCATCGTCTTGTGTAAACATTGTTGAGTACACATCTATAGTGTTGTCTGCCTGGGCAAAAAGTGGTTAAGCAACCATTGACCTTCAAACCTGTCATCAGTCAATGGTCGTTTAATGCTGCGCGTTGCTCAGTGTAAATGGACTTTTAGAATAGGTCAGTAGTGATACTCTAAACACTCTAAGTACTGCCAGGTGTGATGCTAGTCACTTTTCAGGGCCAAGCCGTGAGTCAGAGTGGTTGAGGAGTCCAAGGTCAGAAGCCAAGAGGGTACGTCATAAACAAAAAGAAGAGACAAAAGCATAGTTAGGTAACATTCCGAGGTCAGAGCACCAGGAGGATTACGGATCAGAGCTGAAGGGGTTAAACAGGCGGATGGTCACAACGAAGTCCAAGGTCATGCAACATATCAACCATACAAAACTCAAGGCACAGGAAAGCACAAACCTCACAGACTGAATGTACGTCTGTCAGAATCCCGGGTGACACAGCTAAGTTAAGAAGTATGGCAATTAACTGGAATAATGAGCACATGGAGACAGGCCACACAGTCTCAGATTGGATAGTTGAGCTGTCAATCAACACATACCAGATTAGATGGCAAGCTGTCAATCAAACTACCAACAGCTTCAGCACACCCCTATACCAGATTGGACGGCTGAGCTGTCACTTAGTGCATCCAAGACACACTGAGGGGTGGAACCGTGACACTAGTGCTGTGTCAGGGTACACCACATTGACAAAGGAAACGGTAACACACAGTTGTCATTTTATTAATAAATTTCTAAGAGTAATAACAGAACTTACAAAAGGACAGATAATTTTTTATATAACAAAAGAAAATATACAGATTAAAGGGAATTTGTCACGTCTTTTTTGGCATATAAGCTGCAGCCACCGCCATCAGGGGCTTATCTACAGCATTCTGTAATGCTGTAGATAAGCCCCCGATGCAACCTGAAAGAGAAGAAAAACTAGTTATATTATACTCACTGAGGGGCGGTCCGGGTCTGGTCCGCGTCCGATGGGTGTTGCGGTCCAGGTCCGGCGCGTCCATCTTCCAGCAATGACGTCCTCTTCTTTGCTTACCGTCGTGGCTCCGGTGCAGGTGTACTGCTCTGCCCAGGCCGGTAACTAAAAAACAAGACACGGAGAAAGGGGAAACAGTTACAACGGTGGGCCCTGTGATAGGGAACGGGGGAGTGGAGACCTCCTGCACTCCTCTGAGTCAGTGTCCCTTACACTCCTACTGTTCCCTAGGCCAGTTCTGCAGCAGGCGCCGATCAGGATGCCTGTCACCCTAGCACACCCTACACCTATCCCTTGCTAGGGAGCTGGGTGATGCAGGCACTGGCCCCACCGCTGTATTAATACACACCAGGGAAAAATACAAACAGGGAAACACCACTTAGCTTTGCTCTGTTGCTCTTGCTCCCAGCAACAGAGTCCACCACCAGAATGCAGCTTTCCTCCTGAATAGCTGCCACCAAGCTCTGTCAGAGCTGCAAGGAAATCTCCTCTGACTCCTTCCACAACAGGGCTCTGACTGAGCTGCCAGGACCTCTCTCTAGATCCTTCCTCCACCAAGGATGGTTGAAATGAACACTATCACCAACAGTGATTGCAACACCTTACACTCTTTTATAGCAGAGCCAGAGCAATCACCTGCTTTATAATCATGCACTAAACTAAAGAAACCCAAGTGCTATGATGCTCACTACAACCGGGGGCATACTAGAACAAAAGACACCACTGTGTAATAATCCTAATGGCCACCGGGGGCAAAACCAAAACTTAAGCCCACAGCTTAAGGAAAAAAAAAGGTTACCTGTGCTTTTTATCTGTCATAATCCAGCATGGATCATGACATATTGGAGAAACGTTGGGTTGATCTATATACAGTTGTTCTAATAAGGCGCTTCTGCACATGAACTCTAAATCGGGTTAGCTGCATGAACAAAGTGTAGTCTGCTTGTTCAATTTGTTCCTGCATATTCTTCCTTTCTTGTTTCTTCTTCTACATGTAAACCATTGATTTTTTTAAAGGAAAATCAATATGGAGTGATGAGGGCATGAGTACTCTATTGTACTGATATTGTTTTAGGATATGTGACCATTTATTCTGTATCATGAAAACCAATATCTGGTAATTGGCTTGAGTGCCATACCATCCATTTGGAAATGAAAATGATTGCAATTTCTGATAATGACCCTCTAGAGGTTGAGAGAATTGAGAACTCCTTGCCATAAAAGATTCGTAAGTGATCATACTATTTAATCTCATGAGCTAAACATATGAATTATAATTATTCAAAGAGAACTGCAAGTCTTGGGCTTGAACATTCAATAATCTATTTTCCTATAATCGTTAAAGCGTATTAAAATTACTGAATTTGCTAATAATTACTTTGCTATTAAATTTGTGTTGATAAAAGCTGTTTGGATAACTCCATGCTTAATCAATTATTTTTCCTGAGCACAGATTTAGAATGACATCTTCTGTAGATGTAAAAGTCTATAGCATGGCAAATTAAATATCCGAGTAGTATCAGTCAAAATTTGGACATCCCTACTGTAAATCCCTACTGAAAATGCAGCAAAGCAGCTGTGTGTATGTCATTAAGCTGCCACAGAAACTGTGCATGATCCCACCCACAATATGTTTTCATAAAAAATATTTTTGAAAAGAAATTTATTCATAGTCATTTTTTACATTTTAAACATTTTAGCTGCTAAAGAAAAGATGAAAATTAAAAGCTGATTACGTGTTTTTTTAGGGACTGTATGAATGTTAGTGTTTTTGACGACAAAATTATATTTCTGATATTTATGGGTGTCACGATTCCTTCTCTCAGTGTGCTGAGTGGTAGCTAAGCCATCCAATCTGCTGAGCTGGGTTTCCTACAGGTGTCTTTGGAATGATTCCCAGGCTATTTAGCTGGCTGTCTGCCTCTTATCTCTGCCAGTGGTAGTTTTGTGAAGTTTGGTGTACGCTTGCACTGTGCTTTGAATTCTGTAAAGCAAGCTAAATATAAATATTTAATATAAAAAGAGGATCCAACCCTGGCCTACAACCTATATATGACAGTCACAAGCAGAAAAGAATAGGCCACAAATCGGGGATCACCCTGAATAGGAATTTAGCAAAAATATTACACTTTTTATTTATTTAAATTAAGCACAGCAAACAACAACACATTAAAAACATTAAAAAATGGTCATACATGTGACACATTCAAAAGATATACATATCTCATAATAGAGAACCAAACCTGATAACCACTACCACTTTTGGTGGAGAAAGTGTCTTATACCCAAGGTCCATGTAAACTAATACCCAATTAGAAGGTTTTGAAAGCACACTAATACACTGTAGTCAAAAGAATCATGGATATCAGTGATGCAGATAAATTTTAAATTTTAAATGGATGTTATCACAAGCTCAAATAATGCCTTGAGACAGTGCATACAATTAGTTATATAGCTCTGGCATACTCTTATTCACAATGTGGTACATAAAAAACAAACGTTTATGGAATGTACTGAATAAACCCCATTTGGAAATACCTCAGCCTGAAGTCAGGCTCCAAGAGTAGACCAGATCATCCAGACCAGAATTGGGCTGTAAAGAGTGCAAACAACCAAAGGACATCTACATGTCCACCTTCAAATAATATACATAGATGCACAGAACCCAATACATCACATATGAAGTGAAGTGGAGTGGGGCAGGCTGGACTAATGACCCGACGCGCGTCGCCACTCTACGTGGCTTCGTCAGGGGTGGCTTCGTCAGACGCGGCGATGATGACGTCTTCCGCCCGCATCCATGGCTCGCTCGTCGGCGCCAGCAGGAAGCCGATGACGAGAAATGGACCAGGCCGATCTCGCACAATCAGCGATAGCCAGCGGGGGAGCCGGGTCCTGGGGACCAATGGTCCTATGTCGGTTGGAAAACCGCTGGGCCTTTTCCTGGGAGAGAGATAACTTATCCACCACTTGGTCCCAGATCTGGTGCATTCTCTCTACCACAGTGTCAACACCTGGGCAGGCAGAAGGCTCCACCTGCCCTGAAGAAAATCGAGGATGAAACCCAAAGTTACAAAAAAAAGGTGACATCAAAGTGGCAGAACTAGCTCTATTATTTAAAGCAAATTCGGCCAAGGGCAAAAATGAAACCCAATCATCCTGATCAGCGTAAATAAAACATCTCAAATACGACTCCAAGGTCTGGTTTGTTCTCTCCGTCTGCCCATTGGTCTGAGGGTGAAAAGCAGAGGAGAAGGACAACTGAATTCCCAGCTTGGAACAGAAAGTCCTCCAAAATCTAGACACAAACTGAACTCCTCTGTCAGATACAATGTTCTCAGGAATCCCGTGCAAGCGAACCACCTGTTGCAAAAACAGGGGCACCAACTCAGAGGAAGATGGCAACTTAGGGAGTGGTACAAGATGAACCGTCTTAGAGAACCTATCACACATCACCCAAATAACAGTCATTCTCTGAGAGACAGGCATATCAGAGATGAAATCCATTGAAATATGGGTCCATGGCCTCCTGGGGACCGGCAAAGGCATCAACAACCCACTAGAGCGAGAACAAGGTTTAGACCAGGAGCAAGTCCCACAGGACTGCACAAAATTCGTGACATCACGAGACAAGGCGGGCCACCAAAAAGACCGACTCACCAGATCTCTAGTACCAAAAATACCTGGATGACCAGCCAATGCAGAGCAATGAACTTCAGACATCACTCTCTTCTTCCACTGGTCAGGAACATACAACTTCCCACTGGGACAATGCTCAGGTTTGTCCTCCTGGAACTCTTCCAGAGCACGTCTCAAATGGGGCGAGATGGCAGAAAGAACTACCCCTTCACCTAAGATGGTAGCAGGCTTTGTCACCACAGGAGAATCAGCAAAGAAGCTCCTAGAGAGATCGTCAGCCTTGACATTCTTAGTGCCAGGAAGAAAAGAGACCACAAAATCAAAACGTGTAAAAAACAAGGCCCACCTAGCCTGTCTAGGGTTCAAGCGTTTGGCCGACTCCAGGTAAATCAAATTCTTGTGGTCAGTGAGGACCACGACTTGATGTTTAGCTCCCTCCAACCAATGTCTCCACTCCTCAAATGCCCATTTCATGGCTAACAGTTCCCGATTCCCCACATCATAGTTACGTTCAGATGGAGAGAACTTTCAGGAAAAGAAAGCACAGGGATTCATTTTAGATGTTACAGGATCCATTTGGGACAAAACAGCTCCTGCACCAATCTCAGAAGCGTCCACCTCTACCTGGAACGGGAGTGAGACATCAGGTTGCCGCAAAACCGGGGCAGAAGTGAATCTTTGCTTCAGCTCCTGAAAGGAAGAAACAGCCTCTGGAGACCAATTCAACACATCAGTACCCTTCTTAGTCAGATCAGTCAATGGCTTGGCAATACTAGAAAATTTTGCTATAAATTTCCGATAAAAATTAGCAAAACCCAAAAACTTCTGGAGGGCCTTCAAAGAAGTGGGCTGAACCCAATCATATAATGGCCTGTACCTTGGCTGGGTCCATTTCAATAGTTGACGGAGACAAAATAAATCCCCAAAAAGAAATCCTCTGTACCCCAAAAAGGCATTTCGATCCTTTGACATACAGGGAATTCTCCCTCAAGATCCGGAACACAGTCCGAACATGTTCCACATGAGAATCCCAATCCTTGGAGAAGATCAAAATATCATCCAGATAGATAATCAAAAATTTATCCACAAAGTCTCGGAAAATATCGTTCATGAAGCACTGGAAGACAGAAGGGGCATTAGTGAGCCCAAAAGGCATCACCAGGTACTCAAAATGTCCCTCCGGAGTATTAAACGCCGTCTTCCATTCATCCCCATGCTTAATGCGGATAAGATTATACGCCCCCCTGAGGTCAAGCTTGGTAAACCAGCAAGCACCTTTAACTCTGGAGAATAGATCCGAAATCAGGGGTAACGGATACTGATATTTAATAGTAATTTTGTTGAGGGCACGATAATCAATACAAGGCCTTTAATGAACCATCCTTTTTAGCCACGAAAAAAACCCCAGCACCTAAGGGTGAAGAGGATGGTCTAATATGACCCTTCTCCAACGCCTCCTTAATATAGGATCGCATAACCTCGTGCTCTGGTACAGATAAATTGAAGAGCCGACCCTTGGGAAATTTACACCCCGGGCTCAGTTCAATTGCGCAGTCATAACTCCTATGAGGAGGCAAAGACGCAGGCTCATTCTCACTAAAGACATCATAAAAATCCGCCAAATAGTCAGGAACATCATGCGACTGAGGTGAGGTGAAAAAAACCGGAGCCTCACTAAGGGCACACCGACAACCCCAACTCACCACAGACACAGATTTCCAATCCAAAACTGGATTATGAATTTGCAACCAGGGAAACCCCAGAACAATGGTATCATGCAAATTATGCAACACCAAAAATCTGCAATTTTCTTGATGGTCTGGGGCGACCTGCATTACCACCTGGGTCCAAAACTGAGGTTTATTTTTCACCAAAGGAGTATCATCAATCCCCCTCAAAGGGATAGGCGTCCGCAGAGGTGTCATCGGAAATCCACAACGTTTAGCAAAATCCAAGTCCATTAGGTTCAGGGCTGCTCCCGAATCCACAAAAGCCTTGGCGGAAAATGTGGACAGGGAGCAGATCAGAGTAATTGCCAGAAGAAACTTAGGTTGAACACCACCCACAGAAAACGTGTGTGCAAAACGTTTCTCTCGTTTAGGACAGACAGAAATAATATGCGAGGCATCTCCACAAAAAAAACACAGCTTATTACGCCTTCTGAACTCCTGACGTTGCTCCCTGGACAAAACTCTATCACATTGCATAGGTTCAGACACTTGTTCAACAGGTGGCAACACCTCTCGTGCAGACCTGCGTTCACGTAAACGCCGATCAACCTGAATGGCTAATGACATAGAATCGTCAAGACCAGAGGGAACAGGAAATCCCACCATAGTATCTTTTACGGCTTCTGACAAACCCTTCCGAAAGAGAGCTGCCAAGGCACTATTATTCCAGGTAGTAAGGACCGCCCACTTTCGGAATTTTTGACAGTACAATTCTGCAGAATCTCGACCCTGGCTCAATGCCAACAGGGTCTTTTCAGCCTGATCAATAGAATTAGGTTCGTCATACAACAACCCCAAGGCTTGAAAAAATGCATTCACATTAGTCAGAATAGGATCATCTGGTTCCAAAGAAAACGCCCAATCCTGGGGATCGCCACGCAGCAAAGAGATGACAATTTTAACCTGCTGCGTGGAGCTCCCTGACGAGTTAGGCTTCAAGGCAAAAAATAATTTACAATTATTTTTGAAATTCAAAAATTTAGACCGATCCCCAAAAACACATCAGGAGTAGGGATCTTTGGTTCAGCAGCATGTGAATGAGCAAGGTAGGCGGAAATTCCCCGCACTTCCACAGCGAGCTGCTCCACATGATCAGACAATTGCTTTATCTCCATTGAGAGAAAAAAAAATTCCCCCTACGGCCTCAAAGATATAGAGGAAAAAATATACACACTTTTTTTTTTTTTTTACAATTCTTTCCTGCTATTGAGTACCCTAGGATCTGCGGTATGGCTGGTGATTCTGTTATGAATGAGTCACCGTAGGAGGCAAAAACAGAAATACTAGCTAAGTCCAGAAAACCAGAGAAGTTGGCAGCTATCGGATTACAGACCCCTGAACCTATCAACAACAACTAGCAGTAGCCGTGGGGGGTTCCTACGGTGCCCTAGACCCCTCGATCACAGCCGGAGAACTACATAGGCCTAAAGACAGAAAGGGAAATCTAAACTGCCCCAGAGCAGACCCCAAAGGAATAGGCAGCCCCCAACATATAATGACCGTGAAGCAAGATGAAAAAACACTCACACAGATAGAAAAATAGGCTGAGCAAAAGATGGGGCCCAAGCTAACTACATAGGACAGGATAGAAAAGCTGCTGTCTGTAATCCGCCAAAACCCTATCAAAACAAGAGCCAACAGCTGATAGGGAAAAAAGCCCTGAAGACGCTAGGCTTCAAAAAGACTATATCAGCACTCAGGTATCTTCTGAATACAGAGCAAAAAGGAATTCAGCACACCCCAGCAGGGGATGGCAGAAATCCAGAAAAACAAGGAAAAACAAAACCAAAACACAAATGCAAAAGGCAGAGCAGAAAACTTAGCTTTTGAGGAGCAGGAATCAGGCTGGTCTCCTAGAATCCCTCAGAGAGATCACCAGCAAGGCAGAAGGGCGTCGGCTGCCTTATATCCTGTCAGCAATTCCCGTCACCCAGTCATCATCATCCTGCCCAGATGCTTGGTAATCAGCCTCACTACCTTCCTTCACCAGAAGAGGGAGTTCATCAGACCTCAATGGTGAAGGGGAAAATGAACTCACAACACGGGACCCTAACTATCCCTGTCCCAGGGGTACTCTTAAAGGTAGAGAGGCCCTAGTCTTCAACCTTACTATGCTCCTGTCAAAGACCTAATCTGTCTCCTCCCCTGCCTCATGAGGCATGGGACAGAAAAGAAAGGTAAATCAGACACAAAGATAAAACAGGGATAACAGAAACCTCTATCATACAAAAGCAGGTTAGTGCAACAATACAGAGGAGAATAGGGACTGGAATGAATAAACTACATGGTAAAAGGGACCAGGTGATAAACACACATGTACAACAGTTAACTACAGAACACCACAACTCCAACTCCAAACTACAACTACTTTAGTACACAGCACAGGAAGATGAATCTCCAATAGCAACAACAAACTCTTATTCAGCACAGCATCTCCCAAGAGCAAGGAAGCAGAGCTTTCCCTGTCAGGACAGAGAGGATGTGGCCAGGTTTTATAGGAAGAGTGTCACAAAGTGACACAACCCAACTGGTGGTCGGTCAACGAATGACGCAACACACAGAACGGGATAGTATTGGGGAAAGGAAGGCCCGACCGATAGGGAATGAGGGCTGATCACTACCTGAGCTTATCCTGAGCCTGTCCCTGCACTCCCCTAATGCCCTTTGTGGGTCCTTCCCCCCATGGCCATCAGGATACCTCATCCCTCGCTGTCATCTAACACTGCCCTGGCTAGTGCACTGGCCGGCGTCGGGCGCTAGCCTAGCTACTACAGATAATTACACACAGGGGACAGGAATAAACATGATAGGGATGAGGAAAAGCACCACACTTAGCTTTTAGCTTCCTCAGGTGCAAAGCACTGCACAACAGAATAAAGGCACCAGGATAACGAACCCAGCAGAAGCACCACTGCACCCACAGAGCTCCTTACTCAAGTTTGGTCACTGTAGATTGCTCTATCACCGACAGTCAGCTGATGCATCAGGTGACCCTTTAAATAATGGTGGGAGTGGTCACCGCCCACATCAGCTGACCCAGCAGCACTGCAGTTACACCAGACTGCCAGCAGGGAAAAACTGACAAAAACCTCCACTGTCCTGAAAGGAAAAAAGTTTTAATTGAGTGGAACCAGAGCTGCCACAAATCCAAAAATGGATCGTGACAAAGAGTTAACGACCAGATCAGAAAAAACTGAAGTGGAGCTACACATTTCTGACCAGCATAGAAAAGGTCTTTAACCTCTTCAGCACCAAAGGAAACCAAATTTATTTAATATGGAATCCAAATACACAGGCTAAATTGTAAATCTGTGATTCACAATACACTGTGATCTTCTACCCTCAGATCTCCCAAGTTGGCGTGACAGACTCGCTCCCAATCTAGATTCCCTATCAGTATGTAAGGAAATCGAGTACATGGAGGAGAAGTTTTCCAAACATGGGGAGAACATACAAACTCCTTGCAGATGTTGTCCTTGGTGGGAATTGAACCCAGGACCTTAGTGTAGCAAGGATGCAGTGCAAACCATTGAGACACTGTACTGTCACTTACCACAACTTCTGTCACTGCCAGGAGATTGTGATGGAGAAGTGATCACAGCTTCTGTCTCCACCACCAGCAAGTTCAGGTGGCCGCCACCACACTTCTGTCATCACAGCCATAATCCCTGCTTCTGTGCCTGCTGCCTTTTTCCCTGAAATGAGACATTATCAGGTGATAGAAGCAGTGTGACTGACACCGGCACCATCCCACAGCTTGTATCACTGCCCTGAAATGAATCATCCAGGGGCAATGATAGTACCCCCAGATGATGATTCATTTCAGGGTGATAATAGAACCTGTAGGCCAGTGCTGCTGTCACTTATCCTGCTTCTGAATGAAATGAATTGTCATCAGGGGGTGGTGCAGATGTCACTTTGTTTCAATCGTAAACACTTGATGACAATTCATTTCAGAGAAATAGGCGGCATTGTCAGAAGTAGAAACTGTGGCGGTGACTGAAGTGTGGCGGCGACAGAAAGGTGGCGGCAGCCACTGGAGATGTGGGTGGCGAGGACACAAGCTGTGGTCACATCTCCTTAATCCCCAACCAATCCCAACAAACAGGTTGCTATGAGGAGATGGCAGTGACAAAAGCTGTAATAAGTGACTGCAGCGCCGTTAGTCTTGTTTCAGGGGGTGTTCTGCCCTCTTAATAGGGCAAAGAATGTTTTATTATTGCTGGGTTAATTATAGCACCATCTAGTGGTGGCTGAATTTATAGCAGTGTCTTCAATAGCATTATAAAGCCTGTGACTTTAACAGAAGCAATGCACTATGGAATTAAAGCAGTGCTTTGTGGGAAGGAAGCAATGTATTCTGGGATGAAGAAGGGCCATTTTGCTTCTGTGGATCTCATAGGATGCACATGTTATTTTGTCCTCCTGTGTAACATTTGTTTTTCCTGCAACTCCTCTACTTGAGTCACTACCCGGCTTAAAGCATATCTGGTAGGCTTAATCGTTCTTGCAATGCAGTGATTCAGAGAGGTGTTATTTACTGTTTAGCAGCCAAGAGATGTCATTAACCCTTTAGTTGCCAGTTCTCAGTAAATGTAATCATAAACTAATGTATTCCTATGTAATGTTTGTATCTCAGTGTATACTTCTGTGATTGTACTTAGCCATGATCATCTGCCCAATACTTATGCATATGAAGGCAGAATAGTAAAACAGATGCCAGACGCCTGCGATAGTGAATTCAGGCTGTAAGAGACCGCTATCACCCAGACTGCTCCGCACACGGGTACTACAGCAGCCGCCATACAGCCGCAGGAGACAAGCCCAGGGCTCAGAAAAGGACCACCGGTTGCATGCGGTGATTGCATAGAATGTACGGGACCGCTAACACCCACATTGCTCTGCATACGGGTATCACAGCAGCCGCCATACAGCCGCAGAACGCTACCGTAGCCCGCCAGAAGTGCTACATCTTCCCCGCCACGTGGAAGCTGCCATACATAGACTGTTTCCCGCCAATATACTAAGCAGCACTCAGCTAAATGAACAATGTCTCGGAAAAGTACATCTTCACTCAAAACAAGGTCACGAGAAAGCTCCAGCAGGTCATCCTTAGCAGAGCTAGCTGCTGTCGCTCGCGCCGAGGCCGAAGCAGCCAAAGCGAAATCCTCACCGAACGAGAGATGCATCTAAAGCTGAGACAAGCAGATTAAGGCGCAGAAACCGCTAGTTGCAAGCAGAGCTAGAAAGACTTGCGGAAGACAAAGAGACAGCAGCTGCAATAGCTAAAACAGAGTATTTGGAAGCTATGAAAGATCCTGATTCTGAGAGACACAGCAGCATTCTCGGCCCAGATCTAGAGCAGCAAGATCCAGTGCAACACGTCACAGAGAACATTTCGGCATAGATGAGATGACAGCTCTGGCGCATCATATCGATCAGCTCATTCCGATTACCAGCGATCCAACCCCGAGCTTCACTACCATAGGCGAGGAGACGTCCAGCACAGGGATGTCGACTACAGCTACCATTCCACTGAAAAGAAGGTACAGCTCCCATCCCACCTTAAAGAGACGCCTTCTTCACCAACAAGGTACTGCACAGACTATCCGGAGTCACAAACGTCTTACAGGTATGGTGATGCACCACATACCAGACATGACTATCACACACCGGCTCTTGCCAGCACTGACGGAGCCATCAAGGACCTTGCAAAGTTCCTTGCCTGCCAAGAACTGGTTACAAAGGGACTTGTAAAGTTCACTGACAAACCCGAGAACTATCGGTCAAGGTGAGCCTCGTTCCGGAACACCATTCATGGTCTGGACCTTTCTTGTGGTGAGGAGTTAGATCTCCTGGTAAAGTGGCGCGGAAGTGAGTCAGTCGAGCATGCCAAAAGACTGAGAGACATTAATGTAAAGCATCCTCGCACAGCCCTACATAAGGTGTGGGAAAGACTCGATGAATGCTATGGGGCAGTAGAAGTCATAGAGAATGCTTAATATAAAAGAATTAAGGTTTTTCTAAGATAGGAACTAAAGGTTATCTAAAGCTTAGAGAACTGAGAGATTTGTTGAATGGGTTGCAGGTTGCTCAGCAGGAAGGAGACTTGCCCGGACTGGCATTCTTAGATACCACTAGGGGTGTCAATCTGATAGTACAGAAACTTCCTTACAACCTACAAGAAAAGTGGATTACATGTGGTTCAGAGTATAAACACAATCATAATGTATCATTTCCTCCTTTCACTGTATTTGTTGATTTTGTAACCAAACAGTCTAGGATTAGAAATGACTAGTGTTGAGCGATACCATCCGATACCCTAAAATATCGGATCGGATGGTATCGGCCCGATACTTAAAAAGTATCGGGTATCGCCGATTCTGATACCGGAAGTCCCATTCAAGTCTATGGGACTTCCGGTATCGGAATAAGAAAAACCCTTTTCTGTGCTTGTACAGCCTCTCGGGGGTGTGTACGGACCTTCCGGGGGTCTGTACCGGCCTGCCGGGGGGCTGTGCCGACTGTCCGGGGGTCTGTGCGGACTGCCGGGGGTCTGTACTGGCTGCGGGGGTCTGTGCCGGCCTGCCGGGGGCCTGTGCCAGCTGCCAGGGGACTGTACCGGCCTGCCGGGGGGCTGTGCCGGCCTGCCGGTGGTCTGTGCCGACTGTCCGGGGGTCTGTGCAGGCTGCGGGGGTCTGTGCAGGCATCGTCTGATGGGACTACAAGTCCCATCGGGCGATGCCTGCTACCATGGCGGTGATTGACACATTAGTCAATGATGGGACAGTAGTAGTCCCATCATCCGGCTAATGTGCTGAATGTAAAAAAAAAAAAAATACATACTACATGCTACATACATACTACATACATGCTACATACATGCAGCATACATACTACATACATGCTACATGCTACATACATACTGCATACATGCTACATGCTACATACATACTACATATATGCTACATGCATGCAACATACATACATACTACATATATACCACATGCATGCAACATGCATACTACATATATACCACATATATACTACATGCATGCAACATACATATATACAACATATATACTGCATGCAACATGCATACTACATATATACTACATGCATGCAACATACATACATACTACAGATATACCACATGCATACTACATATATACCACATATATACTACATGCATGCAACATACATACTACATATATACCACATGCATGCAACATGCATACTACATATATACCACATATATACTACATGCATGCAACATACGTATATACTACATATATACTACATGCAACATGCATACTACGTATATACTACATGCATGCAACATACATACATACTACAGATATACCACATGCAAGCAACATACATACTACATATATACCACATACTGTATATACTACATGCATACTACATATATACCACATGCATGCAACATACATATATACAACATATACACTCACTGGCCACTTTATTAGGTACACCTGTCCAACTGTGTGTTAAGACTTAATTTCTAATCAGCCAATCACATGGCGGCAACTCAGTGCATTTAGGCATGTAGACATGGTCAAGACAATCTCCTGCAGTTCAAACCGAGCATCAGTATGGGGAAGAAAGGTGATTTGAGTGCCTTTGAACGTGGCATGATTGTTGGTGCCAGAAGGGCTGGTCTGAGAATTTCAGAAACTGCTGATCTACTGGGATTTTCACGCACAACCATCTCTAGGGTTTACAGAGAATGGTCCGAAAAAGAAAAAAAATCCAGTGAGCGGCAGTTCTGTGGCCGGAAATGCCATGTTGATGCCAGAGGTCAGAGGAGAATGGGCAGACTGGTTTGAGCTGATAGAAAGGCAACAGTGACTCAAATTGCCACCCGTTACAACCAAGGTAGGCAGAAGAGCATCTCTGAACGCACAGTGCGTCGAACTTTGAGGCAGATGGGCTACAGCAGCAGAAGACCACACTGGGTACCACTCCTCTCAGCTAAGAACAGGAAACTGAGGCTACAATTTGCACAAGCTCATCGAAATTGGACAGTAGAAGATTGGAAAAACGTTGCCTGGTCTGATGAGTCTCGATTTCTGCTGCGACATTCGGATGGTAGGGTCAGAATTTGGCGTAAACAACATGAAAGCATGGATCCATCCTGCCTTGTATCAACGGTTCAGGCTGGTGGTGGTGGTGTCATGGTGTGGGGAATTTTTTCTGGGCACTCTTTGGGCCCCTTGGTACCAATTGAGCATCGTTGCAACGCCACAGCCTACCTGAGTATTGTTGCTGACCATGTCCATCCCTTTATGACCACAATGTACCCAACATCTGATGGCTACTTTCAGCAGGATAATGCGCCATGTCATAAAGCTCGAATCATCTCAGATTGGTTTCTTGAACATGACAATGAGTTTACTGTACTCAAATGGCCTCCTCAGTCACCAGATCTCAATCCAATAGAGCATCTTTGGGATGTGGTGGAATGGGAGATTCGCATCAGGGATGTGCAGCCGACAAATCTGCGCCAACTGTGTGATGCCATCATGTCAATATGGTCCAAAATCTCTGAGGAATGCTTCCAGCACCTTGTTGAATCTCTGCCACGAAGAATTGAGGCAGTTCTGAAGGCAAAAGGGGGTCCAACCCCTTACTAGCATGGTGTACCTAATAAAGTGGCCAGTGAGTGTATACTACATGCATGCAACATACATATATACAACATATATACTACATGCAACATATATACTACATATATACTACATACATGCAGCATACATATATTCTACATGCAACATACATACTACATATATACTACATGCATGCAACATACATACATACTACATACATACTACATATATACTACATGCATACTACATATATACCACATGCATGCAACATACATATATACAACATATATACTACATGCAACATACATACTACATATATACTACATATATACTACATGCATGCAACATACATACTACATATATACCACATATATACTACATGCATACTACATATATACCACATGCATGCAACATGCATACTACATATATACCACATGCATATATACTACATGCATGCAACATATATACCACATGCATGCAACATGCATACTACATATATACCACATATATACTACATGCATGCAACATACATATATACTACATATATACTACATGCATGCAACATACATATATACCACATATATACTACATACATACTACATATATACACCACATATATACTACATGCATGCAACATGCATACTACACATATACCACTACATGCATGCAACATACATATATACTACATACATGCAACATACATATATACCACATATATACTACATGCATGCAACATGCATACTACATATATACCACATATATACTACATGCATGCAGCATACATATATACTACATGCAACATACATACATACTACATATATACCACATGCATGCAACATGCATACTACATATATACTACATGCATGCAACATACATACATACTACATATATACCACATGCATGCAACATGCATACTACATATATACTACATATATACTACATGCATGCAACATATATATATACTACATACAATACATTCATACAATACATACATATAGACATACAGTACATATAACATACAGTCATGGCCAAAAGTTTAGAGAATGACACAAATATTAATTTTTACAGAGTCTACTGCTTCATTTTTTCTAATGGCAATTTGCATATACTCCAGAATGTTATAAAGAGTGATCAGCTTAACAGCAATTACTTGCAAAGTCAATATTTGCCTAGAAAATTAACTTTATCCCCCAAAACACATTTCAACATCATTGCAGCCCTGGCTTAAAAGGACCAGCTAACATCGTTTCAGTGATTGCTCCATTAACACAGGGGTGGGTGTTGATGAGGACAGGGCTGGAGATCAATCTGTCATGATTAAGTAAGAATGACACCACTGGACACTTTAAAAGGAGGCTCGTGCTTGGCATCATTGTTTCTCTTCTGTTAACCATGGTTATCTCTAAAGAAACATGTGCAGTCATCATTGCACTGCACAAAAATGGCCTAACAGGGAAGAGTATCGCAGCTAGAAAGATTGCACCTCAGTCAACAATCTATCGCATCATCAAAACTTCAAGGAGAGAGGTTCCCTTGTTGCCAAAAAGGCTCCAGGGTGCCCAAGAAAGACCAGCAAGCGCCAGGACCGTCTCTTAAAAGTGTTTCAGCTGCGGGATCAGGCTACCAGCAGTGCAGAGCTTGCTCAGGAATGGCAGCAGGCAGGTGTGAGTGCATCTGCACGCACTGTGAGGCGGAGACTCTAGGAGCAAGACCTGGTCTCAAGGAGGGCAGCAAGGAAGCCACTTCTCTCCAGAAAAAACATCATGGACCGACTGATATTCTGCAAGAGGTACAGGGAGTGGACTGCTGAGGACTGGGGTAAAGTCATTTTCTCTGATGAATCCCCTTTTCGATTGTTTGGGACATCTGGAAAACGGCTTATTCGGGGAAGACCAGGTGAGCGCTGCCACCAGTCTTGTCTCATGCCAACTGTCAAGCATCCTGAAACCATTCATGTATGGAGTTGCTTCTCAGCCAAGGGAATGGGCTCTCTCTCAGTCTTGCCTAAAAACACAGCCATGAATAAACAATGGTACCAGAATGTCCTCCAAGAGCAACTTCTCCCAACCGTCCAAGAGCAGTTTGGCGATCAACAATGCCTTTTTCAACATGATGGAGCAACTTGCCATAAAGCAAAGGTGATAACTAAATGGCTCAGGGAACAAAACATAGAGATTTTGGGACCATGGCCTGGAAACTCCCCAGATCTTAATCCCATTGAGAACTGGTGGACAAACAAAAACCTTCAAATTCAGACAAAATAAAAGCATTGATTTTGCAAGAATAGACTGCTATCAGTCAGGATTTGATCCAGAAGTTGATTGAGAGCATGCCAGGGAGAATTGCTGAGGTCCTGAAGAAGAAGGGTCAACACTGCAAATATTGACTTGCATTAACTCATTCTAGCTGTCAATATAACCTTTTGTTACTCATAATATGATTGCAATTATATTTCTGTATGTGATAAGAACATCTGACAAACACACATAAAAACCAGAGGGCAGCAGATCATGTGAAAATATAATATTTGTGTCATTCTCTAAACTTTTGGCCATGACTGTAGAGTACATACTCACCATCACTTGTCACTGTTCCCCGAAGCCATTGTCATCTGTGGAATAAATATTAAAATAACAAACCACGAATATACTTACCCCTGATCCGCAGAAGTCCACAGGTGTCCCACGACGATCTTGCGTGGAGAACAGCAGAATCAGCTGATGCTACCGTTCTCTACGGGCTCCAGGAATCCAATAACGGGAGGTAGGTATCCTTCCGCACTGTATTCCTCCGCCACTGTAAAAAAAAAGTCCCTAGTCTCACTTTATGGCATTGCTGTGTGAGAAATTTCCCACGCAGCTTTTGCCATAAAGTGAGACTAGGGACTTTTTTTACAGTGGTGGAGGAATACAGTGGGGAAGGATACCTATCTCCCATCATTGGATTCCCGGAGCCCGTAGAGAGCGGTAGCATCAGCTGATTCTGCTGTTCTCCACGCAAGATCGTCGTGGGACACTCGTGAACTTCTGCGGATCAGGGGTAAGTATATTGGTGGTTTGTTATTTTAATATTTATTCCACAGATGACAATGGCTTCGGGGATCAAAGTGACAAGTGATGGTGAGTATGTACTCTATGTTATATGTACTGTATGTCTATATGTATGTATTGTATGAATGTATTGTATGTAGTATATATATATGTTGCATGCATGTAGTATATATGTAGTATATATGTTGTATGCATGTTGCATGCATGTGGTATATATGTAGTATGTATGTTGCATGCATGTAGTATGCATGTTGCATGCATGTGGTATATATGTAGTATGTATGTTGCATGTAGTATATATGTTGTATATATGTATGTTGCATGCATGTAGTATATATGTTGTATATATGTATGTTGCATGCATGTGGTATATATGTAGTATGCATGTAGTATATATGTGGTATATATGTAGTATGTATGTATGTTGCATACATGTAGTATATATGTAGTATTTATGTAGTATGCATGCTGCATGCATGTAGTATATATGTTGTATATATGTATGTTGCATGCATGTGGTATATATGTAGTATGCATGTAGTATATATGTAGTATGTATGTAGCATGCATGTAGTATATATGTAGTATGTATGTTGCATGTTGTATATATGTAGTATATATGTATGTTGCATGCATGTAGTATATATGTGGTATATATGTAGTATGCATGTTGCATGCATGTAGTATATATGTTGTATGTATGTATGTTGCATGCATGTAGTATATATGTGGTATATATGTAGTATGCATGTTGCATGCATGTGGTACATATGTAGCATGTATGTTGCATGCAAGTAGTATATATGTAGTATGCATGTTGCATGCATGTAGTATATATGTTGTATGTATGTATGTTGCATGCATGTAGTATGTATGTAGCATGTATGTAGTATGTATGTTGCATGTATGTAGCATGTATGTAGTATGTATGTTGCATGTATGTTGTATGTATGTAGTATGTATGTAGCATGTAGTATGTATGTAGTATGTATTTTTTTTTTTTTTACATTCAACACATTAGCCGGATGATGGGACTACTACTAATGTGTCAATCACCGTCATGGTAGCAGGCATCGCCCGATGGGACTTGTAGTCCCATCAGACGATGTCTGCACAGACCCCAGCAGCCTGCACAGACCCCCGGACAGTCGGCACAGACCACCGGCAGGCCGGCACAGCCCCCCGGCAGGCCGGTACAGACCCCCGGACAGTCGGCACAGACCCCCGGACAGTCAGCACAGACCACCGGCAGTCCGGCACAGGCCCCCGGCAGGCCAGTACAGACCCCCGGCAGGCCAGTACAGACCCCCGGACAGTCGGCACAGACCCCCGGACAGCCGGCACAGACCACCGGCAGGCCGGCACAGCCCCCCGGCAGTCCGCACAGACCCCCGGACAGTCGGCACAGATCACCGGCAGGCCGGCACAGACCCCCGGGCAGTCGGCGCAGACCCCCCGGAAGGCCCAAACTGACGCCGCATCATGATGCGCACAGACCGCGCATCATGATGACATCATTTTGGCAGCCAATCAGAGCCACAACAGTGGCTCATTGCATTATGGGAACTTCTGATTCCGATATTGAAAAAATATCGGTACTCGGTATCTGAATTCCGATACAGCGAATATCGGCCGATACCCGATATTTGCAGTATCGGAATGCTCAACACTAGAAATGACCCTAGTTTTGACTTTACTCTGTCGTGTTCCACTGCCACTGGTGTCAAATCCGGTAAGACATCCGTGGCAGTCCAGAAAACTAGCAATGATTCCACAGGCCATCCTCACAAGGTGAATAAAACCCCTCCAGACGAGAGCAAACCTCAGGATGTCAGTAAATATTGTCCTCTACACAAGAAACCACATCCTCTACTAAAATGCAGAGCCTTCAGGGAGAAGTCTTTAGAGGATCGTAAAGGTTTCCTCAAGAAGAACAACATCTGCTTCAAATGTTGTGCCGCAACTTCTCACTTCGCCAGGAACTGTGAAGCTAGCGTGAAATGTGCAGAATGCAGCAGCACGGATCACAATACAGCCTTGCACCCTGGATCACCTCCACGAGTGTTGTCGCAAGCAGAGGAGCACGATGGGAAGCAGAAGGACACTGACAAAGACACCCCTGAGGTCAGCTCTAAATGTACTGAGATCTGTAGAGGACTCACAGGAGGAAGGTCCTGTTCAAAAATCAGCCTTGTCCGAGTCTATCCTACAGGCTGCAAGGACAAAGCCTTCAAGATTTATGCAATCCTGAATGACCAAAGTAACAGGTCTGTAGCCAGGTCCACCTTCTTTGACAACTTCAGCATCATAGGCCCTGGTTCTCCCTACATCCTGAGGACGTGTTCAGGTACCGTTGAGATGGTGGGGAGAAAAGCAACCGGATACAAAGTGATGTCCATAGATGGCCAGACCTGCCTATCACTACCGACCATCCTGGAGTGCAACCAGATTCCTGACAACAGGTCAGAAATACCTTCACGGGAGGTGGCGACATATCACCCCCATCTAAAGCGTATAGCCCACCTGATACCTGAACTAGATCCAGGAACCCCAATAGCTTTACTTCTGGGGAGAGATATTCTACAAGTCCACAAGGCTAGAGAATGCATAAACGGCTCCAGGAACGCTCCGTATGCACAGAGGCTCGACCTTGAATTGGTCATCATAGGAGACGTCTGCCTAGGAAGAGCACACTAGCCAGCCTTAGTCGACAGCATGCTTACCAATACTCTTGAAAATGGACGTCCGTCTCTCTTCCAGCCATGTAAGAGTAGCTTCCTGGTAAAAGAGTTGCCACACAATGCTCCTCTACCTTGTCCATTAGCTGATCCTTCCTGTGAAGACGATTCATGTGACGGCGACCAAGATCACATAGGGTGCACAGTTTTCAACAGAACAAGAGAGGACAACAAGGTAGCAATGTCCATAGAAGACAGACTGTTTTTGGACATCATGGATCGAGAGATGGTAAGAAATGATTCAAAGAGTTGGATGGCCCCTCTACCATTTAAACCCCAAAAGGCAACGCTCACCCACCAGTCAGAAGTCTTGTAAAGGTTGGCACTATTGCAAACATGCATTTACCGCTCCTAACCTGGAAAACGGCAAAAACATAATAATTCATACCATACCGCGCGAGTGTTACGCCAAAAAAATAGACAACATCAACAAAGGTCAACCCATTTCTAGAGACAGCGTCTTGAAAAGCTTGATCCAATAATTGGCCAAAAAGGAGCTGATACGAATTGGAGGTCATCTTCAGGAAGCCAAGGTGGAATTCGTGTAAAAACACCCTGTAATAATTTCTGGTCATCATCATGTGACTACTCTGCTCGTACAGCACCATCATGTTTTGGTGAACCATCAGGGCAGATTGTTTACCAAAGGGAATCTACAAACTGCTGGACTATGGATAGTCAGAGCAAAGAGATGTGTGAGTAAATTCATCTTCAACTGTGTGACTTGTCGCAAACTACGCGGTGCGACTCAAAGCCCAAAGATGGCCAATCTCCCATCAGACAGACTATGGATCCTCCCTTTACCAACGTTGGACTGGATGTATTCGGGCAGTGGTCTGTGTTTGCATGGCACACCAGAAGAGCCCAAGCCAACGCAAAACGCTGGGCAGTTATGTTTACCTGCATGTCCATCAGAGCTGTCCACATCGAAGTGATTGAATCCATGGACACATCAAGTTTCATAAATGCACTCTGACATTTCATTGCCATCAGAGGCACCGTGAAACACATTCGCTCTGACATAGGCACAAGTTTTGTAGGAGCAGTGAAAGAACTCCAAATTCCTTCCAACCTAGACATTACCAGTGTGGAAAGATACCTGAGTGAACATGGATGTACCTGGACCTTCAATTTACCACACTCTTCTCACATGGGAGGTGCTTGGGAGAGGATGATAGGAATAGCATGCAGAATCTTAGACTCTATCTTCTTGCAAGAAGGTAGCACAAGACTCACACACAAAGGTTTGACTACATTCTTGGCAGAAGTTTCGGCCATCTTAAATGCCAGACCATTGACTGCATTCTCCAGTGATGCTGAAGATCCAACCATTCTCATCCAGCCATGTTACTCACTCAGAAAACTGACACTCCTTTCGCTCCACTGGGAGAATTCAGCAACAAGGACCTCTACAGACATTAATTAAGACAAGTTCAAAGTCTCTCCAATACTTTCTGGGACAGATGGAGAAAGCGATACCTCTCCACCTTACAGCCTAGGAAGAAGTGGCAGATCGACAAGCCGAACTTGAAACCCGGTGATATTGTGCTCATGAAGGACAGTCAGTCACATCGAAATGAGTGGCCTCTGGGCCTCATCACCAAGCAAGATGAGAAGGTGCGCAAGGTCGATGTCAAAGTGTGGAAGGCTGGGGAGAGTAAACTATTCCTCAGACCAGTTGCGGAGCTAATTCTATTGCTTTCGCCTAAAGAGCCTGTAAGTGGCATTAGTTAATGCCAAGCGGGGAGTGTTCTGCCCCCTTAATAGGGCAAAGAATGTTAATGGGTTAATTATAGCACCATCTAGTGGTGGCTGAATTTATAGCAGTGTCTTCAATAGCATTATAAAGCCTGTGACTTTTATAGAAGCAATGCACTATGGAATTAAAGCAGTGCTTTGTGGGAAGGAAGCAATGTATTCTGGGATGAAGTAGGGCCATTTTGCTTCTGTGGATCTCATAGGATGCACATGTTATTTTGTCCTCCTGTGTAACCTTTGTTTTTCCTGCAACTTCTCTACTTGAGTCACTACCTGGCTTAAAGCATATCTGGTAAGCTTAATCTTCTTGCAATGCAGTGATTCAGAGAGGTGTTATTTACTGTCTAGCAGCCAAGAGATGTCATTAACCCTTTAGTTGCCAGCTCTCAGTAAATGTAATCATAAAGTAATGTATTCCTATGTAATGTTTGCATCTCAATGTACACTTCTGTGATTGTGTTTAGCTATGATCATCTGCCCAATACTTATGCATGTTATTTGTATTCCTTGTAGTTTTACCGCGCATGTTCTATACTCTTCACAAATAAACAAGTTAGACTACAGAGAACAGTCTGCTTATTTTGGAAGACAGAGCTGTGGTTTATACTGTATGCTGGATTGCACATCGTGTCAGCATGCCTGAAGGCAGAATAGGGGGTGATAAAAGCTGAGAGAATTCACTTCAGAGTAATCATTCTGTGACATCTCATTTTAGTCTCCTCTCAAACAAAATTTCACAGGAAATAAAGAAAGAAGCACATACAGGGAATAGCAAAATAGGGAAAATGGTAGGGAATTTTATAATAAGGCTAAATACAATAGTGGTTAGAGCGTAAACAAAGGGCACTGTAGGTACTGGACAAACCTTTTAACTTTTAGACCCCTCTTGCCATATTTATAACATGTATTATAACGTCACAATGAACAAACCTATAGCCAGTCCAGGTAATTGATGTATTATACCTCAAGCACACCTGAGACAACTAATGAAACCCTTGGTTCTTACATCAGATATGTCTAAGACAACACCCAATTTACTAAAGTGTTTATGTTTTGCTAATAAATCTAATTTAAAACCAGACTTGAATAATTTTAAATGCAATTGCATATATCAATCAGATCTCGATGTAATGTTTGGGACAGAAGTCATCCAGAAAGATGTGATGCTATGATTTAAAAATTAATTAGCATCTTTAATGAGTGAGAATATGTACAATCATGTATACTACACAACTAGACCAGGATATGTTTCATCCTGCTCTTAGAGATGGCTAAGTTCACACGTATCGGAACTCTCGCGGAAATTACCTCGAGAATTCCGGAATTCTATTCCGCTTGAAAATCGCATTTTAAATTCCCGCGATTTTCCCGCGGAAAAACTAGCATTTTGCAAGCGTATTTAGCTTGCAAAATGCTAGCTTTTTCCAAGCGATCTGTAGCATCGCTTGGAGAACTGATTGACAGGTTGGTCACACTCGTCAAACATAGTGTTTAACAAGTGTGACCAACTTTTTACTACTGAGGCCGCCTATGCAGCATCAGTAGTAAAAGATAAAATGCAAAAAAAATAAAAAATGGTGTTATTCTTACCTTTCGACGTCCCGCGCAGCCGTTCCCAGTAATCCTTTGCGAAAATGCCCGTGATGACGTCCATTCTCGCGGGATCGCGATGTCTCGCGGTCATTCACGATGACGTCTTGCGAATGACCGCGAGACTTCGCGATCCCGCGAGAACGGACGCCATCGCGGGCATTTTCGCAAAGGATTACTGGGAAGGAGAGCGTGGAGAGAAGCGGGAAGGCTGTGCGGGACGTCGGAAGGTAAGAATAACAATATTTTTTACTTTAAATTCTATTTTTTACAGGGATATGGTACCCAAAGCCCGGAGGATAGTCTCCTCTCCTCCGGACCGTGGGTATCATCCACAAATGTTCTGCTTACTTTCCGCATGGTGTGCACAGCCACATGCGGGAAGTAAGTGGAACAATGCATTCCTATGGGTGTGGGATCGCCGCGATTCCGCAAAATTAATGAGCATGCTGCGGTTTTTACCGCGAGGCGATTCCGCCGCGGTAAAAACAGCAGCATTAGCACAGCATTGCGGAATCCCATAGGAATGCATGGGATGCTTATTTTTCGCGTTTTCGCGGCAAAATCGCGCGGTTAAAACCGCCACGGAAACGCAAAAAAAAGCCACGTGTGAACTCAGCCTTAGACTTTTGAGTTGTGTTTTGCCACTATGAATTCATGCAGTACTTGATGGACTGCTTTTCAGAAACTTTGCACTGGACACATTTCTGCAAATGTTCTTGCTGCAAACCTTGAATGATTTATACACATGCATGAGCTTGTACTTTCATTATTCTAAGGGTTATTTAACATTTGGGCCACTGAGCATCTAGGAGATTTTAGCCGGCACATAGCTAACAAAGCTCTTGTAGTGAGGAGAACATTTTTAGGACAACATATTTTAGATTCTGCCAAGCTTCTGTTATTTTTTTAGGAAATGGACTCGTCAAATATCTGATTTGCTAATTGATGCACTTTTGCTACTATGTCTGTTTCCAAATCATTTACCTTTTACTACTTCTATTTACCTTCTGTTTCTTTCTTCTTCATAATGGACATATTTAATCTGACAGACCTACTACTAATTGGGCTATTGTCCCAAAAATGTGTTACCTGGATGATCGCCTGAGCTGTTCACTTACATAAAGAAATATTTTACTGTAAAGGGAACAATCTAACTGCAATAATAATAAAAAATACAACATTTGTGACTATAATAAAATTTCTTTAGCCACTATTTACATTGCACTCTCATAATGAATATTTTTAAACATGTCAAATACATTTCCTCATAATAAAAAGCAGCCATTTGCACTTTCAGTCATTAATACGATATGCCAGATGCTGCTGAATATTACTATGTTTATACACAATACAACATGGGCAATTTTAGATGGAACGCCTGCTGAAAAATGGTTGTGGGTGTAATGTAATTTGTATAACAAAGTAACAGAATATTATTCAATTCTGTATCCTGATCATCTGTTTTCATGGTATTTGAAAGCAGAGTAACAGAAATGTTTAGGGAGGGTTTGACCTTTTTACTATTCATAGTATATGCTGTGTGTTATTACCCCGTATGGCAACTGAAACCATCACAAGATTTACAACAATGTAATTCGGGCAGAGGAATGCTGTAGATCATGCTTATGTCAAAGCAAATGCAATGAGATCCACGCCGGGATACAGCAAAAGATCCCCTCATTCAGCTGTATTTTAACAGTTGCAAAATTCTTAGTTCATTGCTATATGGTTAAGGGGAATCTGCCATCAGGATTTCACACCCCAAACTATATATATGCGCATGTAGCGCTTTCAAAGACAAATCAATACTTTTGTCCAGTCCATTGTTGGGAAATCTGCATTTGAATTGATATGCAAATGAGGTTGAAGATCTGAAGCCTCTGTCACTCCAGCTCTATTACCGACCCTGCCACTCCTCTGCCTGCTTGACAGACAGCTCCTTGGCTTACAGTCACACAGCATATTTGCTATCAGTCAAGAAGGAGCAGGAAACACTGGGCTGAGAATAAAGCTGGAGTTACAGAGGCTTCAGATCTACACCCTCATTTGCATATAAATTAAAACGCTGATTTCTCATAGGCATATAAATAGTTTTGAGGGTAAAATCCTGCTAATAGATTCTCTTTAACCTCTTCACCCCTCATCCTGTTTTCAGCTGCCTGGATAGTTCAATTTTCATAATTATGAACTTCTGACGAGTGTCACTTTATAAGGTTATAACTCTGTAACGCTTCAACATATCCCAGTAATTCCGAGATTCTTTTTTTCATGACACATTGTACTTCATGAAGCATATTTATTCTTCTCAGAAAGTTAGAAGGGTTAAAATTTTATCAGCAATTTCTCACTTTTACAAAATCAATTTTTTAAGGTTTTAAGGACCACATCACATTTGAAGTGAATTTGAGGATCTATGTATTAGAAAATACCCCAAAGTGACACCATTTGAAAAACTACACCCCTCAAAGTTCTCAAATCCACATTACAAAAGTTTATTAACCCTTCAAGGGATTCACTGAAATTAAAGCAATGTGGAATGGAAAAATAAAAATGCAACTTTTTCCCGCAAAAATGTTGATTTAGCTTCAAATGTTTCCTTTTCACAAGGGTAACCAGAGAAAATGGACACCAAAATCTCTTCTATGATTTTTCCTGAGTACGCCGATACCCCATGTGTGGTGGAAAACTACTGCTTGAGCACATGCTAGAGCTTGGAAGAGTAGGAGCGCCAATTGAATTCTGGAGAACAATTTTGACTGTAATAAATTGCAGATGCCATGTCACAGTTAAAGAGCCCCTAACATGCCAGAACATCAGAAAACCCCACAAGTAACCCCATTTTAAAATCTACACTTCTTGAGAAATTCATCAAAGGGTGTAGTGAGCATTTGTAACCCTCAGGCATGCACAGAATTGTATAACATTGGGCTGAATCATTGAAAAATTTCCATTTTTCCACTAAAATATTGTTTGGCCATAAGTTTTCAATTTTTAAAAGGGATAATAGGAGAAAATGGACCTTTCAATTTATTTAGCAAATTCTATTGAGAACGCAAATACTCCATATGTGGTCAAAAACTACTTTTGAGGCATAATGCAAAGCTCAGAAAAGAAGTGCCATATTGCTGTTCAGATTTTGCAGGTATGATTTGAGGGTGCCATGTCACATTGACAGAGCCCCTGAGGTGCCAGAACAGCAGAACCCCCCCATAAGTGACTTCATTTTACAAACTCTCAATTAATTCATCTAAGGGTGCAGAGATCATATTGACAAGACAGGTGTGACATAATTTTATACCATTTGGCAGTGAAGAAAAAATAATTATATTCTTATCACAAAAAATTTTGCTTTAGCCCCAGATTTTACATTTTCACAGAGGGAATGGATAAATATGACACGAAAATTTGCCTCATGATTTCTGATGAATGTGGCAATACCCCATATGTGACTGTACAATCCTGCTTAGCCACATAGTGAGACTTGGGAGGGATGGAGCACTCTTTGACTCGGAGAACAAAATGTGTAGAATAGTTTGTGGACTC